>NW_019174307.1:6662053-6774553 GCF_002260705.1 Seriola dumerili
ATATAAAACCAAATGAATGTTGATATTAGATCCACTAACATTCTTTATATTTGTCCAGTCTTAATAAGTTGATAATAGACTAAATAACTGGTGACAGAGAATATCTGAGCAGTGTAAGTACTCTGACTGTAGTCCTGTGGCATATACCATCGCCTTAGAAAAAACATTCAGAAATATGTAAATTTCAGTTTATGTCACATTGTGATCTGAGTCTTTTCTGCTCAGCGGTCACGGTTGTAATGAAGCCATTAAATGAAGGACGCGCCGTCTCAACCTTAAACCCCATGAGCCAGCCCTTAATGGTTTTCAACTGCCAATCAGTGCCTCTGGCATATTCTACCACCCTCCATAAATGAATTCCAAATCCTCCTTCTCTCATACTCAGAAAGCAACCCATGACACGCAGCCTCCTGGAAATGGATGTCCTCCAGAAAAGCACTGAAGTGATTCCTGCAGGTATTTAAAAGAAAAGTTGCCATGGACTGCAGATCATCAGTCATAAAGAGGGTGTTTAAGGTTTACCACCCATCCAAGAAGGCTTATGAAATTACATTGTAAGCATGTGGTCTCTTAATTGCATTTACATGAACGGGAGACAGAGAAAGAACAATGGCACTCTTGGAAGAAAAAACACTGGCAAAAACACATAATGAATTGACATGATACGTTTGTAGATGATATGCTTCATCTGAATGCACTTATACTTTCATTGGAAAGTCTAGTCAATTTGACCTTTTATTTATGTAGCCTTGTCTTCAAGGGCTTTGCAGGTGGACATAAGACCACCCTCTATGCTGAAGAAAAATTTTCACAAAAAAACAAAACCTTTTAAGAGAAAAACCTTAAGAGGTAAAAACAGAGCATCTCTCCGCCAGGACAGGACAGACATCCAGCAGATGTAATATACGGCATACAGAGAGACACGAGCAAGCAGTAGCAGTGCCGGATTAACAAAGAAAAGGGCTGCCGTGTAAAATAGGGACCCCTATTCTTCCTCTGCCTTTGCATTAATTGTGTATCCTGTTAAGTGGCACATCATGTACAGAGCACACCAGCAGCACTGGCAAGCCTTCATTATATTTTGCCCAGAGGCCCAGAAAACAACCACCTACTCTTATTCTGAAATTGTGTCCTTCTCTCAGCTGAACAATAAAGGGGTTTAGAAGTGCATTGGACATGGGGTGCCTCTGTAACGATAGAGAATGCAGAGGAGGTAAAAATGCAGACTTACTCTTAAACTGGTTGTGAACAGATTTTCTGGACTCTTGTTCGTCTGTGTTCCACCAGCTAGTCACTAAACTGTTGTCAGGTAGCTACACTGGTTTGGGAGGTTTTTGTCACTGATAACAGCTGCCTGCTGGTGAGACTGAGCCAAAAAAATAGTATGGTTGTGGCCATAAAAAGCAAAACAGTAGGCCTTTTTAAAATAAAATACTTTTACAATTCAGAGTAGAAAAACACCAGCGTGAGTAATAAAATCACTGATGGCTGAATTCCATTTAGCTGCATTGATTTCAGAAAGTCCTCGCTAGCCAAGTGTGACTGCTATCATATACAAAAAGTAGTGCGATTCATTGTTGATAAAAATGTTAAAAATACTGCTCAAAGCCCTTCTGTTTTCAGTTGACATTGTATTTTAGTGGTCCATAGACTATTAACCAACACAAATTAGCATTTAATGAAGTCTAATTGCTACATAACGAATCCGGGCATGTTGGAGGCCTAGGTTTGGGGCCTCAGGGCAGTTTTCTTTGCTTGGTGGAAATTCACAGCATAATTGAAGAGTTAGACCTACAATAAGATATCAAAATCTAGTAAATATACAGTATTACATAACAGAAACAACATTATAACTATCAGAACATACAGAACACACTTAATAATTATTTTATGATATTAGATAAATTATTAAGTGTATTAAACACAAGAGAGTTTCGGGCGTTTGTTTGAAAGACAAGACTGACAGATATGCAGAGCTGCGAGCACATGTTTGACTCTATTTTCCATATAGCATCTAAAAGTCTGTCACACAGAATATTATCATATGTAGAGCTCCAAACGAACAATCTGCATTAAGTGCCACAATAATTAGCTCTTGTATACAACTGAGATACTCAGTGTGAGTGCAATACTTCTTTTCATTTAGTCTGTAACTACCATGCTGCTGCTTCAGTTTCAGCTTGTCAACCGCAGTGGCCAAGTCCCCATTTGGGAATTGACCAAGTCAGTCCTGTTACCTTTGCTAAATTTGGTGCAAATGTAACGAGAGAAATATGCTCCATCAATCACGTTGCAGATTGCAGAAAGTTGAGGACTGGAGTGGGTCAGAAAGCTGAGAAATAAACCAGTGGAAACTCTCCAGCAACCATTTCCTGGTGAGATGATGGGAAAGACTTCCCTTGCATCTCTGGGGACATTATTTGGTGAACACACCGACGTCCTCCAGAGCCCAAATTTGAGAGCGGAACCCATTCACGTGGTTGGTTTTGAGCATTTCCAAAGTGAAATCCTCTTTGCCTCTGTTGCCTGTTCCATCAGATAAAGTCTGCCTGCTGAGGCTTAATGTGTGTAATGAACGGCGGACGGAGATCAATGATAAGTGCAGCTTACCTTCTCAACTGGCTCCGCACCAGCCAAAAGAGATTTAAACCATTTCAACGTAATAGCACATGTCAGTCAAAAGTCACACTTGAATACTTTATACTCCCTCCCCCCCTCTGCCCTGCCCCCACTCTGTCACCGTACATTTTCTAATTACACTGGCTGGAAAGATACTGCAATTTACACAAAAATAATAAATAAATAATGCAAATTGGCAATCACAACTAAGGAAACCATTGTCACTTCATGAAAGACCCTTTGCACCACATCAGAGCCTGAGCAGAGATCTGTAATTGTGTCAGCCATTTCTATCAATCCTCAACTAAGACTCACTTGAAGCTACTGTTTGTAAGGCATTCAAAACACTACACACTCACTCAGTACAAACATGCATGCACCACACTCCCACGCATCAAAGCCTTAGGGACTAAAAATACGTTAAAATACAGCTGTCTGTCTAAACAGCAGCTTTTGAAAATGGTGCTCATTTTCTTTAATCCAGCTTTCGGGAGCATGTGGCAAAATTGCCCAATTGTTTTCAGATTAATTGACTGAAATCCACACACCGTAGCTTTTGATTTGTTGTTCCAATCCGCATTTCAGATGTAATACACCCTTTCGTGTGTCTGTAAATGAGAGCTTGTGTTGTTGCACCCGTGTCCTTATTTAGACATCACAGTGCTCATGTAAGTGGATCAAGCTGATATCAAAGTCAGAACACAGACGTTTACGTTGTTAAGGAGAATGCTGGGTTTCTGTCATACTGCTCCCCCATGCTCATGGCTTGTGTTGAAATAACATTATGGCCATTTTTCTACACCGTGTGTGTGTCATAACTAGTTATTTCATCTCACAGTATTGTTTTCTGAAAACAAGAAAACATATCTGCCAATGAAATGAAACAATTTGCTCACAGATTTATACTAGAATGAAGAAGAGAAGAGTCTCTTGAAACAAGACAGGACTGCACTAGAAGTAAGAGGACCTTTGGATTTTGGAAAATGATTAAAAAAAATGAATGGTTGATGATTAGATCACTACATTCTTTATATTTGTCCAGTCTTAATAAGTTGATAATAGACTAAATAACTGGGTGAGAGAGATATCTGAGCAGTGTAGTACTCTGACTGGTAGTCCTGTGGCATATACCATCGGCCTTGAGAAAACATTCAGAAATATGTAAATGTTCAGTTTATGTCACATTGTGATCTGAGTCTTTCTGCTCGGGGGTTGTAATGAAGCCATTAAATGAAGGAACGCGCCGTCTCAACCTTAAACCTGCATGAGCCAGCCTTAATGGTTTTCAACTGCCAATCAGTGCTCTGGCATATTCTACCACCCTCCATAAATGAATTCAAATCCTCCTTCCTCATACTCAGAAAGCAACCCGATGACACGCAGCCTGCCTGGAAATGGATGTCCTCCAGAGAAGCACTGAAGTGATTCCTGCAGGTTATTTAAAGGGAAAAGTGCCATGGGACTGTCAGATCACAGTCATAAAGAGGGTGTTTAAGGGTTTACCCCCACCAGGGCTTATGAATTACATGGTAAGGTGTTGGTCTCTTAATGCATTTAGCATGGGGAGACAGAGAAAGAAGCAAGGCACTTTGGAAGAAAAAAACACTGGCAAAAACACATAATGAATTGACATGATACTGTTGTAGATGATAGCTTCATCTGAATGCACTTATACTTTCATTGGAAAGTCTAGTCAAGTTGAGCCATTTTTATTTATGTAGCCTTGTCTTCGAGGGCTTTGCAGTGTGGACATAAGACACCCTCTATCCTTGGAAGAAAAATTTTCACAAAAAAACAAAACCTTTTAAGAGAAAAACCTTAAGAGGTAAAACAGAGCATCTCTCCGCCAGGACAGACAGACATCCAGCAGATGTAATATACGGCATACAGAGGAGACAGAAGCAGCAGTAGCAGTGCCGGATTAACAAAGAAAAGGGTGCCGTGGTAAAATAGGGACCCCTATTCTTCCCTCTGCCTTTGCATTATGTGTGTATCCTGTTAAGTGCACATCATGTACAGAGCACACAGCAGACATGGCAGCTTCATTATATTTTGCCCAGAGGCCCAGAAACCAACCACTACTCTTATTCTGAAATGTTGTCCTTCTCTCAGCTGAATCAATAAAGGTGTTAGAAGTGCATTTGGACATGGGGTGCCTCTGTAAGATAGAGAATGCAGAGGAGGTAAAAATGCAGGACTTACCTTAAACTGGTGTGAACAGATTTTCTGGACTCTTGTTCGTCTGTGTTCACCAGCTAGTCACTAACTGTGTCAGGTAGCATACACTGGGTTTGTGGAGGGTTTTTGTCACTGATAACAGCTGCCTGCTGGTGAGACTGAGCCAAAAAAATAGTATGGTTGTGGGCCATAAAAGCAAAACAGTAGGCCTTTTTAAATAAAATACTTTTACAATTCAGAGTAGAAAAAACACCAGCGTGAGTAATAAAATCACTGATGGCTGAATTCCATTTAGCTGCATTGGTTTCAGAGTCCTGCGAGCAAGTGACTGCTATCATATACAAGAAGTAGTGCGATTCATTGTTGATATAAAAATGTTAAAAATACTGCTCAAAGGCCCTTCTTGTTTTCAGTTTGCATTGTATTTTAGTGGTCCATAGACTATTACCAAACAAATTAGCATTTAATGAAGCTAATTGCTACATAACGAATCCGGGGCATGTGGAGGCCCTGAGGTTTTGGGGCCTCAGGGCAGTTTCTTTGCTTGGCTGGAAATTCAGCTTTGAGTAGTAGACCTACAATAAGGATATCAAAATCTAGTAAATACAGTATGTACATAACAGAACAACATATAATATCAGAACATACAGAACACACTATAATATTATTTTATGATATTAGATAAATATTAAGTGTATTAAACACTAAAGAGAGTTTCGGGTTTGTGAAAAGACAAACTGACAGATAATGCAGAGCTGGAGCACATGTTTTGATCTATTTTCCATTATAGCATCTAAAAGTCTGTCACACAGAATTATATCATTGTAGAGCTCCAAACGAACAATGCTGCATTAAGTGCCACAATAATTAGCTCTTGTATACAACTTGAGATACTCAGGGGAGTGCAATACTTCTTTTCATTTAGTCTGTAACTACCATGCTGCTGCTCAGTTTCAGCTTGTCAACCGCAGTGCCAAGTCCCCATTTGGGAATTGCCCAAGTCAGTCCTGTTACCTTTGCTAAATTTGGTGCAAGATGTAACGAGAGAAAAATGCTCCATCAATCACGTTGCAGATGCAGAAAGTGAGGACTGGAGTGGGGTTCAGAAGCTGAGAAATAAACCAGTGGAAACTCTGCCAGCAACCATTTCCTGGGTGAGATGATGGGAAAACTTCCCCCGTGCTCTCTGGGGACATTATTTGTGAACACACCGACGTCCTCCAGAGCCCAAAGTTTTAGAGCGGAACCCATTCACTTGGTTGGGGTGTTTTGAGCATTTCCAAAGTGAAATCCTCTTTTGCCTCTGTTGCCTGTTCCATCAGATAAAGTCTGCCTGCTGAGGCTTAAGTGTGTCAATGAACGGGGAGGGGAGGATCAATGATAAGTGCAGCTTACCTTCTCAACTGCTCCGCACCAGCCAAATAGAGATTAAACCATTTCAACCTAATAGCACATGTCAGTCAAAAGTCACACTTGAATACTTATACTCCCCTCCCCCCCTCTCCCCTGCCCCCACTCTGTCACCGTACATTTTCTAATTACACTGGCTGGAAAGATACTGCAATTTACACAAAAATAATAAATAAATAATGCAAATTGGCAATCACAACTAAGGGAACACATTGTCACCATGAAGACCCCTTTGCACCACATCAGAGCCTGAGCAGAGATCTGTAATTGTGTCAGCCATTTCTATCAATCCTCAACTAAGACTCACTTTGAAGGCTACTGTTTGTAAGGCATTCAAAAACACATACACACTCACTCAGTACAAACATGCATGCACACACTCCCAGATCAAAGGCCTTAGGGGACTAAAAATACGTAAAATACAGCTGTCTGTCTAAACAGCAGCTTTTGTAAATGGTGCTCATTTCTTTCTCTAATCACTGTTGTGGACATGGCAAAATTGCCCACTGTTCCAGGGAATTACTTGACTGAATCCCACAACCGTAGCTTTGATTTGTTGTTCAACCATTTCAGATGTGAATACACCCTGTGGTCTGTAAATGAGAGCTTGTGTTGTTCCACCAGTGTCCCTTATTTAGACATCACAGTGCTCATTAGGTGGATCAAGCTGATATCAAAGTCAGAACACAGACGTTGACGTTTTAGAGAATGCTGGGACCATCACAGCGTCTCTTTAATGATATGTCTGCCGTCTGTTCTCTCTTCTGCTCCATTGTTATTTCCCTGTCATTTCTCCAGCACCTTATCAGTTGACCTCAGCTTTAATGCCTTGTCACTGTCCTATTTTATTTGATGTTTGGACAAAATGAATCAAATAGATTTCTTTTTTTAACATACTTATTAGATGGACCGGCATCAAAACTCTGGTGCTGTTTGGCAAACAAACAACTAACTAACTAACTTGTGCTGGGGTTGTTGGTGTGTAACCTTCCCTAAATCCAATAAAGAGCAGAGCAGAGCTGTTAACGTAGCCTGAACTCCAAACAAACAACAAACTATTATGGCTAAGTAATGATACAGTAGAGTCCTTGGCAGTAGCATTACAGCAACAGTTACTGTAGGTACTAGTTAGCTCGACATGCTTCTGATTGCAACTTTCTTTAAGAAGATAAATTTTATCAGTTCCTTAAACTGTTGCTCTTGTTGTTTTTCTTTTTGGAAAGGGTAAAAAGTAAATTACCTGCAACTCTCTTTAAATGCATAGTATGGCTCTTGCCAGAGGTGAGAAATCCAAACCTCACAGGCCTAATATGCCTGGTTACGGTTGCTAAGCTATGACTAGACTGTCACTGTGGTCGCCAGGAGGAGTTTAGTGAAGGATCAGTTACGTAGTTTAAAATAGGCATTTTGTATTTTTCACAACACACTAGTGATGAAATCAAACCTGACCGGGACTGGAAACATTAAAACTAAAAAGTGGTTGTTTCCTTTGTGTCTTAGAAGACTTGTCAGTCAATATGGCAAGTTCACACCCTGTGTTTTGGATTTCGATGGTGGGACTACAGTTACCATGTGGATTGCATATTGTTCCTTTAAAACTCAGAGGAGATAACAGATAAATAAGTTGTAAGATGGATATTTTCTGCAGTGCAGCAGTTTCGACAGGAGGCATAAACAAAAAGATGATGTGTCCCCCACAGAGACAGCTGCTCTGATAGGTGGTGATGTGATAGTTCATTTAAAGCAGCTTCTCTCTTATTGTCTTTTGTTTTCTTTTGAAGCAAGATTAAAGAATCTCTTATGCCATTTGATATTTCAGTGGGATGGTAGTACTATTGAGCAGCATTGTGCAGGGTTTGTGTGGTGGGCACTGGGAATTCATTCAAATACAGCTTATCAAAGTCCATGAGGGACTGAGCCAGCAGACTGCATCCAGAGGTTTGTGGATAATATTCAGAAACTTGCGAAGACTCATCTTGTTTATTTATTTTGTGCTCTATCTCTCTGCCTTCATTTCAGTGCACCTCTAGCACAAGCTTGTCACGTCCAGCATGTGGACATTGTCATGTTTATGGTGATGTTCATGATATGAATCTATACTCTTCCAGGTTTACACCAGATATGGGAAATGCTACACTTTTAATGGCAACAAGACCACATCGAGGAAAACCAAGCAGGGTGGAATGGGAAACGGCCTGGAGATCATGCTGGATATACAGCAGGATGAGTATCTGCCCATCTGGAGAGAGACAAGTAAGCCTTAAAACTATTTGTCCATTGTAATCCTATCCTATGCTACAGCATGAGATACCTCTGCTGGGGTTTAAATAGAAAATAACCTGCATCAATTTCTGTGGCTCACGTACTGTAAATAATGCAGTTTTTGATTGCATTCCAGCAACATGAAAAATGTGATTTGTAAAAGGAAATTCCTGAACAAAATATACCACCTTGGATTTGTGCTTGGATTGAAGATGTCACATAATATTAATCCCTACTGGCTTATTTTTCAAACATGACTGAAATATGGTTTGGAGTTTGCATCAAACTGAGTCCTAGCTGTCAGATGAGGCAGCAATCTGATATTCCCTTGTACTCTGCCTTCGCAACGCTCTGTGCTCCTGCTCTGTTTCATCCTGAAGATGAGACGTCCCTGGAGGCCGGTATCCGAGTTCAGATCCACAGTCAAGACGAGCCTCCGTACATCCACCAGCTGGGCTTCGGTGTCTCTCCGGGTTTCCAGACCTTTGTTTCATGTCAGGAGCAGAGGGTAGGTCTTCTTCATCACAGTACACCATCCCCACTTCCCCTCCCCCACCACCAGATTACTCTTCTCCCTGAAATCGTTCGCCCCCGGTGGTTAAAACCGGGGTCTAATAAATCTCTGTGTGCTTAGCTGACTTACCTGCCCCAGCCCTGGGGGAACTGCCGCTCCACCAGCAAAGAGAAGTTCCCAGGATACGACACATACAGCATCAGTGCCTGTCGCTTGCTCTGTGAGACCAACGAGGTTCTGCGAGTTTGCAACTGCAGGATGGTGCATATGCCTGGTAAGATCACACCCTACCTTTATTTACACAGGGCCCCAAAAACATTGATTTGTGCGCATGAATTACGAATGCACTCAGTCAGTTATTCATGCTTTGAAATTGATGTCGAGTTAGCAGAACATCAGGTAGTGAAAATGCAAGAACAGTGAACCATAATAACTAAATTTATGTGACTGGAACTTAAAAACTGATGAACACAGATCCTTTTTGTTTTGTGTTAACTTCATGGTCGTGCATGTACACATAATATATACACAAAATGTTTATTTGGGAGATTGAAAAAATACTCCATCAAAGTTAGTATTTTCAAGTACTTTCCACTGTTTTTGAAATTGTTTGCTCTAGCGTAATTGAAAAAGCATCCAGCCGACGCAGTATTTGCATGATATTAAATGACCCATTGAGCAAAACAAGCCATCATTTTTGGCCCACTTGAAAAATTCCAGCCCAGATATAATTTGGTCTGCCACATGCCTGACCTTGATGCTTGATATCTGGAGTGGGATGCTCTTCAGCAGTGCTGCCAGCTCTCTGGCTACAGCGACACGTTCAACCAAAATCTCTATGAGTTTTGGATCCTTTCCTTCATCCATCTCAGCTGTTGGAAATTGCTGTGTTGTGCTCCTATGGCCCTCATCAATTATTATGATAGATATTATTGGTCTTGTCTGTTTTCATGTTTAGCTTCTACTGGTTGATGTGCCATAAAATAAATCTGAATCTGTGGATGTCTCATGAATCAGAAATGTAAGTGGCTCAGTTTAGTGAAAGCAATTAGTGATAGTATTTGATATCAAAAAAATCTAACTGCATGAATGGGTGAGTGAATCCAAATCTCACATGAATACAGACTGAAATAATCACAGAAAATGACTTCATGGAATACAATACATTTAACTAATACATAAAAAACCCACACTTCATGAAGCAGTTATAAATATATGGTTGAATTATGGTGACTGAGCAGTGGTGTGGACGTGCGATAATATTAGCACTGCAGAATGCTAATAATCAAGACAAATACAGGACCTGGAAGAGATGACACAAATGGATGTGCATCAGGCAGATAATCTTTCTGCAAGGACACTCGTCACTGTAATTCCACCATTTAAGCCGTTTCTCTGTTCAGCTTGTGTACATGCTGTCGAGAGGAGAACAACAAACACAAAGTAAGATGTTTGGACTTAGTCAGCATGTGTGTCATTGTGGCCAGAGTGCAGGAAGTCAAAGAGCTGAATCACTAAATGCAAGCTGTTTGACCGACGTGTCTAACAAGTGGGCATGTTTGAAGTGGTATAGCGTTTGAAGTTAAAGTAGGATTCATGTAGCATGAATTGTTTCCATTTCCATATTTGCACAGTGCACCTGACATCTGCTGCTCTATTTAGCACAATTAAAAATATCAGGATTTATGTGAATAAACAACACAGAATGAGATAAGGTTTAATATGAACTCCACACTGCAGTAACTGAACTAATGTATTATGGAGTTTCACCGGGCTATAGAATATAAATACTGTGGTTCTCAGGTTACATATTTACATATCAGTCACACATTTGTAGGCTGTAATGGCCGGACCAAAGTGGTTGGTCTGATCTGTAGAGAGAAATCACCGCTAATCGTTGATCTCAGGCTGTGAGGTGGACACGTCTCTAATCAGTTTGTGTGCTCTGCAGGGTGACAGTGCCTGCCTCACTGCAAGATTGTGATTGTGTTACAGTAACAAAGTGAGCTCAAGGTTTTGGGAAAACTAGCCAAGACAGCATATCAGTGCATGGAAAAATTTTATTCCTTTCACATTACTCTTTCTTTTTGTAGCACACAGAAGCAAACCCAGCTCACCAGGATATCAGTTCCAAACCTGCAAAAAAAGTCCTCTGTCTCACCGCTCAGTTGTCTAGAGAAACTGCACCTCTTTCAAAAATATTCTTTGTTGCAACAATTTTTCAAATCAATGAGACAAGTTAAAAAAAAAAAAAAAGGATAGGAAAGGTGGAAACTTTAGAATGAATGGATAGTAAGGACTGCTCACAGAGGTGTTCAGAGGGCATCTGAACCTCTTTGCCTTCTGTAGTGATGTATTACATCAGGTATAATATTTATTATATCAGATATAATAAACGTGGAAGCTTTTCCAGGCCATTTGCACATTGTGGCTTTAGAAAAAGGGCTTTGGTGATGTAGCGGGCAGCTCGCATTATTTGACTGCACTTATCAATAGTGAATAAAATTTACTGTTACATATTAAGTGCACTGAAATTCCCTCAGAAAGTTCAAGAAAACTGTTGGTTCAGAAGCTTGCCAAGGAAGCACAATCCCAACTTGTGAATTGAAAATGTTTTTAAAGCCTGTGACAACACCATGCTGTATCAGTGAAAAGTTAGGGGCCTGTGTCTTAGACAATTTGCAGTATCAGTTTATTTCTCCAGCAGTCCTCTGTAGGCACAGCAGCAGTCTTAGTTTGCTATTAGTCAGAGTTGTGTTGCTCAGACTTAAGTTTGTTTTTGAGGAAACGGTACAAATGTTTCTTTATCTTACTCACTTAGATAATCCAGCAACTGTTTAGTCTGCTTCACATGCCAGCAAATTTTTCATCAGCATCTGTTTACTTAGTCCCACATGTTTAGTCTGTTGCTTCTAGTTTTTTCTTTTTTTTGCATATTGAGTCAATAATTTTGTTTTCATGTTGTTGTTATTATCTCCATCTAGTAAATTATATTCTCACTTACATATCTTTGCTTGGTTAGCACTGTCGCCTCACCGCGAGGAGGTTCTGGGTTTGAACCCGAGGCCTGGGATCCTTCTGTGTGGAGTTTGCATGTTCTCCCTGTGTGGGTTCTCTCTGGGTACTCCAGCCCCCCCCCCCAATCCAAAGACATGCACCCGCGACCCTACAAGGGACAGCGGTATAGATAATGGATGGATAGATGGATGGATATTTGTGCATATGTGATCGTTTGTTAGCTTGATATCACAAAAACCACTTCTCAAATTTCTAAAAGTTTCTTTATAACTTGGTCCAAAGAACAGCTGAAGAGGCCTGGAGCTGGGTTGCACCACCATGTGGCCATTATTAAAGCATTCTATGTTTTTGCACATAACTCCTGTACTGTGAGGCGTAGAAGCAAAACTGTGTTTTTCTGGATTCTTTGGTTCAAGATTAATATTTTAGTGTTCCAGCCTATTTCTATATTTGGATGACCACCCAAAAAATGCTATTAAGTTGTTCTTGCTCTTGATATGTAGACAGCATACACAGACACTATGCAGCTTTTCCTCCACACTCAAAATATTTTAAAAAATAAAATACACAGGCCATTTTAATGTCTTTCTTTTCTTTTCTTTTTTTTTTTTTTTTTGTTCAGTAAATTATGTTTAATCATGACTAATTTGACGTCAAATCGATGTATTTCTATTCTTTGAGAAAAATGTATAACCACAAATCATGTAGAAAGACAGAATAAGTCTAACTCTATTCAGAACCAGCTGAGAGACTCACTCCTCAGGTCATCTGCCATTGTTTCACTGTGTATTAATTAACATTTCTCAATGACTGGGAAGGAGTCTTCCACAAAACATTAACCTCATGAACATTTCACAGACAGACAAACACACCTCTGCCAATTAATTCGCTGCTGATGAATACCTGTCATTAATGGCCTGGGCAATATGTTTGTCTGCGAGGAAGTGACTCATTGATTAGTTTTTAAAGACTTTCTAAATATGCCTCACGGGTGGAGCCACCATGCTCCATTTCTCAGTGCAATCAAGGACAGACGTCCAAGATGGCACGGGCTCTATGGAAGGAAGTCATCCTCTGTGCGCCTGCCTTCATTTGGAGATGAATGATAAGCTGTGGAGTCTTGTTCACAGCCACGGTTCCTCATTGCAGCAGACACGGGTCACTGATCATTTTGTTTCTGATTGATCAGACTCATTTTCTATTCTCCTCTCCAGGAACTGCAGATATCTGCCCTCCCAGTAAAATCAACTGTGTTGACAAAGCACTCGGTAAGAAACAATCTTCCTTCATTTCTTTTCTCATTACAATAGATTCCCTCAAAGGGAAATGGAAATACAATCAGTAAATATGATAAGGATTTTTTTTTCTGTAATACAAATAACTGGAGGTAGACTGGATATTTTGAAATGGCTTTTCCTCATTGTGATTTAGTCACTTTATAGCTTGATGACTGTGCTGCCGCCATTGTTGAACTGTTAATATTTAACCGACGCTTCGTTCCTGCATAAGTGAATACCCCCCACCCTCAGCTTTGACTCAATCTCAGTCTCCTGCACCAGACATCGTGACTGAACAAAGGTGCCTTGGTTTCAAAAGCATTACAGTTGCAGTAGAAAAAATAATTTTTTTATAGGCATGGCTGACATATAAGTGCAATTATCATCTCTCAGCCAAATAAGCCAGAAATTTAATTATGTCTCTCTTTGCTGAATTCAAACCCCATTTAAAATATGGCTGAATGAAATCTTAGATATATCTTACAAGAATGGGTCATATTCATGTGGTTCATATTACTGAATCAAATAGTGTGAATAAATTCATCCTCCATGAAAGGTAAAAAAATTAAAATATAAGTTATATATTTATATTGCAAAGGTGTTTTGTACTTACATCAGACAAAGAATATGTGCCACTGTTCTCCTGCATACAAATAACCTAATTGTTAGGGTTATATAATACATAAGTCATCAAATTATAATTACTGCTTTCATTGCTCCCTCTGCCCGTTTTTGTTTGGACTGAATGCATTTAGAATTTGAAAACAGAGACTGGAAAAAGCTATTTACTCTCCTGTGTACGTAGTGTTGCTTTAGAGGTAGAATTATGAATTTGTATTTCTTATTGTGTGAGCAGTTCATGTCTGCATGTTAATTGGGTGGAAGCTCAGGCATCATTTGCAGAGCCCTCACCAGCGCTTACTGTACTTCATCATTTATTCTCCAAGCAAATGCTGAAACAGAATTACTGTAAACACCGTCAAATATGGATAGACTAACACATCTCTTAATATTGTCATATTTATATTGTTCTGTTAATATCATGTGGTCTGTTTCTAATCACTGCCAGAGAGCTCCATAACAGCTGACATTACCTGACATTTTGTTGCACATTTTGTCCATGAAATGATTTTGTAAACGATTGATTCATGATTTAAATGCTATAATGAATTTGTTACATCAGAATAACCAATACAACTGGGAGAAATACTTAACTAATAGCAGTTTTATGGACATGGAAGTAATATGATTTAATGATGCTGAGTGCTGGCACAAAATATTGCTTCTTCTCACTGGCCACAGAGAGTAGGCCTATATATGTACACACACACACACACACACACACACACACACACACACACACACACACACACACACATACACAATTGTACTTATTTGTAGTTACACCATGACTGCTTACTAAATGAACAGGGGTTTGTGCTTAAATTATCACTGTAATGAGTGTTAACAGTTAATGTCATAGGGTTCTTAAGTATTGTTGCTATGGTTACCCATAGTCTAATTTACCTTGTGCATACATTTAGAAAGCTGGTTGAACTGTTCAGTGGTTCTATATTTCAAGTGGACTGACATATTGTTAAGTTTAACACACACCTGCCAACCAATCAGAAACGCATCATTTCTGTAGTCATGGTATGAACTATATTAATAGACAACTTTAAAGCTGCACCAAGCAATATTGTTATATTTGTTATTTAATTATAACCCACTTCTGCAGAACTCTAGATGTTAGCATATTTTAGCTAATTGTTTTGGTTTTATGGCCCACAACTTAACTGTTTTTTGGGGGGTTTTGGTTGGCTGTTTACATTTTTTTTTTTCATTTATTTTTATATTTTCTTATTTTTCTATTCTTTTATTTTTTGAAGATGGAGATAGTTTTTGCCTCCAGATCATGTGCAGTGTCTAGTATGTTTCTCTGGTAGAGTGATTGCCAAAAAATCAGCACTAAACTGATCCAGTCAATATCTGTTAAACCACCGTTTCCATTGTGTTGCAGCACAGCTACAGAAGAACAGTGGGGATACCTGTCCATGCGAGACGCCCTGTAATCTCACACGCTACGGTAAAGAGCTCTCCATGGTCAAAATCCCCAGCAAGGGCTCAGCTCGCTATCTCTCCAGGAAATACGACAAGTCAGAGGACTACATCAGGTATGACAAGGAACCTTCAACAAGACTAAACTCACTTATGAGCAGTGATGTGGGGCTCAATAAAAAGGACCATAAAGTATGACCTCCAATCTGTGATGACAAACAGACAACCATAAATATAAACAAAAATCAATTCCTGTTCATGGCGGCATCAATTTATATTTTTGCCTCGTAATGGGATACTGATTGTCAGGTACCAGTATATATGCATAATGTTTTAATTTTTTCTTAAAATGGTAAATATTTGTTGTACTCTGCTATAAGATTCAGAGATTTGCTTTTTCTGTCTGTCTTTCAATTGAACACAAAATTAGAGTCCCACTGCCACGAGGCATACCAGGCAAATGATTGGGGCACCCCAAAAGAATCTGGGAAAAGTGGCCTGGCCCACTTGGCCCACTTGTCAGGCCCCAGTGATGTGTGTGTCTCTCCAAGAGAGACGTTGTCAACACAGTGTTTCACATACATGGGGTCTACTTGGGTGGTATGTAGATAAAATCACTCAGTTTCAACTTAGTTAAATCTTACATTAAAATCTCATTTCACTTTTTTCAAACTGACTGTAAATTGTAGCTATAGAAAATAACCTGGGTCAAACTCTCCCCTCTAAACCGCAGGAGTCTCTGTCTGCACGTCAGTCACAGCTCACAAGCCGCACCACCCACCACCACAAGTAAATCCTCAACCTGTGAAGATCTCAGTTACAATTTCACATATTGCTCCTGTTTGATGTTACATATTTACATCTTGTTCCTCCTCTGTTGTTCAAATACTCAGGTGTGTGTGTGTGTGTGTGTGTGTGTGTGTGTGCACGTGTGTGTGCGCGTGTGTGTGCATGCACACAGAGGGGGTGGGGGTTTGATGGGCTTCTTTGCCTGTGCGCCCACCCCCCAGAGTCTGTGATCGCCACTGCACAAAATAAAACCTCTTGCAGTAATGTTAACTCCATTAATTTTCATGTGATTTTGGTGACCTTGTAACAGATTTTTAGTACCACCATTAGGCCAGAATTTAGCCCTGAAAAACACTTCTGAGTGCCTTCAAAACTAATGGCCATTTTTCATAAAATGAAGATCATAAATATCCAACACAATATATTAGACCTACACCAGATGAATCTGAAAGTTTTAGGTGACCCTGTGACCTTTCTAGTGCGACTGTCACAGAAAAAATGCTTCATTAAAAAAATAAATATCAATTTAAAATAAAATATCATGTTCTAATAAATAGATTATGAAATGTACTCAATGCAAAAATGATCCCCAGAGGATGTTTTAAGTATGTACACTCCTGTAAACCAAAATGTGAATTTTGCTGACACAGTATCTCATAATCTAATCTCCAAGGCAGATTTGCAGTAAATTTGAGGATGAACTTCCTGACCTACATGGCTTTCCCTGTAGTGCCCCCTTTAGGACAAACCATTCCTAAGGTTCTTAGAATAGCACAGTCCATGAAATGTTAAGCATTTAAGTCTATTTTTGACATAATAATCTTAACACAATGTCTACTTACTTGTTTTTTCTGGGGCTTGTTCAGTATCTGCCATCTACTCAGTACTAATAAGTATAAACCATCTGCTGATGAGAACTGTGAAATGCAACTGAGAGCTCTACAAAAAAGCTAATACGCTGTGTTAAGATTTTTTTGTTGAACGTCATTATATTATTTCTTCTGTCCAGCACACTGTCAGGTGTAATGAACATCGTAACTTCTACCACTAACAGGGCTTTAACTGTTAATCCTGTTCTACAATATGTTTTATGGAGCATTTGCTAATATTTTGATGATAATATATTCAGTGCATTAACAATGTGCTTATACTCCAATTCCTGTCAGTGCCTAATCATCGGGCGTGCGGTATACCGTAAACACACCTAACTCAAGGAGCTCACGATGCCTCACAACGCTTAATATTGCAAGACTTTCTAAATCCGAAGAGATCAGAGACATGCTGGTGACGGAGCACGCTGTCAGTGCTCCTTCTGCTCATCTCAGTTAAACCCTGAAACACCTCATTATCTTGCGGTCGCTGGTTAGATCTGAGTTAAGCGCTGTAGGCCTGACAATCCCATCATGACAATTTACACAAGCACAAAGATGACTTGGTATGGTATTTTTTTTTATCCAAATTTGTTAGATTTGTTATTGTCATTATTATTATTATCATTATTAAAAACATCACAGGTGTATTTCTTTTTGTTTTGTATGCCATTCACACTCTTGTTCACTTGTTTTTCCAGAGACAACTTCCTGGTCTTAGATATCTTCTTTGAAGCTCTGAACTATGAAACAATTGAGCAAAAGAAAGCCTATGATGTTGCAGGTTTATTAGGTAAGATCACATTTTCCCTTTCTTCTGTTTTTTGAATATCAAATAGACTTGCTGGTGCAGAGCGAAATGTGTTGTTATAGTAGCAGCAATCCCTTTTCATTGCCATTAGCAGCAAACAGGAACAGCTTTGGCACCGTGTCCATTGTGCTTTTCCTTAAGTACTATTTCCTTTCAGGTGACATTGGCGGTCAGATGGGCTTATTCATTGGAGCCAGCATCCTGACAATCTTAGAAATACTGGACTATATCTATGAGGTAAAGTGTCTGTGGAAGCCCACACACATCAGACAATCACAAAATGAAATCAGGCTTACAGTAGCTGTGGTGTAATTAGTAATAATTAACAGTTATTGTGCTGCTGTCTTCCACAACCAACAGTCACTGTTTACAAAACACATTAGTGCTCCATCATTTATTCTAATTTTCCTCAATATTGAATCTTTTTGATTTTTTTTTTTTTTTTAAATGTTAAACACTCAGAGTCTTAGTGTCTCAATGTTCTTCGCAGTCGTACTCATCAGAAAATCAAGGAGTGCGAATGCTATCACATATTATGCATGTGAGAAGTTTCATTTCCAAGCAGGAGAAACTAATATCCGCTGTGCTGAGGAGATGCTACTAACTCTGATCATGAAATGAACTCCTGCCTCAGCTGGATCCCCTTTAAGCCTTCGAGCCAGCTGCCTGCTGACTGCCAAACATGTATGAATAAAGGAAAGTCAGAGGGAGGAACTTTAATGCAGACATCATGGTGAATAAACTCCTCACTCTGCTGCGTCTCTTGTCTCTCTCCCTCATCTCTGCTCTTTCGCCCTCCCTGCTGTTGTGCTCTGGGTGAAAGCAGGTGATCAAGCATCGGCTACAACGTCTGCTGAGGCCGCAGAAAGAGGAGAAGAAGAACAAGCAGCAGACCAGCACTGTTGCAACAGTGGGTCTGGAGGAAATGAAAGCAAAGGTACAGCACATACTGTACCACAACAAATGGCACTTGTATTATTTTGATGCCAAGTGTACAACTTTCCCTGCAGCACTGTAACTGCATTAGAAAACGAGACAAGAATAATTCAGGGGAAGGCAAATTAATATTTTTCCATTCCTACAATAATGAAGAGTGTAATGTTCCTAATTAATCTCCTCCAGAGCTCAGAGTTATATTGCGCGACTTTTTCTTGTAGATGCTTATTTCTGAACATTAGACTTCTCTCACACATCCAACTATAACTGTGTCTCAGTTCCACACTACAAACAGTCTTAACAAATCAGTCAGTGAAACCACAAAGATAATGTGTTTTATTACATTGAATTGTTACAGTCCTGATTAAGATTGGATGCTGTAAGACTTTGGCTAACATCAGATTTTGCTGTTCAGTTTAGTAGTAGACACCGAACTAGCTCAGAGTAGGGGCAGAAAACCCCAGTATTAACAATTCACTGAAAAATCATTCAAACTAACCTGGAGGTGGATTAGGAAGGAGTTCACCTCTTTATTAATTTAAAACATTTATACACAGAACTTCAAAGTAATTTACACTCAGCCACTATCTACTCAGCTAGACGCTGGTATCTTTCTCTCTGAAACCACAACCAAAGCAGCATCTCTGACCAAGTATAAGCGTTGCACACACACTGGCTTACACAGTGTATTTAGCAGACTTCCCCTTGTTTCCAGTCTTCATGTTAAGCTAGGCTAGCCACATCCTGATTGTAGATTTGTATATAATGCACAGAATAAGTTGTTATTGATCTTCTCATCTGACTCTCAGAAAGAGAGTGAATAGGTATATGTCTCAAAATGTTGCAATATTCATTTAAGAAAAATACATTTTGAGTCAAATGACATTGTCTTCTACTTCCAACAGGAGCCTAATGACATGACACGGAGTCACCCAGAGGGGGCGTACGCCAACACGATTCTCCCCAACCACCACCACCCTCACCACCATCACACTGGACACCACGGGGTGTTTGAGGACTTTGCTTGCTAGAGCCAGCCGTTGTTTCCAGTCCTGGTGACAACAAAAGATATGAGCTGTCTGTGTTGAGCTCAGTCACAGACCCTTGGCGTTTCTGTCGTTCCTTTGCTGTCACCAGTGAGAAAGCTACAGCCAAAGTCAAACACCAAACTTGTGCTGCTAACAAACCACTTGTACGTGCAGTATGTAGGCACAAATTGGACACAGCTTTTTCTTTTCTCTCTCTCTCTCTCTCTCTCTCTCTCTCTCTGTCTCTATGTCTCTCTGTCTCTGGATGGGACCCCTCTCAGCGTTGACCTGCTTCATGTGAGAAGTCAGGCAATTTGTGATTTCAGGACCAATTTTTGGTACATGATCACTTCAAGGGGACCTGTGGAGGACTGCATGTCACCTTGATCCAGTTTATACTCGAAAAAAGGAAAAGTATAATTTATTTATTCAGCTAACATCTCAGATTTTTTTTTCTGTCTGCATCCCTCCATTTATCGCTCCTCAAACGATCTCTCCTATTTCATGGAAAACACACTGTACCATAAGAAACCCTTACACATTATAAATTATGTAATTATTTAAAGAGATACTATGATCTATATGTTCTATATTGTATACAAGATGAGAATACTTGAGCAAGCAAATCTTATTCGTGTTACATCCACCTGAAGTATGAGGGGAATAATTTAGGCTGAATTGTATGACCTTGGCTTAGAAGAGCTAGGAGCATCTTCCCACATGATAACACTTTGTCTGGTTGTGGTTGAGGTGTTAGAGAGTAGCACTGTACTTGTACATAAAGTCCAACTTTAAAATGAGAAAGTTCTAAAAGTTCTGTTGTAATTGTTGTTGTTTATATTCAGTTAATATATAGCTTAGGTAATATTGATTTTAGTTATTTCTACATTTTAGAAAAGACTTTTATATGACAATAGCAATCACGATTGTAGCAATTACTGTACACTTACAATCATCAGATATGTTAGACCGCCACACATCAGTACATTTGTCCGGGTAACAGAAATGGACTGTATGGATCGTGACTATTATATTTATCATTTCCTTTTATATGTCCTGCTTTTTACCAAACTGTTTGGTTGTTACCTAAACATTTTCCAGGACAACACACAAATCTTTTGCAAATGGATGAGCAATGGATGATGTTTTCAGTTATGACATGGTTGTACGTAAATTATTCTTTCTTATTTAATTCATTTCTGCCCGCCATCCCGCTCTTCACTTTGGTTAGCATCATAACTTTAAGCTGACATAAGCATAGACACAGAATTAAATTTTTTGCCAAGTCATCTCCTTCAGCTGTGCACCAGAACCACTGTAAAAGTATAGCAGCTATTTACAGTGTAGGCCTGGCATCAATGTGTGTGTTTGTTTGAATGTGCACTTTAACATTTTGCACACATGACTGAGCACATTAGACTGACGTGGTTTGGCTGAGCTGATCCGTGGTTTTTAAATTCAGAGAAGTTAGGAAGAAAGCTCGGAGAGTTTTATTGCAGTACTAAGGTTTTTCTCTAATAAATCCAGTTCCACAGCTGCACAGAGGAGTGTAATGTAAACATTGCTCTGCAGGATGAAATATTTATATTGATTTCCTTAAACCTAAAAGGGCAGGGCAAGGACACCACAGTTTTTTAAGAGCACAAGTTTGCATATAGCTGGAATAAAAATGGAGACCTTACATTAATTAATTCATAGTGACATTGGTCCTCATGATGGAAGGTCAGCTTGCTCTGTAGCCGTCTTCAGCCTTTTCCACTGCATGAACTTAACAAACTGTTACACAACCAGAGCTTTTAAGAACTTGTGAGGATTTGGTTCAAGGTTCTTCCTTGCATGAATCTTTTCACATTTGGATTTACACTGTTAAAAAGGCAACAGCAGTACCAACTATACTTTGTCATAGAACATAAACTCGGAAGGAAAGTTACGTAAATGGTTATGAGACACAGTGATGGAGGAATTGCTGCAAATATTGACACTAGGACCAGCACAGGCCAGTCAGTGATATGACGCCAAAACTTAGAGCCACTTCAAAGTTTTTCAGTTGTGCTGCTCCATATACATAGATGCAGTCGTAAAATGGCAGTTACTGTTGTTGTGTTTGTTGTAGTCTCACACATCTGACATCAATTATAGTTGTCAGCACTTCTGGCAAACCCTAAAAGTACCTCGAATTCACTTAAACTTCTTGGACAATGCTGAAAATTTGTTCCAGGAACTTTTCCCCAAAACAGATGAGGAACAATGGAAACAAAAGCAGAACCTTTGACAGCGGCTACATGTCATGTTTCGTTAAGTTTGTGCAGTGGAAAGGGCTTCACTGTGGGTTACCCACCTAACAGTTAGTACTGAAGTTCTAAGACTAGCTGGACAAACGAGCTAACGTAGCATGACCTGACACCAGTTAGTTTGGGCTTCATAATGTAGTCTCTTTTCATACCCTTTTGCTTTCATGACTGGGCTTCAATCTAAACTTATGCTACAGTCACACTTGCCTTGTTTTTTGCAAGTATATGCTTAGCTCACTAACTGAGAGTCAAGTATTCAGAATGATGTTTGATGAACTCTGACCTGCAAAATGTTAAACTCGTTGCATTATTGGTGCGTTATAATTTCTCTTGTTGTCCCATCATTTATTTATATATTGGCCTATGTTAAGATAAAAGCAGCATAACAGCTAACTCAGCCTGATTCACATTCAGTTGTCACATGGGAATACATGTTCTAAATCACAAAGCAAATGCTTTTATCTTGGTTAAGATGTTTAAAGCATGTTCATAATTTGCTATCTTGCTGGAATTTGGGCTTGTAAGTGTGAAAACAGACACCACATATCTGAAAACAGAGTGTGAACAAAAATTGTTGGACTAAATTTTCTTCAAGTTACTGCACAATGCCAGTGGCAGACAATCCACTTTTAACATTTGTCTTGGAAATGTATGACATACTTCACATCACAGGTTACCATGTTTACAAATGACGTAATTATTTTTCTGTTAATTTGATTGGTGCATTCTGTTGCCACAATATTGCTATACATCACTTTTGCTCACAGTGAGATTCCACAGTCCTCCATCTGTCAAATCCCCTCCTCCTGTCAAGTAATCATGTGCTATACATGGGTGTTTAATATTCATAATCATGTGTCACTTTGACATTTTCAAAAGGTTCCCAATCACAGTCTCTGATGGCATCCTGTACAGGCTCTGCATAACAATCTGCTCCTCTGTCATCAATAATTGTAGCTATCCTTAGACAAGTCACAGGGGCTGGTGTGCTGAGATGAATACAGGGCTGATTTACCACTGTAGAGTTTTGTTTGAATGGTATAGCCTGGAGTCGATGTAGAAAAGGTTTTTTATCCTTGACATGCTGTGTTTAGCTGCACTGGAAAACACAACCTGATTCATTCTGTATCCAAAAGCCTTTAAAAACACAGATGAGTTGATGTTATAACAGCAGTCTGTGTGAGGTGCCACAGGACTGAGAGGTGGGCAGCAGGTCTTTACTGTAGCAGATGGGACAACTTCCCTGCTTGATAACATGTAGCTTAGCTCACATTCCTGAGATTCCTCGAGCCTCTGCTCTAATCTCCCATCTTGCACAGCTCTTTAAGTCTACCTTTTTATAGCTCCATGACATTCAGCCTGTGTATGCTTATTACATTATACATAAAAATCAATTTAATCCAACCAGCCAACAATGTTAATTTCTGAATAGCTGCTATTTGTCCTTTTTTTTTAGCTGAATATTTTTAGCTGAGACCTGAGAGGTCATCTGAGAAAAGTATTAGTGCAGGGAGATGCAAGCAGCTGTCAGGAATTCATAAGGAATTTCATCCCATATCTGACAGAAATGGAAATGGACCATCACTGCAGTAACAAGAAACGCTTACATTTTGTACAGAAGTGTGATCTTGTGATTATATCCTCTGTTAGAACACATTTTATAAATGTTAAATATGGTAAATACAATGACCATTAAAGTTTAGATAAAAACCAGTGCTTTCTAAATATAGAGCCAAGTTCACTTTGTAACTCGATGTTGTCTATTTTTCTGTACAACACACTTCAGTTTTTCCACCCATTTTAAAGCCTTTCCACCCATTTTAAAGCCTTTCCACCTCTTAACATAGAGATGTAAGAAAATGGCTTACAAGGTTACTGGAGGCAAATGAAGACATCTCAAAGGTGAGTTTTGTGAAGACAAATCACACAGGATATTTGAAGAGGTGTCATTATCTACTTAAAATGTGATTTATTAGCCATTCTCCTTATAGAAAGTGTATAATTCTGCTTTAAATACCCTCCAGGTGAACCCAAATTGTTGTGAAAAAACTACATTTTCTAGAAGACTTGAAACAACTGTGTCCCCATGTAGGAGGAGAAAGTCCTGGGATCCAACGTAAAATGAAGTACAAAATAATGACTTACAATTAAGTCCCATCTGCTCTGTAGTTATGTGGTTTTACAGCATGCCTCAGGGTACTGCATACGGACCCCTGAAATAACTAAAGCTGTAATTAAGGTTTCAACATTTTCCCTGTTTTTACCCAACCCCAGACATCAGGAATACCTCAGCTCTGACATGAGAGGGAATGTTAACTGCAGCCCTTCTGCGCACATGCTGAGAGCATGAATGTGATAACCATATCGTTTGGAATCATAATGTGATTTCTAAATGTTTAGCAATGCTGCTCACCTCAGCAACCAGCAGCCAGCGCTGGTCTAGGACCTGTGCTGCAGACAGTAAACATGCTCTTCTGCTGACACCTAAAGGACAAACTGGATTTTGTAGCTGCAGCACAAAAGGTACTCTTTTCTCCTCCTCCTTAAAAAAATTAAGGATAACAAACAGGCATTTCTATATTCAAATATTCTTTATTTAAAAATTACAATAATTCACAGTTCATTGGGAATTACAGCACAAAATTAAATATACTGAGCATGAATTAAAATGTATTGCTTTGGTTATAATAGTACCCATATGCGTAAAATAATGTAAACCAATGGGTCTAAACATAAATGGAAATTAAAAAGTGGAGCCTATGTATTTGACTACTTTTTTGAAACGATTTAATTGATTCAAACTGAAAAGGAAATACATACATTTTAAATCGTCTTCATGGTCAAATTACATGATTTTTAAAACACAAAATACAAAGTAAGATACAGCATATGTTTGATTGTGTCACCAAAACAATAAAATATCAATTGTGTCAATAAAGCTAAAAAAAAGGCTTAAAAATAGTGTCTATAAAATATTTATACATGTACAGAGAATGTCATGAAAGCCTCTGTTAGTGCAGAAGTATTTCAAATCTGCATAATTCATAAAGAAATGACAGATAAATAAGTTATGGACAAAATACTTGGAGACTTTGCTCAGCGATGGTGGCTGTGTTAACAACACCGGGTGATTAATCTGCCACGCTCCCTTAATTCTAGGCTTCTCATGTCTATAGAAGGCAAAGACGATGCAGATCACCACAACTTTATATTGTAATCTCAGCCATCCATCTTTCACAGTGGTTTTTGCAAGATTCGATTTCCAATTCTGCACATCACTAGCATCATTCTCAACAAAGAATCAAGGTGAACATTCATGTCACAGTGAAAGACTGCTCTCATCAAGAAAGAGATGCGTTATAAAATGAATGCAAAACGTGAGGAACAACTGACCAACTGGTCTGTGTTCACACAGCAGTAAATACAGTAAACACTGTGTAGGATCACCACTGTGGATGTAGTGTTTCCAATGTATACTATCCAATTAATGTTAAATAAAAGTACTCGCCTTAATCTTTATGCGTTTCAAAGTAAATTTGACGACAAAAAGTATCTGGTGTCAGCAGAATACATTAAAGGTCTTGTCAAAAGACATTACAGTGTATTTACTTAGCATTAAACAGAAAGGATGAGTCTTAATTTATGTAATGTCATTAATAGTATTGTGATATACATTATTTGCAGCAAATGTCTTTGACATTAAAAGTCCTGTCCTCCATCAGACATCTGTCCAGTTGTGTTATCTGTGATATTGCACATTATAATCTGCTAATAACTGTTTGGTGCCAAGTACCGTTAGCTCCACCACTACTCAGTAATGTGGAAAAGGCCTCCCACTTGACTGTACTGCAACTGGGAGAAAGCAGCCAGCTCAGTAAATGGAGGCCAATGACACCTACACAATTTTTTTATAATACAGTCAAAAACACTTTGGAACAATTACACATTTCTAGAGTCTAAAAACTGTCTACACTTGTTGACATAGAAAAATATTTCATACATTCGTAATTTCAGTCATTTCTAAACTTATTAAATTACATTTTAAAGTACCACTTTCTTCAACGAGGACACTTGAAAAAATAAAACACCTGGGCATCACTTTAAACATTTACCAAGGCAATTTTTTCCCCATTATTCAGAATTTTCCTTTGCCTATACGTGTAAGAGAAATTTTGCAACATCAAATAGTTTCAAACAGAAAAATTAAACTCAAATTCACACTGCTGGTCGACGAGGATAACCTCTGAGGACAAACAGTAGATATTTTCCAGGAACCCCTTCCCTGCTTTGAGGCACATATACAACTGGTGGATGATTGGGATCATTTCCAAGTCTACTATTAAAAATGTTAAGTAAGTAAACCAACAACCCCTTTCTTATATAGAAATGTCTTATATAGCAATTCTTATAGCTATGTAACTTTATGCACAGCGAAAGAGAATATCTCCCACCCATCCAAAGCTATTATTCGTGTTATAATAATACCAAGTTCCTAGTGAAAAACATCAAATGTGCAACACCTGAAGATAATTTCAGAACAGCCAGCGTATGAAAAGTCAGTGTCAAGGCACATAAAGATGTGCTTTTGAAAATACTCAAATCAGTAAATATCAAAAGCTCAATGTTTCAATACCCTTATATGAAAGGGCAAACAAACTCTGATGCAGTATACTGCACTAATGTTTATCTATTAGCGCTATACATCGAAGCTCCATTTAAAAATATCTTTGATATTGAAATGAAATCAAACAACATTCTATAAATGTGAAAACTTGCTGCTAGTACTTCTGATCCCACTGACAAGAAACAACCCACTAAAGCTTTTTGCCATTTTGAACTCGCTGTATTAGTTCACTTGGTTCAATCCCCCACCCGCATACAAAACCATTAGCAGCTCTACTCAGCACACTGGTTCAACCAAGCCTATTATATGCAAAATTGTAGAGAGTAAGGTATGTTGTCCAGGGGTTGGTGACACAAACCAAGGATAAAATCCCACAAAATATTGGAATTTCACTAGACATGTGGAGAGGAAGATGACACAGATGGATTGCCTATGTAGCCCCCGGAGGTTTGGTGGACACCTTAACCACAAGAACTGGAAAAGCCAACAGTACCTCTGGGCTCTGCTGCTTTGGGATTCTGCCCTCTAGTGGTCAAAAATTGTTTAAAGCAACTTTTAAAATCGTCAAGATTAGAAAAAGCATTTGGTTATAGGTACTCATCTGTTTGGACAAGTATTGTAAACATTTATAAAAAAAAAAAAATTAAAAAAAAAAAAAGGTTTCATGAGGAATGTACTGCACTCGTTTTTCCAAACTAGCTCAAACCTCTAACAAACCAAATAACCCTTAGTGAACACTGAAAGATGGATCATGTCAGACAGGTTCACATACAACGTAACCATGTCTCCAAAGGGTTGAGTTTGGGGCAAAGGTAAGGGTTAACTTATGGGTGGTACTACATGTATTTCTCCTGTTAACCCCATATTCTAAATTGTTACAACACACACACAGCTTTTAACATCCATTTAAACAAGTGCAGGAACAGACATTTCAACAGCATTTTCAAGTGCTGTTTCCTTGTTCTTGCTCAAACAGCAGCATGGCGAGCTGGGAACGAGAACCAAGACCTTCCAAGTTGCTCTGAACACATCTATGATAGATGTCCTCACTGAGTCGTGGGTTGCAGGCTTGGTAGCGATACTGCTGGTGCAATGCTGGCTCTACTGCTCTGAATACGTGCAGACCGGAATATTTTACGAACATGTCGTAGATGTCCATTGTCTCTAGAATCTCCTCATTCTCTTGGACGTCTGCCACCATTCGTGTGCGCGTTGCCATGTAGTCCGAGTTGTAAAAACATGACTCTTCAAATGACCTGCGGTCAAAATGGCCTGCATCCTTGACCAGATCAATTGTGGCTGGATGTGGCTGGTTGTGATAGGCCACATCGGGGTTATAGTCCTGGAAATGGATGGGGAAGAACACCTGCCAGTTGTTTATGGAATTCATGCGGCAACGGTTCAGAAATTCAGAATTGATATTTGTGTTGACGCTAGCCAAGAAGAACAGCGTGTCGACTGGGTGTTTCTTCGAGATGATGTCCATGAACTTTATCTGGGATGGTGTTTCTGTCTTGACACTTATCCATGGGATTTTCACTGTGGGGTATTTCCGTTCATAAGCATTAATCTGAGTCTTCACACTGGCAAATATATCATTCTGGTTAACCTGCTGTGCTTCCACTGGGTCATAAATAAACAAGAATGTTAGGATAGCATTTTCGCTGGTCTCAAAGGCATTTGAGGCAAAGACTTCGAGGAAATGGTCAACATAGTTCCGGTCCTGCAGAGTAAGAGGTATAATGATGTGAACCCTTGTAGCTTCTGTGACATAGGGCATGGGAATTATCTCTATTTGGCTCAAAGGTCGCACCAGATGAACCCTCTTGGTGATGGAACGGCTGTGACCTTTCTGATTAACCACCTCCAGCTGAAGATCCAAGGTGTACTCCATGCCCCTGATGGGGTCAAAGCGCCTGTAGCCATTAATCAGCTGCTGCTTCTTCAGGTGTAAGACGGGCTTGTACTTCTTGTTCAGCTCTCCTACGGCGGTGTCAATGACATCGGCCACATCCATTCGATCAATGCCGTGCAGCTCACACTTGGGAGAGCCATCAATGCATGAATATATCTCTTCCTCTGTAAAGTATTCCCACTTCAGAACTTCAAATCGAGTTTTGGGCTCAAAAGGTGGATTGATCCCAACTGGCCACTGGGCACTTCGGTTGCCTTCAAAAGCAACCACACTCACATTCTTTATTTCTGCCTGTAGAAACATAAGTTACAGTTACCACTCTGCCATTGACAAAACTAATGCAACACTAAAATTGTTACATTCTGGACCTACAATAGTGGAGGCCAGGAGCAAAAAGAGGCCAGGTTTTATTTTTGACTGAACCCCAGGTGAATTGTGACACTTGAAGATCAGCTTACCTGCAGCTTAGCAATCTCATCGTAAATCTTCTGGAGTTCAATCTCAGTGAAGTATCTGTGCAGCCGATACATCTGCTCAGGGTCAGACACTGGATGGACGGTCAGAGCATTCTTAAAATGTTCACTCTGCTCCTTACTTGGATCAGAGTTTTTTCCCAACTCATAATGGTGGTACTGAAGCCCCTGGGAGGAAACAGAGACATCTTTTCATGAGGTGTCTTAAATCTGGCATGACAAAAACATGCTTAATGTTATTCCAAGCTTAGTTGTTATGCTGCTGTACTCCATTCAAACAGACATTACATGCTATCCAGACAGCATCTTGGGCTCATTTCCACTGCAAACAGACTGGTTTCAACCATAATTGCATAGTGAAGTAAAGACTGGGATTCATTTTGTAAGAACAGAGTACTATTGTTACACAACTACAGATTTTTACTGTCAAGAGTTTTGCTCATTTTCAGGAACTAAATTTGTTCTAGTAATATGAGGTATAAGAGATGTTTTATCTAATTAATTTCACCACTTTATATATCTATAGACTATGATCACTACGGCCTCAGGTTAAAAAGCAACAGTTTAAACGTGAAACCTAATGATACAAATGACACTGGCACCAGAATCCCTCTTAAAGACACAGTCATTTAAGCTGAAAACAGAGTAACCACCTAAGGAGCTTGAGTGATTAAAAAAAAGTGAATCCAATCTGATCAAGCTATTAAAAGAACAAAGACTGGAGACACCGCTTAACTAAGCAGTGAGGCCACTTTTGCAAATGTTTGCCAACAGCTTACGGCTTGTCATGGTACTCTTAGTGAAGCATTGTCCGTACCTAATTGTCATCAATGTTCTCTCTGAACAGAAAAATTGATGTCTGGCTCTGTACTCAAGCTGATTTCTTCACCCATTCCAGGGCTTTTAACTTTCCCCTGCTTTTCTCCCTTATCTGAGGGGCTCTGCTGGAGCTCTTCTGGCTCAGGGAACTTTAGTTAACCATGCAAGTCACTCTCATCTGTGAAACAAGATGGTTTCCTACTCTGGGTCATGGCCAAGGAGGAGAAAATGGCAGCAAAAGAAATCTACGAAATAAGCCAACAACAATATCTACACCTGAGTGTATGCTGTATGAATGGCAAAGCCACATTTTGTGATAGTTTTCTGTAACAATGTATTTTCATGTCTTTAAAAAGACTACAAACTCTCACACGGAGGAAGCAAATTGATGCAGCAAACAATCGCCTCAAAGGGCACTGGGACAAGGCTCCACAGATCAAGGCTACACAGAGCTTGTTTGACCTTAAATGCTAATGACATTACAGGAGCATGGCATGTTGACCCACAGGGGATTTTCACACCATTGAACCCAGGCAAGGCTGAACTCAGATGTGCTCTGCTTGCCTATTTACCTATTCCACGCTGCTGCTGGAGCCATGGAAAAAAATGAAAGGCTAAAGGGTATTAGCAATCTACTCTGTAATATAAATACCACCTCTGTGCTAGCATGGTAATTACACTTTTATATGGCTGTCTGTCAATTTTAAGTGCTGTCCCAGAGGCAAAGCATGATGTCTGCCATGACAGTTTTGTTTTTCTGTCGAGAAGGAGAACCCCTGCTGTAACCTGTCACACAGCTGTTCTGAATGACAGTCTTAGAATGTTTTTTCTTTGTAGCTCCACATTCATTTTAACTATGTTCCTTTCTTTTTATCATGAACAATTGAGAAACAGCCTTATAAATTGAAAGAAATCTGTGTATTAATGAAAAGAGATGTATGTAAGGTGAAGAAAATACTTGGCCTACCTCATATTCGCTGACACAGTTTGTGTTTGTGTAATCAATGATGCATCTCCCGAGCCACTCATCAGGCCTGGCACTGAGGATATCGTTCCTACAGTTTTCCAAGAAGGGCTGGAGTCGCAGGAGCAAGGTACGTGACACAACGTACCCGAACCCTCCGTAGCAATACTTCCCTTCCATCTCCCCACCTATGAACTCCTCAGGACTGCCCATGTAAAGTTCTCGATCCATACTCAGGTGATCCACCAGGGCTTTGATCCTGTCAGCTTCTGTGTAGGTGTCATCTTGGACAAAGTAAAACCAGTCGTATTCATTGATGTAGTGGTCTAAAATGTATCTGATGGTCTGAAACATGTTCCATATCAGTCTCTCGTCTCCATGAGAGACCACAAACATGCCGTGAGGGACTTTGCGGTTTCGCATGCCGGTGAAGAAGATTACGGAGTCCAGGTGATGGCTAATGGTGCGATTGACAGCTATGCCCATGGTGTTAATGGTGTTTTTGGATGTCAGGACCCCAACAAACAGACGCTCTCGCATCCCCAACTCTGTGCTTATGTATCTAGCCCTGAAAAAGACATCAAACAGCTACTGAATATTTGTGCTTTGAATAAAAACTGTACAAGACAAACTTTCACCAACACTGAACAATGTTCCAATTTACTGTCACACCAAAAGACACAACTTTGACCTTTTTGTTTCTGTAACTTTCAGGTTTAGCTTATTATCAGATTCTAAAATCAATGGAAATAATAATGACTGAAAACAGAAGTTTATAAAAGGCATAAATTCTGGGTCCAGACTAAATTTGTTGTTTTGTCCACCAAATTTAATGGAAATGATTGACGTTTTTAAATATCCTCACAGACTAAAAAAACTCAAAACTCTTTGGAAAGGTAAACATGCAAGAACTTGCACTGTGATTCATTACTTGCACCACGACCAAACCTATCTTTTATTTCTCTGTTATGCTGTACATGAAATCAATTATGCCTCTTGTTCGAGCTGCAACTATTAACAGATTGAAAGAAAATTAATCCTCATCTATTCTGATAAATAATCTAAATTCTTTCTTTTCAAGCAAAAATGAATGTGTGTGAATGTGTTGCTTTTCTTTCCATACATGATAGGAAATGAAATATTTTTTATTGTTGGTTGAACCACACTAAATTGAACACACCGGTTTGGACTCTGGACAGCTGTTATTTACTATTTTTTGACATTCCATGAACAAACCAATCAATTAATCAAGGAAGCAATTGTCAGATTAATTGATAATGAAAATATACTTAGTTCCAGTTCTACCTCTTAATGTACAAACTGCTGCATGGCACAGGTTGCCTATGAAACCTGGGGGCTTTAACTCACACATCTGAACTCAGGAGAACTTTTCTACAGGGAAAGGACTCTTTCTCAGAAATGTAATGAAATGCAACCATTTGGGGTGTGTGGGATAACATTCGAACAAGGGCTCTATCCAGGAAATCTTGGAAATGTTTGCCTGTTTACGAAGAAAATGTTAAAGCACATATCCTTCAGTGTGGAGACATGGCACAAAATATGTAGTTATTTCAAGGCTATATGGCAGGGCCTGTTAGCAGGTAGAAACCAGCAGAGAAAGTGGGGCAGTTGACTTTTTGCGGTAATTTGATCTTGGCCAATAAGATCATGGAGATGAAAAAGCCTTCTGCATTACACTTAGTTATGCCTGCCATTTCGTTTTCTTTTGTTTTATTAGCTTTATGTTGCTACTGTTAAATCTCACAGCCACCTGACAACCAGTGACACCTGCACACCTGATATTATGTGGACTAACACAGTGACTGATTTATCAGTCATTATGACACTGCGGCCTGTTGTGCTGTAATGTATTATGATGTGGCCTGTATTCAAAACAAACAGAAGTCATATACTGTCTGCCCACTTACAGAAAGTGTTCACCCGTTAAAGCGAACAGGCATGTGAAGCTTACCTGAAAACTTTCTTCGGAGCACTCTGTTGGACTTGTTTATATGGGACTATTCTTGGTTCAAAATCCTCCTCGGACTCCACATCGTTGAGAGTCGAAATGGAGTTAGGCTTTCGGGCTCCTTTGAGCAGTCCATCCTGACCCAAAGTCACATCCTCACTCTGTTTACCGTCTAGATAACACGCTTCTTCCGACCAGTTTACACTCAATAAACTCAACGTGAACCCTAAAGAAATACCGATTACCACCGGGCCGACCGACCGCAGGACAGAAATAAACGCTGAAAATCTCATCTTGTGCGTCGGCTCTTCTCCCCCGACAGTCCCGCGTCGCTCTAAAGAGTCCGAAGAGGCCTCTGGTCCGGGATAGGTCAACTATACATCAAGTCAGAAGCGAAGCAGCCGTATCCACGTTCCACTTAAGGAAAAGATGCAGCTTCTTCCTCAATATCTACGCAGGATTCTTACGTGTCAGTATAGCGGTTACCTGGCTCCTCCCCGGCTAGACGTAAGAGGAGGGTCTAGCTCAGTGCTGTGTGGATGAATACAGGCTGCGCAGAGCGGAGGGATATTCAACAAGACTTAAGCAGGGGAAATGTGGACTGGAAAGCCCTCTGTGTCCCTCTGCCTGTGGCAGACTGTTTATTTAAGCTATCATATTTACTGAAATGTCATTTTTTCTGTGCTGCTTTTTCTTTTTTCTAAAAAAAAAGAAAATAGAAAATGACAAATCATATAAGTTATTAAACCATCAAATTTGTTAGTAACATGCCTTTATTCACCTACAATTCTTAGATATTTGTACTTTAGGCCACTTGAGAATTTCCATTTCATACCATTGTATTAGGCTACTTGCACTGAGCTGCAGTTCAGAGGGAAATATTGCTTATTATTCCACTGCATTTATTTAACTTTAGTTACTCGTGACTTTAAAAATTACGATATTCTAGATGCATTTATTTATGTATTTTATGTATCTCTGTTTCTACTGTTGCCAGATAGTCCAAGACAAATTTCCATTTAATGCAAAATGAATAGACAATACAGTTTTTTTTCTGCTTTGAGCACTGACACTTTTGATATGTTAAGTAAATTTCTCAATATTTACATACTTTTATTTGAGTCACATTTGCAATGCAGGTCTTTAAATGGATAACTGACTTGACAATGTGCTTTTGCTACTTGTACTAAAGGAAGTAAGTACTTTCACCACCTCTGGGGAAAGGTATGCACGTTATACCTTTGTGGATGAACACAGAGCACCTTCATTAAAAATCACCAGTACCACAGCAGTTTTCACCCATTGGCCTCACCCTATAAAATACCTCCTCTCTAACTGTTGGGCACTGACACAGGAAACTGATAATTATTACGATGCACTGTTATCATAACACTTAAACTCAATACTCTGCTGTTAACCTCTATTCCTATTGTTTTTATCACTTTCATTATGATGTACCCCTTAATACAGTTCCTGCCATTTTTCCATTCTCATTGTATATTTGTGGGCTTGTAATATGTAACATTTGTAACATGGTAACCCTGATGCACCTGTAAGTCTTGTCACAGTAATATTCTAATACAGTACAGCATCTTTTTGTGCATCTTTTTCATTCCTCATAACTTAGAAAATTATAACAGTTTCCCTTAACTTTCTACTGCTAATGTGCACCTGCTTTGTTCTGCATTCAGTATTTTTCTTATTTTCATTTTATTTTGCCATGTATGTGTAGCCTATTTGTATGTTTAGATAAGATAGAACTTTGTTTATCCTGAATGAATCTCTGAAAGAGTATACATAAATAGTTTATATGTAAATATCTACACATACTTGGTAAATGAAATAAAAATAGATATAAACATTATACAGGTGTAGAATAAGGGAGATGCAAATGTTAATAGTAAATTCGGTTTCACAGACAGTGTCAGTCTGTATCATAAGTCTCTCTGCAGCTGCTCCATGTGCATTTTAATGAAGATCAACTTTCAACTCATCCAACTGGCTCACGCTGTCCTCTTTTGGCTTCTGTGTAACTCACCCAGGTGTCAGGGGCAGTGTGCTTCATGGTCTTCTCATTCTGCTTTAGAGACAACTTTTTGGGTCCTCTTTTTAAACTTGCTGCCCCTGATCTCATGCAGATCACTGAGACCACCATCCTCCCTCTGAGCCCCTGACCCACACAGACTGAGCAGCACCGACAGCAGAATAAGAGAGCTCATCATTATGCATTCACAGGTCTCCAGATTGGAATATTTTCAAAGTTATCATGTTTTAATACAGTCTTCCCATTTCAGTCAGATTAATGATTTGAAGTGTTTGTGATTGGCAGTTTAAACAAGATACGGAGAGATTAGTCAATATTGTCTTATGAGATCATGCAAGTACTACAAGCTGGTGAGGTACTCTCATTGTATACAATGCATGGAGTCACAGCAGTTCACACATGGTGCATGAGCTTTTTTTTGCAGTTAATAGACAAAGACCCTGTAAAATGCACATATCCTTCTGAAAGGAAAATAAGCTTATCTCATTATATACAGTAAGTCTAATTTAAGTGATGAAACTTTCTTCACTTCATGTCATCACTTCTCTCTATATACTGTAATGAAAACATATAAAGAGAAAAAGTGCCCTCTCTCAGTACACTGTGATTGTGCTTTACACTCTGTTATACTTTTTCAGCCAACAGTTTTGTTTGTTTGTATATTTGTTATATATTTATATATTTGTTTATTTTTTCTAACTTATTCAGGTACAGAGCAAATCTCTGTTGTTTTGTGCCTTCTGTTGGTAATCAAAATAAGTAAATAGATTTGGATCAGAATTTTTAGGGTTATTCAGCAATCTGAATATGATCAACGGTCAGGGGTCCTGGATGAGCAAATAAACCATGTCTACAGTGATTTACATTTGCTTACATGCATTAATGAACACACAATTTAAATCAGTTTGAAGAGATGTGTTTTAACTTTGATAATTAACTGGTCAATGTGAAACAGATTATATTTACATCTAATGTGAATCAGTCTTGTAAAACAGTAACACATGAAAAAGTCAAATGTGGCTGAATCTTATTAGACGGACTGGAAAACAACATTTCATTCCAAATCATTGCCAACTACTAGGCTACTGTTGTTGTTGTTGTTGTTGTTGTTGTTGTTATTGTTGTTGTTGTTGTTGTTGTTGTTGTTGTTGCTGTCAAACTAACAAATTTAGAGCAGTGTGCAGCCATGGCAGAGGTGCATGTTCTATTTGTGCTTTCTAATCTTAACTGTTTATTTTGTTGTTGATTTATGAATTTTGTTGTGACAAATCTGATTGTAAAAATTTTGTGTTTGATTTTGTTATTTTTGGAGTCTTTGAAGTAGGATATTGTCTGAAAATGTAAGTGCGGTATTCTGGATAAGGTAAATATTTATTTGTGGTGTCTTGATACAGTTAATAATTGGCATAGCACATATAAAATAATTTAATCATCATTTAATCACTGTTTTGTAGCCTACATGCATCCCATGTATGAGCCGCACTTTCCATATTCTTGAGAACAGAAAGTATATTCAACTTAACAAGACAATTATTTTCTTTAATAGAAGTTGAAATTAAGCTAATTCATTCAAAAATGTATTATTTAATTAAGTCATTCATATAGTCTTGTAGGATATTGGCGTCTCCCACGTTTATGGTGAACCTGTGAATGCACCCGTTTAGGTGTCCTTATAGCTGCCTGAGGAAAACTGTAAATGTCACTAGCAGCAGCACCGCTTCTGCCCTTCAATGTTGGAGTTGTTCGTCACATGATAAGTTTCAGCGTGTCATATCCTGTGCACGTTTTCATGCTGTAGTTAGGATTTATCACGTCTCCTGTCTGTGTCTGGTGTTTTTAAACTCCGTTAGTGCAGCTGCGGTAATGGAGTGTCGTGTGTTGTCCATTCAGAGTCATGTTGTCAGGGGATACGTTGGGAACAAGTCGGCAACATTCCCGCTGCAGGTAAGAACTGGATATTACCTTCAGGTGGCTGAGTATAGTGGCTGCGTATCAGCAAAGAGAAAAGCAGAATAAAGAGCTGGTAAAGAAAACAACATGGAGAATAAGTTCGACTTCCTCATTTGCGAGAGGATTCTTTAATTTATTATAATGTAATATCGAGCAACCTTTCCTATCCTCCTGAAAAATCATAGGCCGCTTTCTAATTTTTAGTTTTTAGTTACAGGTTGCAAACAGTGAAAACCTGCTCTAAAGGTTGTAGGTTTTGATGAAGTGTCGTTGCTTGTTGTGTTGACTTTAGTTTATCAGAGGAAAGTGTAGAGTATGTAAAGGTTTTCAGTCGTGTAGTTTCAGTTATAGCTGGCAATTTTCAAAAACCCAATGGAGTCTTCAAAGATTTTTGCATCTAATTTGCCACTTTAGACAGCAATTAGTTTCTTTTCATTTCCATATTAATCAAATTCTTGCAACTTAGAATATGCATGAGTTTGTAAATCCATAACTGTGAACACCTTGTGTGTATGTATTGGCAGTCAAGTTATGTCATTATTACTTTGTGTGATGGATTTGCACGGCATGTCCATGCAGAGACAACAATGAAAGCTGAATCTGTTGTATGGTTCTTATCCTACAGGTTTTATAACTGTGCAGGAGAAAGCATTCAGAAACTATTATGCACTCACTAAGCACTTTATCAGGAACACCTGTACACCTGCTTATTCATGGAATTATACAAGCAGACAGCCACGGGACAGCAGTGCAGAGCATAAAATCATGCAGATACAGGTCAGGAGCTTCGGTTAATGTTCACATTAAACGTCAGAATGGACTCAGTGACCTCAGTGGCTTTGACTGTGGCATGATTGCAGGTGCCAGAGTTGTGGTCTCCTGGGATTTTCACACACAGCAGTCTTCTATAAGAATAGTGCAATAAACATAAAACATCCAGTGATCATAATTTCTGCAGACAGAAACATGGTCGGAGTGGTTGAAGGTGATAGAAAGGCAACGGTTACTCAGATAACCACTGTGATAACAACTGTAATAAACAGAAAAGCATCTCAGAATGAACAACACGTTGAACCTTGAAGTGGATGAGATACAACAGCAAAAGATCACGTCAGTTTCCACTCCTGTCTGCCAAGAACAGAAATATGAGGCTGCAGGGAAATAGGCTCAATGAAACTGGGCTGTTGAAGTCTGAAAAAACATAGTCTGGTCTGATGACTCAGGATTCAGAAGATGGGGTCAGAATTTGCCGTGAGCAGCATGTTCCATGGACCCAACCTGCTTTGTGTCAACAGTCCAGGCTGGTTGTGGTAATGTAATGGTGTGGGGAATGTTTTCTTTGCACACTTTGGGCTCCGTAATACTAATCAATCATGCTTTGAATGCCACAGTCTATCTGAGTATTGTTGCAGACCATGTGTATCCTTTTATGGCCACAGTTTATCATCTAATAGCTACTTCCAGAATGATAATGACAAAGCAAAAGTTGCCTCAGACTGGTTTCATGAACATGACAGTGAGTTCAGCGGTCTCCCCAGTCTCCAGATCTGAATCCAGTAGAACACCTTTGGGATGTGGTAGAACAGGGGATTGGCAGCATGAATGTGCAACAGGCAAATTAATAGAAATGATGCGATGCAGTCATGTCAGCATAGACCAATCTCAAAGCAAAGTTTCCTACATTGTGTGGAAACCATGCCACAAAGAACTGAGGCTGTTTTGAAAGCAAAGGGAGGCCCTACCCATTATTAGTATGGTGTTCCTTATAAAGTGCTTGGCGAGTGTAAGATTAAAAAGAACCGAAACTGACACAGGATGAAACAGCTGTCTCAGTAATTCACCATGATGTTCCCACAGTACAATGAAAATCAGAAGCTCATTTGGACTCGGTCTTGTGCTGACGTCACTGCTGTGATTTAACAGCTGCTTCGTTGCTCTTTTCTCAGGTGCTGGGCTTTGAAGTGGACTCTATCAACTCTGTCCAGTTCTCCAATCACACAGGTTGGCTGAATGATTTTAAACTTCCCTGTGTGAGGAAAAAATGTAGTCTTTTTTTATTTCATTTCACAAAGTAGATTTCCACCACTCCTGAAAGTCTGGTCATATCTACCAAATAAATAGTTCGACAACCGCTGTGTTACTTAAACGCAGTATCAAAAATTTGCGGCTGTTGGACAGGAAAGCATCAATAAGTAAAAAAGAAAAAGAAAAATACTATTAGCCCATACAACCAATGCAGCTTTGTAAACATTCTGAAAAGCTGCTTAGACAATTATTTTTAATAGATACACAACGGTAGGCTTTAAGGAGACACACAACTTGCTTGAGTGGGAAACAGTGAATGCAAACAAAACTGTCTGTTTACAGGAAGACTTTGTGTACCTCTTTAATGAGGTGGCTTAGGTGCAGGGGCAAAGGTGTGATGTGTAGAGTTAATCACTGTCTTTGTACTTTGTCTTGTTAGTTTAAAAACGATGAGCTGTGCATGCTTTATCTGACTCAGTGAAATACTGTCACTATGGTCATCAGTCTGGTTTAGAGAAGGGGAATCAGGTTCTGTGTTTAATGTTTTCTAGGAACAACTTGGACAGTTAAGTCCAGACTTAAACTGAGGACATCCACTGAAGTATGTCGTGTATTATAGATACTATATTCTACATCTGTATTCCTGTGTTTATTACATATATTTTAAATCATTTACCTGCGTATTTTGTTTAGTTCTAACAATTTAAAGACAGCTAATGCAAAGTTCAAAACGCAACGCATAACTGGATTTCACTCTATAATTTAAAACATTTTAATTATTTAAAGGTATGATATTTAGATAATTGAATAGTTTAATGTAAGACCATTAAACAGCCTTGAAGGAGATTTAATATGTAAATGCAGTAAAAACATTACAATTTAGATATTTAATACACAGCATTACACAACAGTGCACTAAGGATATTATCATATACTGAATTGTATTAGTATGGTGGTCTGGGCTTGGAAAACCAGTATTGATTGTCAAAATATTTTGTATTAGTCACTCGTTCATCACCAAGTATGAACATGCAAAAAGGTTTCAGAAGAAAATTGTGACATCAGAGTGGGCGAAAAGTAGTTTCTGTTAATGTTGCAAAATCCTGTTGATCACATGTAGAGTTTGGTGAAAGCCAGGCCTGTTAGTTGTCCTTTTTAAATGTGTTAATTCAGCAATTCTATCGTCATCCCACAGATATACTGTGTTTTAGAAAGAAAGAACGTGGAACTTGATTTCTTAAGTTGAAACTTGTTGGTTCAACCAGCAGAGATGATGGGATTATTATCAGGGTTCATGTACCAAAGTATGTGAAGAATGTGTTTTCACCACAGGGGCAGGAGACATTTGCACAGAAAACATTTGAATCAACATAAGCATCCGCTCTTCAAGTAAACGGTCCAGTTTTAAGCGTTTGGACAAAATTACACAAATGTGTAAACTGCAATCCTACTTCAGTATGTGTCAACAACATTTAATATTCAGAAATGTTTCAGTGGAGGCATTAATATATACTTCCCCCATTAACCACAGTACGTGCCTCTACTTTGCTGTGAGCTTGCTGTTAAGTCTCACTGCATGAGGTATTCTCACTGGCTCAGGGTTAAGTTCTGGCCTCGGGTGATCTCAGTTTCTCTAGCAGTAGGAACAGCTTTTGAGGTTTCATTCAAAGTTAATGGTGAAAAGGGGACAAAGAAGGGGGAAGCTGGCAGCCAGTATACAAGCATCCCATTCAGTCAGTGTGGAGGCCCCGTTTGGCCCTGGACACCACACAGAGAAGAAGGACCTCCACAGAGGGAGAGGGGGGATGGAAAGATAGAGCAAGGAGGGGAATGTCTTCTTATTAGATTTAAGCACAGCTGGGCTAGTACTATGTAGCAGTGTGATTATTGCTTTAACAAGTACAAAGAGTTTGTGTTATCCTCAAAGTCTGTGAACATCTTGATTTTTATGTTCTAAGTTAAAAAATGTCTTTAACTCTTTTGAAACTTTAAATCTACATTTGTCACCATCACATCAGAATGTGAAAGCAGAACTTTTTGGTTTACATTTTTTCACATTTTCAGCTTTTTGTGTCTTTATTTGTGTCGTTAATGAAAGCAGCATTAAGAACTTCAAAATGTCCTGTGGCCTAATGTGTCTCTTAATTCCTAGGCTACAGCCACTGGAAGGGACAAGTATTGACCGCAGAGGAGCTGAACGTGCTATATGAGGGTATCAAGCTCAATAAGGTGAACCACTATGACTACATCCTCACAGGTGAGACCTTGTAGACTAGAATAAAGAAATGTGGAGATGAGGATGCTCAGATGTGATGACATCAATCATGAGCAGTGACATTTTATGACCATTTGGTTTTGCACTGTATTAGAGGAGATACTAAACTCCTCCAACAGCAGCCTGAATAGACGGGAATTAAAAGCATCACTTTACCAGTGCAACTTACTGGATTTTGTTTCATGAGAACAGCGATGACATTGTAATATGTTCTAAGAAATGCATTAAGTGCAGTAATATATCATAAAGTCAGTTAGAGAGACGTTATGTTTTACTGCGGTGATTTTATTATTGTTACACATTCTTCCCCAAGGATACAGCAGGGACATGTCCTTCCTGGAGATGGTGGTTGATATTATTCAGGAGCTAAAGAAAGCCAATCCCAGCCTGGTGTATGGTGAGTGTAAGATTGGGTATTTCATTTTAAAAGGATATGAATGTTATTTTACTAAATGTACCTTTTTGATTTAATTGATCTAGTTCATTTGAGTTTTCTTCTCCACAGTTTGTGATCCTGTTATGGGAGACCAAGGTGCAATGGTAAACATCCTTCAGTGAATTCCCCTTGTTTTGCTTCCACACCATACAATTATTAAGGCTTTATAACACTGAGTTCTTTTTGTTTTTTTTGATGCATACCATTCAAAAAACTTTCAGAGCACTTAAATGTACATGAATAGCTGTTCCTAGTAATGAGATTTAAAAAATGCTGTATTTGCTGCCTGTTCCAGTACGTCCCAGAGAACCTGCTGCCAGTCTACAAGGACAAAGTAGTGCCTTTGGCCGACATCCTCACCCCCAACCAGTTTGAAGCAGAGTGAGTGAACCTGTAATCATCACCATTAAAGAAAGTAAAGAATAATCAACGTAATAGAGGTTTAGCCTGTGGAAGGGAATTAAGGTATGTGCTAATCTGGCATTATTAGATAGCTGTCACTGGTACATCTGTAAATACTGTGTGTTTTTCCACAGGTTATTGACTGGGAGGAAAATTAACACAGAGGATGATGCTGTTGAAGTGAGTATCATAACATTTCCATTTATGCTGTATTTGTATATAGTGTGTGACACCAGGGAGTACAAATCTTGAGGAAATGGGTCCCTGTGTATTCTCCAGGTGATGGACTTGCTTCATAAAATGGGTCCAGAGACCGTGGTCCTCACTAGTACAGACCTACCCTCGAAACATGGGGACCAGTTCCTGGTGGCCCTTGGGAGTCAAAAAATAGGTAAAGTAAAGACATTTGGGATTTATAGCAAATGGATTTGGACTTTTAATTTCTTGGGGGAGAACATTTGTGTGCATACTGGATGCCAGTCTTTGGGTAAACAGGAAAAAACTATGGTATTGTAATTAATAGAAATGTACATAAACATATTACTCACTGCATTGATATCTATTGTCCCTGCCCTGCCATCACTGTAGTTAAACCAGATGGGACCAACACCAATCAGAAAATCTGCATGGACATCCCCAAAGTTGATGCAGTATTTGTGGGGACCGGAGACCTGTTTGCTGCCATGTTGCTAGCCTGGACTCACCATCACCCCAAGGACCTGAAGGTCAACTACACATTTTTCTTTTCAATCAAAAAGCTGAAGGAGTCAAATCAGTCTTGCTACACTGTAATGAGTAAATGCCAGCTCAATGTAACCTAGTCTCCCTTTTGTTTATGACAGGCTGCCTGTGAAAAGACTGTGTCAGTGATGCACCACGTCATTAAGAGGACCATTTCTTATGCCCATGGTAAATTTCTCTAGGTTTATTTCATTATCATTATTATTGTTGTTATTGTTTACTAGACATAAAGTGACACTGTTTGCTCCTTTTTGCTGTAAATACTGTATTAACACAACCAGTAGTAATATGTCGGTCACTAGTGTACATTATGTAGTAGCCACCAGTATTATATGAAAGAAATGATGGTCGAGACACACATCTGAGTTGATTATGATAGACTACACTGTTTGCGATCTCAGATTTGGTACAAGTAAATTACATTTTGAAGGAAGCAAATGAGCAATGTCATAACTGTTTTTTCTTCTAACTGCATGTAAGAATCCACAAGATGATTAAGTATCTTAGCATTCAATGAGGGCAGAATTATCTTTTGAATGCTAGGTTGACCAGTAAGCCAGAGAGTCCCACTCTTCTTTCTTTCAGAGATGGCTGGCCCAGGGAAAAGGCCCAGTCCTGCACAACTGGAGCTGAGGATGGTTCAGAGCAAAGCCGACATTGAGAATCCTGCCATTGTTGTGGAAGCTAAGCTTTTACAAAAGTCTTAACACTGAAAGCAGTGTTTCCGTGAACATTCACATCGTGCTGGTACAAATCAGTTTTCAAATCTGGGCGGTCCGCCAGCTCCATGTAGGATTTTCACATCAAAGACTGTCACATGTCTCTGCCTTACAAAATTACTTTACCTTACAGAAATGTTTTCATGAGAAGGGTCAGCAGGATTTGTTGTATGTACATTCTGTTCACAAACACACTAGAATCACTGCCATGTGTCGGCACTATGGCCTCTGTAGACATCATCTGCCCTTCAAAAGAAAAAAGGACATTAGCCAACAAAGATAGCATAAGTGTACTTGAATCATAGTTACAATGGTGAAAATTATTTCTTAATATAAAACATTTAATCTCGGTTAAGATGAGTAGAAAATACACAAAACTAGTGATGCATGCATGACCATGCCTCTACTTGTTTTGGCTATGATAGTAAGCCAGCCCTTGTCACATGTACTTAAAGTGTAGTGTGTTGCTCACGAGGCATTATAAGCACATCAACATACATTATACCTAGATAACATATATTATCAAAAACATAATGCATTAGGCCAGAAGTAGCACATAATGCAAAAGTATATATATATATATATATATATATACATACATGCACGTATATATATAAATACACACACACACATATATATATAATGATTTCATAACAAGGATGTCAGATTCACAGAGCATTTTATTGCATTGTGACTTTTCCAAAATGATTATAATTTGAGGATATGAATGCATGCAGTGTGCTTATATTGCAATTGTGTGCTCTATCATGCACTTTAAGTAAAAGTAAGCAACCATATATATTCAGATTGGATGCATTATAAGTGCTGAGATATGTATTGTTAATTCCCATGTTATGCAATTAGTATGTAGAAGAGTTTCATTAACCCAGTTTATTTGACTTTGTTTTGTTTTAGAGAAAATGTAACTTTACTGATAATCATAATAGGTGATGTCTCAAATTGTTCTTTTAAACAAATTTTTGAACGATGTTTTTCACCTCCTTTTTTAATTATGCAATGTTTTCTTGAATTAGCAGATATGTAATGTGTTAGATCCATGTCTTAAACCCCAAATTGAGGTATTTGCACAGATAATCTTTAATATATTTACTAATAATCATTGTTTTCATTTTTGACTGTTGTCATATCTCAAGAAAAGAGTGGATTATGAGAGACCATGCTGTATAATAGCCTTAACAGGATAAGGAAGAAAAAACATTGGTTGTGAATGTTTTGTGTGTACCAATGTAATAGTTGATCCTCACAAATAATGTTAGAAAGTCAAGTGCCAAACCTTGATCTGCTGCTATAATACAGATCAATATAAGAACAGAAATAATAAATAATTAACCTTTTACTGAGACTGTGTTTTGATGTTATCTTATTGTTTAATAACTGTTAGGTTTCGGGATGAGTCTCTCAACGGTATAGTATTTCTTTTTACTGGTACCTTTTCGCTTTTAGGACATTTATGAATGGGAGTGTACGAGAATTCAACCGAAATGTACATGCACATGTGGAAGCTAACTGTTCCCCAAGGTCATCATACTATATCAAATAACAGCATGTCTTTCTTTTTCCTTTTGTAAATGTAAAAAGATACAAATTTATATCATCAAGTTCACTTGGTATGGTGTTAATGGCGATTGGAGGAAAAGAGGGAAAAAGCATCCATCATCAATCCAAAACAAACTAAACCTATGTGATTGTGTTTATATTAACACTAAATATAGCAATTTAAAATGTACCAAATAATTAATTAAATTACATTGGTACAATTTAATCTACAAATTTGAAATTACTGCTAAATTGTAAAAAGAATAGAGAATTCAGACTTAGTACTTTTAATTTCCAAAGAGAATATGCAAAATAAAAGTGTAAGAACTGAAGAAGAAAGGAAGAAAGTCTTGTCGGGTGCTTACTTTATTGTGTGATTAGGGACAGGTGACACAGCCCTGTTTTGCCAACACTAATCCACAGTATGAATAGCCAGCATTAACCCAAATAACCAGACGGGCCAACATGTCTGCCCACCTGCAACCTGAATACACAAAGTTAGCAAGGCAATGTGCCTGAAAAAGTCCAGGTTTTGTGAAAGAGATGGGTTGAATTTGTGACAGTGAGTGGTACATGTCTTATCCTGATAATTCAGAAAGATAAAATGCCATATGTTATCAACAGTCATGCTAGATTTGTCACACAAGGCCCTGGGGGTTTATGTACAACAGTATTCTGCTCCCATAGCTTGTCTCAAAAACAACTTAAGATGCAGCTATGCATATACACCAGCAGAGGGCTAAATGGGTCTAAAGTTAATCAAACAGGCACACCTACTCAAGGAATGAAAGGACAACTTAACACTGGCATGCAAGGTTGACAATCAGGAGAAAAATATCTGTTTAAAAAAAAAAAAAAGAAAAGAAAAGCGTATGCCTTGTGCACCCATTCACATGGAAAGTCAAGAAAAATAGACACCAGATACTTGCAGTGTAATTATGCAATTAAAGGCTAAATGTTTTAGAATTAAATTTACAGTGCTGTAGCAAAACGGAGGTCGTGGGTGACTGTCAGTTTATATTCAATAGAGGCTATCATGTTGCAGATGATGCAAAAAAAAAAAAGTTACCTGTGGATAACATGCAATTTGTATTGCATGTTTTGGGCACTGTATATAAAATTTCATTTTAGGGGATACTTTCTTTTTCATAAAAGAAATTTATATATGACAGAAAGTCTCACTTGTTCAAGCAATATCCTGCTCTATAAACTGATGTAGGCTAGTTGGTCACAGGAAATCAGTCATATTTGGCAATTTATGTAGCTTATTTCAGTAAATATACTTATTCTGCTTTTACCTGTACTTGAACTTGTAGGGCTGCTAAGGCCCGTTAAATAAATAAAACACAGACTGTGCATTTTATTTATTTCTGTGAAAATGAATGAGGGGCCGGACCGGATGTAGGACATGCTACCTTCAGATGGGCTTTGAGGAAATGTGGGGCTTTAACCGACAAACAATAGCGCTCTTGCAAATCGCATTACCTCAAGTCATTTTTATTGCGTTTCAGGAAACGGATGAAGTTGGAAGGTCTCCTTAGCAGAGTTATTTCACTGCCCTGAAGATCAGAAAGCAGCGAAGAAGTATAACAAAATCTACCGACCCCCAAGTGAATATTTTTTCAGGTAAGCTCAGAGTACTGTTACTGATACTGACCGCTAACGTTAGCTGGCTAACTAGCATGGCATAACGTTAGCAAGCGGCACAGGTCAGTTGACTACTGACAAATGATGTATGTGAGGAAATTTGGCATTCATTGGCAACTGAACAGTCAAACTAGCCGACTTCATCCTCCTCCTCAAATACAATTATTACCCTAGCCCCACTGTTTTTTTTCTAAGTTAGCATGCTAGCGTGTGCCGTTAGCAGCTGTCTCTGTCCTTCTAGTGCTGCTCGGTTGAGTTCCTCATTAACGTCAGGTTTAGGCAGGTGTTAGCTAGCGTTAACTTATTTGCCGTCTACCATATCAATGGTTAAACAGGCTGGTTATTTTTCTTTTCTGAGGTGTAAGATATAGAATGATCTGTGTTTGCAACTTCGAGTTCTCCGGGCTGCTAGCTTACGACATGTGTGTCAAAAGATAAGCCCAGTCACTGGACGTGCTGGCTGCTTGGTTATTGAGCCTTTAGTAAGCTAGCCATGCCGTACTGATGCATGTAATCCACTTGTGCTTTTTAATTCAGAGACCATGAGGCTGCAAAACTAAGCCGGGTAGATAATGAAGTAGCACACACCATGGCATGCCAGGGTTGATGGTAAAGTGTCACTGGGTTCATTTTTAAAAAAAAAAAAAAAAAATGCTTTTACACTGCAAGCCGCCTGTGCCCCGCTGTACGTCATGTGCGCCAGCTGGCTCCGACTTGACCTGCGTCGTACCACACACCAGACGTAAGGTTACTGGAGTTCATTCAAGTCTGCGGCTCTCTAAAGCCAGTGCTAACCTTAGGCTTGAACCTCAGTTTTAACCAGCGAGGCAAACAGTGCGAAACAGGCAAGTACTGTTACCGTGATCATTCCTGACATTTTGCTAGCTGTGTTGTGAACTGTTTTTTATTTTTATCAGTGATCACTAATGCTGTGAGTGTTCTGCCCACGCAGTTAAGTTAGACTATAGCCTTATATGGCTAGTCCACTGGTACAGCATTTGGCTTGATTGAAACATGTATGTTGGCACATTGGTTGCACACAGATATTGTAGAGCCACATGTTATATGTCTGAATTCAAGATCTTGACAGGAAGATATGCAGACTGCTGTAGTGCTGGGTATTACAAGTGATAAGAGTCTTTGTAAGAAGTCAAAAGTTATTATGTACGGGGTGTGTATGTATATCGTTTTGGGTTATCCAATGAATGACTAAAACAAATACGCCAGATTTTTAAAATAAAATTCTGTTAACTTTCTGTAGAGATAATCTAATGTCTTCAGCATTTGTGATAATGATGATTTCTTCCTGCTGACCATGGTGACTCCCAAGACTTTGCCAAGTCTTTCTTGCCCCAGTGATTAAGTTTCTCCTTATCAATAAGCTTGTTGTAATTTATTGTAGTTTTTTTTCTTTTGTTAGACAGCTATAACATTTTTGGCCTCATAAACCCAGTGCTAACAGAAACGATTGCTTAGTAAGACATGCATGCGTGGCATTGGCAGCAAAATTGAAGCGTTTACCTGAAATCTTCTCAGGTTGTATATCTGAGTCATGCATATCATACAAATGCTCTCTTGGTATAAAGTCCAGTGACATGTACTCCTTTATCTGTTAATCAAGCCACCCCAGTATGCTTTGGTGCGTTTAAAGGTCATATGTGAAGAGGCCTCTAGGACTTTGAGACATACTCGTGTAGATAAACCTTTATCTGAAGAGTTCCATCTTAGACTGTGATTCCACACTAGTGATGTGTAACTTAATGAACCTCTTAATACATTTTTAATTTTGTGATAATCTGGTTAACTACAAAGTACCTTTGACCTTTCATATAAAACATAGTGGCTGAATATTCAAGCACTCTGGCATCTTCCCCTATTACCTCCTTCTCCTCTTTCTGCTGTTAGTCCCATTATTTTTTGCTGACTTCAGCCAGGAGTACCTTATGTATTTTTAACTCTTATCAGTCATGTCTTCACACTGTGGCTACAGAGCCCAGAGGGAACTTTGTAAGGTTTATGTGTTTCTGTGTTTATGTGATGCAAGGCCATTCTACGTCAGCTAGCACTTCACCTCATTTGTTAAATACATTCTGTCCTTTCTGAGATAAATTCCTCTGTCGAGCCCATGCATGGAATGTTTTTCTCAATATAAAATCCTTTTTTTAAAATTGATTTGAAGCAACTCGGCAATTTTGCTCTGCATTTTTGATCTCCGGAAAGTAGTTTTTGTTTCAGATTGATGTTGTCGAGCATGCTCGAGGACACCATTCCATGTTTACACTGCTGAGAGGAATAAACTACATTCACTGTGATTATTTTAATAACTACTATATCATCCTAAGGCAAACAGTATCTGACAAAAGTAGATGGTTACATAGGTGATGCATGTTAGTCAGGTCGATTGATTGCTCGATTTAGTCTTTTCAATGTCACTATGTCAATAATGACCAAATAAATATATTATTATAATGCACTGTGCATATTGGTTGTATTATTGCCATACATTACTTTGACATTACAGTGATAAGTTGAGTCTATCTTATAAAGTGTGAAATCCAATATTGACAAAACTGGGATTTTACTTCAAGTCAAGTGCAAATTAAGTCTCTCCTGCTGTTGTTTCGCCTTCCATGTCCATGATTTTGCTTTCTGGATAGGCTTGTTCATAATCAAAGGAATTACATTCAGTTTCAGTATTGTTTTACCTGCCAAGTACAACACCAAGAGTCATTTTTGGCTGTGGTGGTAATAAGTGGTGTGGCTTCAAAGTGTAACACTTTGCCTAACATACAACTGTACAACTGAAATTGCTATTGAGTGTTGGGTAGTACAGTGGTGCTATGCGCAGGATTGAGAGCACGTCTTACTTTGAAACATGAATGACCTTCATTGTCCAGCTATCACAATGTATTTTTATTTCTATTTATATTTGGCTTTAATGCCCAGTGGCAAGCCCTCAGGACTGTACTCTAACCTTTGACCTATTTGCTTCAGTAAATGCTTGACAGTTTATTTCTGTGTCTCCCTGTCAGCTTGTGTGAACCTTATTTGACATTAGCTCTGTGCAAGAACCCAAAGGCTTTTGTTGGGTTGCCCACAAGCCCTGTTTGCCATATTTTTGTGGCTTAGTATAGATCTGTTTGTAAACAATTTCTAGTACCTGAGGTACTGTCAGGAAGACATAGGGAGTGAGAGTGGAGGATGAAAATCTGATTTCCAGGCGTTGGATTAATTCATTCCTAATTACACTTGACCAAAGAGAGCACAGCTTGGCAACACACAAGAGGTGACTATTTAAAGAAACTATTGACCCTATCCTTGAGGTCATCACATCCTTCTAATGCTAAACATTACCAATAGGTGGCCAATGGCAAGGTAAGAAAGAAATTCTGCATAATGATTGGTTACTTTAGTATAACAGATGCCATTCTGCTAACTCCACCTTTGTTGGGCAGAGCCCAGCCTTCTTCTTTGTTAATGTTAATGAAATGTGACACATCCAGGGTGCCCATAGCCTGCTAATCAGCACTAATCTGATCCACTGGATTAGAGGATGGGAATGCATGTAAGACACTGCTTAGAGTACATGTGTGACTCCCTCCTTCCAGAAGTGAGCCATCTTTCAGTCTATCTAGCTTTCATTAGTGGGCTCTAATAAGAATCCACTTGGGCCTTTAGGAGTTTTCTGTGTTTTCTCTTTGCACTTGCTCTCAATGGAGATCCATTCTTTTCGGTAATTTTTCTGGCGATAGGAAATTCTTTGGTCTTCATCTGATTAGGCAGTGCCTCCAGCAGATCTGGGATCTGGCTGTGTTCTTGCTGTCATCATCATAATCTCTTTCCTTCTGTAAGATTATCATGGCTATGAAGCAGGACAGCCTGTGACTATCCGCTGCTCTCTGCAGGCCTTTATTATTATTTTTTATTCTGGCTTTGATTTGGTGAGATACCAGGAGCCAAAATGCTGAACCAGAGTGCTGTGATGATCTTCACTGGAATTTGTGGGGCGTTGGTGGTCATGGCAATGGCCTACTATGTCTACTGGTAAGTTAAATGGGAGAGAGGTAGTGTAACTTGTGGCCGCAGCAGGCTGGAATGGGTACAACTAGATTAATAAGAACATGTAAAAGAGATAAAAGTCAGCGTAGAACTCCAGCACATAGCTCAGCTGTTCACAATGACACGTGGAGTGCAGACCTTTGCAAGGCAAATGACAATTTTAGACTTAAAACAATAAGAAAGGCATGGTACCTGAGAAGATATGGTTGAACTTTACCAATGTTTAGCTGTCATCTGTCAAGGTAGATTTCTTTAGTCCTTTCTCATATGGGAAAGTCATAGCAAGCCATATTTATTTGTTTGCATGGAAGCTGTTTTCAAGTGATTCAAAGCAGAAGCAGCTGTCCATCCTTAAGCAGCTTTAACCCAGTCAGCATCTCTAATCTTTCCCTTAGGCTGAGTAGGGTCGCAGGTGGGCCCTGCACCCTCAGTGAGGTGGACCACCACTGGCTCTTTTCTACAGTCAAACCTAGTATTTGTTACTCTGGATGACTTCCATGACAAACCAAGTGTATTTTTTCTATACTCCTTGTGTTTCAATACAAAGGAAATATGGTCTATACAAGGGAATATATGAAGTTTGGTTAAACCACCACACTACAGGAAACAATTAGTGAGATGATGTGATATGGATGTGAGCTATGGTCTTTTCAAGATCAATATTGGTGATGATTGGAACTTGAGAGGAGGTCAAGTGTGAACATTTTGTTAAAAATGGCTTTTTACTGCTTAGTCTTAATACTGAACTACTAACCCAAATAGCTAAAATGGATCACTGATCCAATCAGTTACATTTGGCCTGAGCTATTTACCTGTGGTTAAGAGACAGATTTACCTTGGCATGGTTATTTGATTGTTTGCATAAATACATTGTCAATATATTTTCTGTAGAAAGATGAAAAACAAGTAAACAGAATTTTGTAATATTTTAGAAGGCCTATAGCAATCTGCCTTAGAAGAGCAGGCTGATATTGTCAGCTGATATTTTCTTATTGCAGCTAAGTGGCTGTATGTGTTGACCAATAAGAAAAGGTAATTGTAGTCCAGGATTTGTTTGAGAAAAATTTGAAAAGCTGTTAACGATAAATAGTTTGTTAACCAGAGAACGCTTGTAGCTTTTCATCTGTCCTACTAAGCACTAGGGCTGAACAGTAAATCGAAATATCAAATGTATAATATCTGAATCACAGAAGCTGCAATGTTTATTTTTTTTGACATCATACCATAAATGCATCATTGGGGTGCTACAGAGAAGCCTTAGCCTACAAATCATATTCTCCAAACATAAAGGAACATGCTAGTTTGGTACAAGACCCAACAAAAATCACATCATTATCATTTTTATATTTTTATATATATACTTATATATATATTTTATATATTTCCATCAGTGAAATTGAAATGCAAAAATGACCATTCTAACTTAAATTGTGACTCTTGCCAAAATAAGACCAACGTGATAGATTTTTTTTTCATTTAGCCCTACAAAGCATGTTGGTTACAACTATAACAAAACTTAGAGTCCTTATCAAATATGTGTATGTTATGTATTATATTTATTGTATCAACCTCAAAAATAGATATTCTAAACCTTTGTATGGTTAAGAAGGGTAAAGCTGTCATTTAAAGAGAAGTCAGATTTAAATGTTAGTGGTGTACATACGTCCCTTACCCCAAAATGCAAACACATCAAGGTACAAACCACATCTCTTTAAATTAATGTATAAATCACATTCTTTAAATAGTGGGGCTGTATTTCATTTGAAGCAAAACTGAAGAATAAAAGATGAATGTAAGAATGTACTTGTGAAGATAAAGAAAAATGATTGAACTTGGTTGGACTACAGTCTCACAAGACCTTGGTTATTCAGTAAATACTGATTCTCAAAGCAAATATACTGAGTGCTCCTTAGTTGTATTTTGCAAAGTGAAGTTAACATTTAGAGGTGGCATGAATACACACAAAGTCCATGGTAAGACACGTGTGAGATAAGGACTGCGTTACAACTTGAATGAAAATGTGTGGTTATTAAGAGGGTGGGGGAAAATGATAACACACTTCATGGCATGTTTGTCTTAGTTGTCACACAGAGTTGCTGCTTGTTGTCACAGCAAAAGTTGGCCTTTTAACTTCTCCATTGCCTGCTTGTGGCCCAGGCACTCAGACTGAAATTTAAAAGTCTTTAGCAAATTTCAAGGCTCAAACTTACTGATGTGAACTGAAACCAGCAGCTGATTAGGAAGGGAAAACATTCAAAAAATAAGTTAACAAGTTTAGTCCTTAGATGAAGTCTGCATAAGTAACAAACAGAAACTCAGATTATTCAGTGTGAATAATCTGATGAAACTCTATCACATATTGTTTTTGCTGTCACCCAAAACTTAAAATCAGTCAAAAATAAGAGTGACACAGTAGTTTACAATATTAAGTCACATACATAACAAGTGTGTTTATCTTCTGGCCATTGCTAGTTATTCCTACCCCAATAATGCATCAATGTATGAACCAAGGCTGACAATCAGGAAATTTGTTAACTGCTCCAGAAACAAAATACCAAGAGTTAGACAGTTTGAAGTTGTGGGGGAGATGTGAGCATTTTGAAAGATTCCCCATCTGATCTACCAATGGATCTTACAGCCCAGGGCAAAGCCTATACAGAAGATAATGCTGCAGTCAAGTCAATAATAAGCAGTGTTACTGTAGACAAATACAGAGGAACTATAAGGTTGAAGGACCTTATAGGAACTGACTGTGAGAGATTTACCACACATTTTAGACTTCCTTTTGTATTGTCCATAACACATTAACCTTCCATTATACATGTAGCAGTCATCTGCTGCATATTTAATACACTCTGTGCACTTTGATTCTGTAGTGTTGTAGCTTGCCACCCTTCCAAAAATGTAACCGGAGCCACAAGTGAAATGTGCAATAGTGTAACTATCCCCCTCCCAGTCGGTCTCTCCCAGTAAGAACAAAGGTCACATCACTAACATAATGCAGAGACAGCTGTGGATATATGGACTGATAATCAGAACCATCAGGTGACTCCTGACGCACATGCATATGTGACAGTATTTCACCACTTCAGTGTGTCCTAACTCCAGATATTTAGAAACATTTTTATGTGCGTTGGCCCAAGAGACTCAGCTGAAGTTCTGTGGATGTGCATGTAAGATTTCCTTCCTTTCACACCCAAGCCACTTTGTTATTCTGTGTATTGTGTTGCAGTGTTGTGAGAGGGATTGATTGCACTAGGTAAGACTTGTTGTCTACCTACAATGAACTGACCTTGTGTCAACTATGTGGCTTGATTTTAGGTTATTGGTTTGCTCTTAAAGGAATATAATATGGTAAAAGTGTCTGTAAATATATTTAGGTTGCTTGAAGATTACGGGCTTCTTGGATTTCTGGTGGTTTGTAATTTGTTAGAATAGATAAAGCTCAGGTGCCTGTTGATGAACAGTGATTTCATTCACTGTAATCCATGTATGACAAATAGATGACAACTGGATATCTGCTCTTACACTGGACATTTAGGGGTGTGTTTGTTTGTTCTATGTAGCTCCACTTGTGAAAAAAAGTAATATGATATTTGAAGAAACAAGAAAGTAGTCATCACAGAGGCCATGTGAACAAGACTGTGTCTGTGGTTGAAGACCGTTATGTCAGAGTGACGTGCAGGCACACAGTGTTTCTGTGTCTCCCTCGTTGTCTAGCTCGCAGGCTGTTGTTCTAAAAAGCAAACACCAGAAAGCCTCTTTTTTTCTGCTGATTTGCTGACACAGTTGTAGCAGTGAATGCAGGTGACTGTACACATGACGGCACAGTCAATTGTATAACAATCAGGAGCAAACAAGTTTTAGCTTTCACAATGAATTGAACTTCATTAAGTGCAATATTTATGCATTATTCTTAGATTCTTGATGCGGTGGTGAATCAAATCAAGTGCTCCTTGCTCATAGGGAAATTGTCTGATTCACCACAGGTGTTTGCTTCAAGCAGTTTTAGAGTTAACTCTTATTTATTTATTTATTCATTTATTAGATATTTTATGTTTAAGAAGACACTGATTTTATGTTAATAAAGACTTTTTTGATGATCATTAGATTTATCTGTTTAGTTTATTTTTATTTTACATTTTTTTTAGAAGAAATTCAAATATATTTTTGACATATAAATATATGATATAGCCATATACTGTGATGTTAAACAGAGCAAGTGAAGGCCCTGTCGACCACAGATCTGTACACAGGTCTGTAAAGGAACAACTCCTCATGAGGCAGATTAGAAATGTTTCTCAGAACAGCTTTAGGCTTGACCTACACTGTAATGGGCTTTGGTGCAGATGTGAGAACAGTCCACTCAAGGCCAGTTGGTCTACGGACATCCTGATGGGTACTCATTGGGCCTCATTCACCAACCATTCTTAAGAAGAAGTTTCTTCTTAAAGCCCACTTACGCACTTTTTACGAAGATTCTGACATTTACCAATGTTTTCTTACTCGGGATTCATTCTTATGTAAGAACAGAATCTGCGCACACTCAAGAGCACTCTTACGCACATTTGAGTGCTGACATGTTTGAGCAAAATAACTGACTATTACGTTTTCTTCTGTTCTACTGTTCTACATTATATTATATTATTTAAATTACAATAACACTTTTGTCATTTATAATATATTTTTAAAATAACTTTTGTTATTTTACAAAGCATTATGGTCTTTTAAAATAAATAAATGCAACATTAACACTTAACCGCTCGTTTGCGGCTCACTTCCTGCAGCAGTACCTTCACTTCAGAACTACTGAAGTTCCTTTTGCATTTTGATTCCGGTGCTCTGTCTTTCTTCAACTTTCCCTTACGATATCTCTTTGTCTGTGTCTGCACACGTCCCTTCCGTCTCGTGCCCTTTTTAAGTGCATTTTCGGGTGTTTACCTATGCTAATTAGGGCCAACTGGCACACGCTTTTAATTTATGAGGAGATTGGCATTCATCAATCTAAGAACACAGGTGCGCACAATTCTGTGGTTTAAGAACACGTTCATGAATCTGACGTAGGACGTAGTTTCTTTAAAAACTTTCCTAAGAACAACTTAAAGAATTTAAGAAAATATTTAAGTAGATATTGGTGAATGAGCCCCATTGATAATAATCGTCACTTGTAACAAAACTGCCTGATATTTCTGTAGATAGTCTTATGGTGACAGTGGTTAAACAAGTAGAGTGCATATCATGTAATGTGAGATGTTCTATAACAAAACAGCATCTAGTGGACAGCTGGTCATTTGACTGCTCACAAACTGTATAAACCTTATGTCTGTGGCAGGTGTCTGCATAATACAGATCCATCTTTTTTTACCCATCCATTCATTCTCTATATCTGCTTATGCTTGTTCAGCCTGTCCCAGCATGCTTTGCCTGAGCATGGAAACACCCTAGACTGGTCCCAAGTCTGCTGCAATTCATAGTCAGATAGACAGAGTCACATCAACACCAAGGGGCAATTAAATATTTCCAGTTCACCTGTTGGAGGAAACTGGAGCACCCACTCACACAGGCCCAGACAGACCCTTAACCTTCACACTGGTAGCATGTAGGGCTGCCTCCAACCAAAGATTTTCCTCGTCAACTCATACTCATTAGTTCAAACCATTAGTTGACTAATCACGTCAACATTATGAAATTATTTATGTAATTATTTAAGTATATATATTTTTGGGCTGAGAAGGAATGTTATAAGTAACATTGCTAATACTGTGCTACATTAGAGAGAAATACAAACTGTGATAACGATCCTTTAATATATAAATTTTTGAAGTTGGAGAAAGAGAGCTGCCTTTTGATGACCGGCAAAAGCGGTAATGATTCTGAAGGTATCAGAACAACCATCATGCAAGCAGCTAACATTAGGTTAATTTCAAATGATAAGACTTGTCTGAGGACGACAAATGATAGGTGAATGTTTGCCTGCAGGGTTTGTACATCACCTTCTTGGTGTCGTTCTTTACCCTCTTGAAGTAATCCCATACTTTGGATTTCCTGGCCGACACATGCAATTACTATTTAATAACTGCCGGCACCAGCTATGTAAACAGTGTCTGGCCATCCCTGACTGAGTGTTGCCACTTGCTGTGGAGTGTTTTTTTTTGTTTGTTTTTTTCCATGGTGGACAGCATTACTGGCAGCATATGGTGCAGAGCCTTGCATCTTTAGCAGCAACTGTTCTTTACATTTTCAAAACCAGTTAATCAGTTTAATCAGAGTCCAAGATGATGTCTTCATATTGCCCATTCAGTCTGACCAACCAAAGATTTTTAATGTAAACTGACATAAAACTGGAACAAAGAAAGCTGAAGATTTTCACATTTGAGATGCTATAATGACCACATGTACACCCTGAAGCTGAACTATGCAGAATTGTTGTTTACTCTGCATCTTGTAAAATAACTTTTATAATCTATTAAGATGTAACTGGCTGTGACTGATCTACAGCAGTACTAACCACTGAGCCAGTGCGCTGCTGAGGTCAATATCAGGACAATAAAAACTCACTAACCAAACTAATGTGATATTTCGACACAACTATATTCACAATGCATGTACTTCAGTAGCCATCCTGTCACTTTATTTTTTGGTTTATGTTAACTTGAATGATAAAGGCTCTTTTTGGTTCTTCTGTGTCATTGGCTAACCCAGTTCAACCTGTTTGATGAAACAAGCACAGCAAACGTTTATTAAATTCTGCTGTAATAACACTGAACTGTGGCCTTTCATGTTTCATGTCACCCCTGCCACTGTTGCCTCAACCTCTCCTCTGCCGTCTCTCCCAGGTCTGTGGTATTGGCCGAAGGACCGTGTAGACGCGGCTTGTAAAAGGATCCCACCGTGGTAAGAAACACTGCATTGTTTTTGAACTTCTGAAAGCATGTTCGCTCACAGACTTACACAGGCCACATCCTTTTGTCTACACTGATCCATGAAACTCTTTAATTGTTTACCACTCTGTCCTCCCATTATTTTCTCCCTCCTCCCTCATGCTCTTTTGTTCTCTGTCCATGTCTCTCACTAAAGTTGTACTCATTGTTGCGGCGCTGCCTCTGCTGTTTCTGCCCCCTCTCAGGTTGGTCGTAGTGTATAGAGAGGAGCCCACTCAGCTCTCCAGGCTCCTCAGCCATGGCACTGCTGGCCTACCTGAAGAGCTTGTTTATCCTGCAGTTGCTGATGGGCTTTGTGTTTGTGGTGAGCGGCCTCATCATAAACTTCATCCAGCTCTGCACCTGCGTCCTCTGGCCGATTAACAAACAGCTCTACCGCAGAATCAACTGCCGGCTCTCCTACTCCCTCTGGAGCCGTGAGTAGATGATACCTACTATATTGTTCCTATAGAACATATTTTTCTTTTAATACAAATACCAAGTTTTATATTTCAAAATACATAAACAACAAAATGTACCAAGTAGTCTTGTCTTGTCGGACCTGTCTAAGATACAATTCCTTTTAGTTGTGAGAAAAATATCTTAGTCCTTAGCTTCTTCATATACGATGTCACCAGGACCCAACAAATTTCATCTATACACCATTTGCTGCTGGGTAGAAAGTGTAAAGTGTGTTTATCAGAGCTTTTTGCTGCGAATGGCTGCTTGCATTGGTTAACAAGGCTCAGCTAGACATCAAAATAGTGCTAAAACAATCCACAGTTTGATTATAATTCTCTGAATATTGAAACATGAATCACTCATTATTCAACAAAGCAAGGGAGAAAACCTGACATGTAGAAGAAAATATGCTTTGGCTCAGTAATTTAGGTGTAGTGCTTCTTTTCGATATAATTAAGTGCTTTTAGTGCCTTCCTAAAGCACATGATGTGTTGTGATCTCTGTGCAGAGCTGGTGATGCTGCTGGAGTGGTGGTCGGGCACAGACTGCACCCTATACACCGACCAGGCTACGGTGGACAAGTTTGGCAAAGAGCATGTCATCATCATCCTCAACCACAACTATGAAATTGACTTCCTCTGTGGCTGGACCATGTGCGAAAGATATGGCATCTTAGGGGTTAGTAACGTTGCAAATTATGACTGAAGGATTTTTGTGTCTCTAAAATATGCTAAAACACACATATTTATCTCCCTGTATTAACGTTTATCAGCATCATATGGTGCCTTTAATGACATCAGTCCATATTGTGAGAAAACCATGCGTCATTATTTAAAACAAACATCTGTCCTTCCTCTCCAGAGTTCAAAAGTGTTAGCCAAACATGAGCTGCTGAAGGTTCCTCTGATCGGCTGGACCTGGTACTTCCTAGAAATAGTCTTCTGCAAAAGAAAGTGGGAGGAGGACCGAAACACTGTCTACAGAGGACTGAGCAGGCTCAAAGACTACCCTGAATATATGTGGGTAGGTACATGTCAGATGTACTTGGTTTGTCTGTCATCTGACGTGTGTGTGAGTGTAGGGGTTAAAAAAAAAGATTTATTTTAATTCCTCTACACAAACATTTTGTACATAAATACCATATTAGGTATTTCAGAAGTCAGTCAACTCTATCCCAGTTGTGCAGTCAAGTTTCTGAAATGTCCTCTAGGCTCTGACTTCTTAGAAAAAAACAGTCATGCAGTTGCTGTGTAGTGAAGTGTAATTATGACTATTTCCATTTAGGATTCTAAATGCACTGTGTAGATAAGGTGGTTTATTTATTCCAAGGAACCTTCCAGTTTCCTGGGTTTCTTCTTGGTTAAGCAGTAACTCCTTCCCCCTAGACCGCTATTTAGCATTTACAAAACAAATAAATTGGTGGTAAATAAAATGGTTTATAACACAATACATAATTTACATATTATTTACATAATGTAGTTTGTAAGCAGATGCAGTATAAACATTTACAATTGTTGACAGATAGATTAAAAAAACTTACATATGGTTACAACTGTGTTTATAGTATGTTAAAAAAAACAGTTTAATAAACGTTAAATAGCGGGGCTTAAAGTAAGTGTTACTGTTTGAATCATCATTGCTGACAGCAACCAAACATGGAGATGTGGCTAAAAAGAAATGATCAGAGAAATTATGAGATTTATTTAGGTTAGTCATACAAGTTGGACAAACAAGTTTGACTAACCTGTGTTCCAACATCTCAGCTACTACCTCAGTGAATACAGTGTTACCAATAGAAACAATAGCCAAACCTACAAAAATAAGATGCGAGTTGTGATAAACTGGAATTATTCTTAATCATTTAATGGCAGTTCTTTGGCTTTGATAGAGAAAAAATACTCTACCCTTTCAAAATACAATGAGAACGAGATGCTGCCCTTGGGCCCGGTTTCTCTTGCCTAGATTGATCTCAGCAGTGGTGCACAAATCAAGTTCTCTGTGTGCACCAGCTGTGTTTGACATTTCTCAACAGCACAGTCTGTTTATTTTTCTTCCTGTGAAACTTGATGAACTGCACTGGACTGGAGTGTCAGTAGGCTTTCACCCTGCTCTGTGATTCAAAACGGCTCTTTTCTGTTTAAATAAACAAGTGCTTTACGTCCAGCCATGTTACCTTGTGGCAGCATGTCTCGCTGTTAGTTGTAGATCTTTGCTGAAGGTGTAAAGCAACTTGTGTTACAGATTTTCACGGTGACTCAACCACTTTGCCAGCTGAGATTAGGCAGATCAGCAGTTGATCTAATTACCGCTTAAATCAAGTATCAGGCCACTGCTAATGACATAGCTTTTTGTGTTCAGATAAACAAACTTAACTGAACTTAAGTCTTTGGTAGAGCTGTCGTCCACCTGCCTGCATTAATACCAGTGAGATAAGACTGTGACTTTATTTTAGTGTTACATTGAGGTTAACTTGATCTGTAATTCAGCCAAGCGGAAGAAGGGTAGTGGATGGGACAACAGAAAGGAGGTCACTTTATAGGTGTGTGTGTGTGTGTGTGTGTGTGTGTGTGTGTGTGTGTGTGTGTCTAGTAACACAGCTCTTTTCCCTCCACAGTTTCTGCTGTATTGCGAGGGCACCCGCTTTACAGAGAAAAAACACCAAATCAGTATGCAGGTTGCAGAGAGTAAAGGCCTGCCCAAGCTCAAATACCACCTCCTGCCCCGAACCAAAGGATTCACCACAACACTGCAGTGTCTTAAGGGCACAGGTGGTGTATACAAATGCACACACACACACAATTCACCATGTTCAAAACACAAGTTTTTTTTTTGCTCTTAATTTGATTTTTTTAATTTGATTTTTTTTTCCACAGTAACTGCTGTGTATGATGTGACTCTCAACTTCAAAGACAACCAAACCCCCACTCTCCTGGGCATCGTCAACGGCAAGAAATACAAAGCTGACATGAGTGTAAGGTGAGTGCCACCAAAACCATCCATTTATTTCTGTCTTCAGTTATTTTAGTAATGATGCATTACACTGCCAGGTGTTCTGAATCTCTTCAAGTGGAAGATGATGAATGCATTTTAAACCTTTGGCCTCTTTCCAATTGCATTTTTGTCCTATAACAATGAAAGAGACAGTGAGAGTGCTCAGAGTGTTGGCTAGTTTCCCACCAAGTTTATGGTTTCAGAACAGTAACTCTGATGGGTAGGGCACTCTTACTGAGGCTACATCCGCACTAATACATTTCAGTTTTAAAACGCATCACTTTTGCTACGAGTTTTCGAGCCCGTAAAAACCAAGACTTATGAAAACAAAGACACCCACCTTTGTTTCTTGATTGGGTCTTGGGCAGTCACGACGTATCCTTCCCTGAATCGTCACACTCTACTATCATGTGTCCCTTTTCTGGATGAAAACAAACGGCATCAGCCTCAACTACCAGTAGTGAATGCAAGATGGATAATGAATTGCACAATTTGCTGACCTTGCTGTCTTTGGTAGCAGCCGTTGTTCAGTTAAAATCTGTGCAGTGAAACGTTTTCGCCATTGCTGTTCCTCATTCGTAGTATTTTCTGCAACTAACCAACGGCAGAGTAGACAATCTGCTTCCTGTATACACCAGCTTGCACATACCCAGTGTATATGAATGTTAATGTAGTATGCATTTTCAGGCGTGTATTTACACAGATTATACTGAGCTAAAACACTTGATGGATATTTTTTTTTTTTTTTTTTTTTAATGAAAACGCATTAGTGTGGATGTAGCCTGATTAAAGAGCTGGTCAGGAAATGGAAACAGAGTGGAATGGCTCCCACTGAAAGTCCTGAAAAAAGTATTATCTTTTGTCTGGACAGCATAACTGAATTAGAAAAATACTTTTAGTTTTGTGGGAATTTTGTTGAGCAGATCAAAGTCAGTTAAATATAGACTTGGAGACTGAAATCACTCAGCAGAAATAAAGATAATCTACAATGCTGAGGCCAGGGAGTCCTCTGGTGGTGAGAGACTGCCATAACAGGCCACATCTGATGTAGTGTATTATTATGAAACATTTTCTGTTGCATGCTGAGAGGAAAATGGAAAGTGTCTGTGTGTTTCTGTCATCCTGATGAGACTGACCATGAAATGTATCTTACACCGTATTGTCCATTATATCATGATTTCCAGGTTGTTTCTTTGTTTACATAGAAAGCTCTTAGGCTCAGGTTGTAGTGCCTGTGTGATGTAAGAATACTTTCTATGGTATGGTCTTCAGTCACGGTGTTCATACACGTTCGGCTCCTAAATGAGCCTAAATCTTCTGTGCATCCCTGGGAATTAAACTTAAAAGTCCTTTTAATAATTTAGCAAATGTATACATATAGTACACCAAGGGCTGTTTGCATGTGTGGTGCAGTCATTGTGGTCAAGATTAATTTTTACAGCTGACCACGGGCCTAATGTGTGTGAGCAGGAGAAATAAACAGGAAAAGCACATTTTGTGCCATGAGTAAGATTCACATCAAGTTCACATCATTCTTGCAAAGGTCACTCACCTTCAGCTCTCTGTGCATAATTTAAATTACCGGCTTTTGTGCATCCACCATCTGATCTAAATTTTTCATGTCTGTTTCTTTGCTCTTTCCACACAAATTGCAGCATAAATTATCAAAGCAAAATGTTTGTCACAGACTTCTATTCCTGTTATGTTGTGTGTTTTCGTCTACCCCAGACATACTCCATCTAGTGTGTTGTCCTTTGTATTTTTCTCATACATTCATTCATTACATTCAAGGCTAAAACTGTAAATGACACTGAAACCAAATGTGTATTCAGCTCTATACAATTCTTTACTCTTTACCACCCAGGCGGTTCTCTGTTGAGGATATCCCAGATAATGAGGAAGAGTGTGCCAACTGGCTGCACAAGCTCTACCAGGAGAAGGTGAGACTGATTAAAGGCTCCATACATGATCAAAATCCAAACAGGACAAGTTGTACATGTTGTCTAGTGCTTTAAAATGTTTGAGATTTTTTTTCTCCTGACACCAAAACAAGTAGACTCCAGTAAACTACAGTCAGACACTTTAACACACTCATTACCCTCTAATTAGTAACTACTGATCAGGCTTTTTTTTAACTTTGTTATCCATTTTTGTAACTGTTGCATGTGATGACTGGAAATGTGTTGGATTCGTGAGAACATTTATTTCTGGATTTGATGCTTCACTTCATCATTTATTAATGTCTGCACAGTATGTGTAATGCCTATATGAAAGAGGTTCCTGTGTTTTGTCTTCTTCCTGTCCCTCTCAGGATGCCTTACAGGAATACTACAACAAGGAAGGCAAGTTCCCCGGACCCACAATAATCCCACCCCGCCGACTATGGACGCTGCTGAACTTCCTGTTTTGGGCCACCCTGCTGCTTTCACCGCTCATCAAATTTGCTTGTGGAGTGGTTGTCAGTGGCTCCCCGCTCCTCATCATTGGGTTCATCATATTCCTCATCATAGGTGGGTAAACTCTGCACCAGTGACACTTAAAATGAAAAACAATACATCCTGTTTCTCGTGGGGTTTGACTAGGAGACTGATTCATGGAGACATCGCAAAAAAGAAATTCGATTCGAAGCTCTTGAATGCTAAAGGCTCTGTGTTGTTTAACATTTGAATTGCTGTCCTCATTCACTTCACTTTTGTTGCCTTTGTTCTCTCCCCAGCCTCCATAGCTATCCGTCGCCTCATAGGGGTCACCGAGGTGAAGAAAACAGGCTCCAGTTACGGCAACCAGGAGGCCAAGAAACAAAACTAAAGTGTGTCACCCCGCCCCTCCCGTGTACGGCCGTTTCTGTGTGGTCGCCCTGCGGTGTCTCACCACTACCCAACTCCATTCTCCTCCTACTGTTGAGTCAGTTGGTAGGCCGGGGATGAGACCCAGCTGTGAAAACATAATAGAGACCAGACTTAGAAATGATAATGGCACTAGTTTGAGAGAGAGCATGGAAGGTCTGGGGGTTCAAGCTCTCTGGTGTAACACACATCAAAAGGAGAGGGAGATGCAGTACCGTATTCCCCTGCATCTTTCTTAATCCAGCTAGTCCCCATCCCAGCCCCATTAAATCCTGGTAACACCCGAGGTCAAGCTCCTAACCAGTCTGAGGTCACATGGACATCCAGTCCGCCCATTTTCTGCTCTGCACTACCTACCTCCACTTCCCTGTCACAGTCATCAGCCAATCAGGGAGTGGGAGCGTGCTCATTCTTTTTGCCCACAGAACCCCTAACCAATCCGTAAACTGATCTTTTTTTAATCTTACCATCAATCCAGAGGCATCGCGTTACTGCAACAACAATCTGTAATATGTATGCAGGACGTCTCCCTCCCTTTTTTCACTAAGTGGGACTTGTAATGGGAACCGGTGCCTTGAGGCCCAGCCTGGTTTCCTTAATCTTAAAGGGTCAATTCACCCCAATCACAAAAAAATTACCATTTAACCTCTATGTATCTAGCAATGCAGATGGTTTTGGTTTTTATACACTCAAGGTCTGAGATAACTGTCACTGAGATTTCCACTACCATACCAAAAAAATGGAGGTGAATCAAATTTTGTTAATCGTGCTCAAATCACTGTTAAAGTATATTTGAAAAAAATTTCACAGCAGCGCGTCTTTCCAGAAGCGGCGTTTGAGTTTACTCGGATAATTACTGACAGTTTTCATCAGAAACCATGTTTCGAATGTAAAGAGTAGCGAAAACTGTCCACACCAACATCATCAATTATCCAAGTTGTTGGCAGATTGTTTCTGTGAAGCGACATTACTCAAATTTTTCAAAGTTTTCAAATATCATTTTATATAATTTGAGCACCGCCAGTGACATTCAATTCACCTCCATTGTAATAGGTTATAAGCAGAAGCCTCAGAGCAGAGATCTCAGAATATAAATCCCACATCATCTCCAGGGCTAGATATCACAAGGTTAAGGTGGGGAAAATAATTTTTTATTTAATCTTGTGATCTTGGTGAATTGACCCATTAACATCCTGGTTTGGAGATGCTGGTGTCTGTTAAACTACAACAAGGGCTCTGAATGTGAAAACTGTCCTTATCAAGGATACCTACCATCTGTTACAGGTCTCATTTGTAGCCCGCAGCACCAACACCCACAGATTCATTCTAAAACATTTCAATTCTCTTTCCAATCTCATTCCTATTTTTCACTTGCTTTACACAAATAGGAATTTGCATACATGCTGTTATTCATTTTTTAAACATAACTGGACCATCTCTGACGCCCTAAATGTGATCTTTATTCAACCAGCAATCCCAGTCTGAACACTGAAGCAGTTCAACATACCACTTGCCCTCTGATGCCAGTCAAAAGGCAGCTCACACTGCTCGGGTTGATGTGACCGCTCTGCTGTTGAATGGCAGTGGACCCAGAATCCAGAAAAAGGTCACCAACTGTCTTCATGTAGCCTCACAGTTGTTAGAAATATGATTTTGCTCTCCTGACATAGATATATAGTAGTGATGTTTTAACCTTTGCCTTAAATCAAGCTTGCTCAGGCAAGGGATTGCTTATTCGCCAGCCCTTTAAGACAGCACCCACCTCTTACCTCTGTTATGTTTGGATACTCACCCTCTCTTCCTCCCATTACAGCAATGTGTGGTGGAGTAGCGCACATTCATTTGGTCTGATCCCCTAAAATGTATGAATAATTGAAAAACCGGTGTTAGTCCTTAAAAATGGAAAGCTAGGAAGGTGTTGGCTTGTTGAAGGCGTCTTTGTAACTGTAGAGTGTCGTTAGTTAAAGAAAGCTGCTTACACTCCATGATCAGGGCAACTTTGTTTCTCTGGAAACTCAGCACAGCGACACTTAGCCTTTGTTGGTGCACTTTCGGTTTCATACATTTCACAATTTTAGAATCAGAGTTGGTTGTTTTTAACTGTCTCAAATTAAACGTTTGCTGCTGCAGCACGTGAGTGGATCACATTTCCCGGTCCCCAAATACAAACAATGGTAGCAAGATGTGGAGGGGATATTTTGTGTCCTGCTCTCTCTTCCCCTCTGCCCTCCCGTGCCACATGTAGTATTGATCTAATCTTACTTATTTTGTCTAGTCAGTTCAAATTTTTGGGATCATCACTCCTCAGCAGCGATATGTTGTGTACTTTCTGTAGAGTTTTCTCAACCCAGGCAGATTTCATGCAAGCCTTAATAGACAGTGCTGCTTAATTTTTGTGTGTAAATGTAGAAGCTAACTGAGCCCCTGTTGTAGTGAAGGATCGAAATGTGAAAAATGTCCTCCAGTATAGCAAGCAAGTTGCTGGGATTAGTTGTCAAGTGACTTGTTCTAAAGTTTTAACATAAAGAAATAAAGAGAACTGAGAATAGATAAAGTCATGTTCGTAATCAGTCCACATTTTTTTACACAAAGGTACTTGGAGTTGCATTACCTCAAATATTTGTGAAAAGCTTTAGGATCTTAGCCGGTTATCTTATCCGTTTTCCCTTAAACCCCAACAGTCAGCATCAGATTACAAATGCACTCCAGTCCATCCTGTCATTCAGTAAAAATCATTTTCCAAAACAGAAAGGATTCTGAGAAGTTCGAACAAGAATTTAGAAAAACTTTTTACACTGGATGTTTTTTATTCAGTAAAGAAATATAAGTGTAACTTGTGGTTGCTTTCTTCCTTTTCTGAATTCTCTACTGGAACCAAATACCTTTAGAAATTGACACAATTTTTTAAACCTCAAATATAAGTCCGTTAGTGGCACCTCTTGCGTCAGCTTTTGTTTTGTTTTCTAAGGCTATTTTTATGTTTTCTTCAATTCAAACACTTGAGAATATTAAAGGATTTAATCACAAAGCAACTCTTACTCTTTCGACTTATTTGGATTTGTGTGAGTTTCTCTGTTTGCACTGCAGTTTGGATTAAAGGATTGTAGCTCAGCGCAATAACAGGGGCAGTGGTAGCTGAATCCACACTAAACATGTTCTCCTCCTTCCATGTTTTTTCTCCTTCATCAACAGCCATTTTCACTGAGGCACACTGGCATCCATCTTCGTCCCTTCATCATGACACAGCCACAGTTTTCCATGAAGCTACAGTATAAAGTCACAAGTGTGACAGTATGTAGAGACTGTAAATTGAAAATATGTACATAAGGTAAATGATGAATGTCACATTCACTTTTAGAAATTGTAGAGATGTATTTAGCTTTTCTTTTGCAGTAGACCTTTTGAATGACATGAACCAATTTTCCATCAGATGCCCACAGGACATTTTGGGTGTACAGTGGTAAGAAAAAGTCTGTGGACCCTTTGGAATGATCTGGTTTTCTGCATTGATTGGTCATAAAATGTGATCTGATGTTCATCTAAGTCACAAATGTAGACAAAAAACTGTTTCCCTAAGCTAATATCACTCAAACAACCCTTAAACCTAAACGGTGCTGGTGAAAAAGTAAGTGAACCCCTGAATTTAATAACTAGTCAAACCTCCTTTGGCAGTTAGAACCTCAAAAAAGCATTTTCTGTAGCTGCTGATCTGAGCTGCACGATGTTCAGGAGGAATTTTGGACCATTCTTTAAAGAACTGCTTGAGCTCAGACATATTCTTAGGATGTCTGGTGTGAGCGGCTCTCATCAGGTCCTTCCTCAGCATCTATACTGGTCTGAGGTCTGGGCTCTGACTGGGCCACTCCAACAGGTAGATTTTCTTTGTTTTTCTGTAGCAGATATGTTTAGGTTCATCGTCCTGCTGCATCACCCAACTTCTACTGAGCTTCGGCAGGTGGACAGCCGCACTGACATTATCTTGTAAGAGACCTTGATAAACTTGGGAATTCATGTTTCCCTGGATGACTGAGCTGTTCAGTTCCAGAGGCAGCAAAGCCCCAAATCATTTGGGATGATGTTTTCATGTTGGTATGCAACGCTCTTCTTACACTATACATAGTGTTGCATGTTCTTCCCGAGCAGTTTAACTTTCACCAGTCCATAAAACTTTTTCCCAATTGCACTGTGCTGTGTCGGTGCTGTTTAGCAAACTTCAGTTGTGCAGCCATGTTTTTTGGAGAGCAGCAGCTTTTGTTAATGTCATTAACGGGTTCACATACTTTCTCCAGCATACGCTGTCAGTGTTTCAATGATGTTTTCAGTATGGGCTAGACCAATACAATGATTTGTGTGTTCTTAGTTAAAATAGATTGTGTTTGTTCATTAATGTAACTTCAATGAAGATCTGACCATAATTTAAGACATGTATACATAAATTTAGGTAATTCCAAAGAGTTCACTTACTCTTTCTTGCCACTGTATAGTCACAAGAGTGTGACAGGGTGTTGATAGACTGTATAAATGTGTACATAATGTAAATGATGACTATGACATTCAGTTTTAGAAATGGCTGAGATGCTCTTCTGTTCTTTTGCAATAGCTCTTTTGAATGACAGGACCATGCATTCAGGCTAAAACCAAATGTACCAATGATGAAAAGCTACAGCAGAGCAAGATTTAAAGTGAGCTGGCCTCATGGGTGCAGTTTACAAAATTATCTGCAAAGGTTACTCAACACTGTTTCACTGTCTATCAGGTCTGGAGCTGTAAATACCTTCAGCGATGCCTCTCCTCTAATTAAAGCCACAGACAGAAGGCTGTAGTCACAGATGATGCTTACAAAGCATTTTTCAGACTTTATAATTAATCATGGTTTCTTACTGTAGTCATTACTTTTTGCATGATGTGCATTATTGCACAGTCACTGAATCGAGTTAATTCTGACTCAGGGACTCTTTTAAAGACTGGCAATGCAACAGCTGTGGCATTAACTCTGAATTTCAATCTGAATAAAAAGGCTTTCTGAGGAAGCTGAAGGAGTGTGGTTCTTGCTTGTGTTAACACTTTATTTAATGTTCAAATATCTTGACTTGATTTCTTCAAAGTTCCTGAGAACTTGGTTTCAAACCATACGTTTCTATATACAACTTTAAATATTCATGACTAAATAATCAACAATAAGTATAATATGTCTTTTTCCTACTTCCAGTTATGCCCCTCTCAGTCTTATAACAGCTTCAAATATAGATGTACTGCAGACTTTGTTTTTCAGAACAACCAGGGCCATTTGAAGATGAATAATTATTTTATGTTAAAAGATGTATAATGGATTATGTATGCATTAATTTGGGTTCGCCTAGAAAAGATTTGAACTAACTGAATTTTATTGTGAAGGTGTGAGATGATTTGATAGCTCATTATAGAGCTGTAATCCAACAAATCAGTGACATCTGTGAGTTTACAAAAGTCTCATAGTTAATAAATAACAGGTGAAAATTGATAAAGTGCAACAACTGTGACTTTTCTAACCAGGGTCAAGGCTTTTTTCTAGTTTGTTAAAGCATCATAAGAAATAAATAGGACATGCAGCTATGTAGAGAATTCTGTATGAGACAATAGACATGTTGCCTGCTGCCCACTTCAGACAGTGAGAAGAACACAGAGAAGAAATGAATACTGACATCTCATATGAAAATAACAGTTTGGCAGAAAGTAATCTGTTAATAAAAGAGCCCATCACTTGTAGTTAAGAGATTGACTGAGAAAACATGTTTAAAGTGCCTTGAATAACCAGTAGCTAAATTATACAAACACACTCCAACCCTGACATGAAATATAATAGTTAATCAATGTAATTAAACTGTTACAGAGATTTTTCTGTGTGTAATTACATCTGATATCTCTCCTCAGCAGACAGTTAGATGATTGATTGGGACCACTCAGTATCACACAGACAGTCAAACACTAAAGCTCAGGTTGACTTTGAGGACCAACAATGTGGCTTCACTTTGTTTGGGTAAAACATTGACATTACATTTAATACCACCTTTAAAATAATATTTCAACAGAATGAAAGGTTGGAAAGTGTTTCGCTGGCCTGCAGAGCACAAACATGGAAAGGTATGATGTTGAATTATATTTGCTTATGAGACAGAATTACAGCTGCCAGTAGTTTAGTTTAAGGTCCATTAAGTAGTTGCTCTGGAGCTTTCAGTCATATTACATGATTGTCACTAACAGATGATGTTTACCCAGTTGTCTTGGCATTTTTGATGTGAAGACTTTTTGATAAAGATTTGTTTCCATGATGGTTTGCAAGCTAAGATTGAAAAACTTCAGCTTATTAATGGACCTTGCGGGAAGTTTGTTTTGTACACTGTTGTTTCCATGGTCAATGGAATACTCAAGTTAATTTCAACTTTTTATTTTATTTAAAAATATCCAGTGAAGCTTTATTTTTGATTTAGAAGTAAAGTTTTCAACATAATTACTATTTACAAAGTACTGTGATATGATGAACTGTTTTCACTGCTGATGAATAGTCTTGTCTCTTTCCAGGGGACAAACACTGTCTTCAGGAGCATTGTCATACACAACTAGCTGGAGCGGAGGAGACACCATCCTTGGCCGACAGATGTTTGACAGATGTTTGACATCAGCAGAGAAGACGATGCATTAGGAGACAGGGTGTTCTTGATGATGGGGTGAGGTCATTGTGGTCAACACCACTGAAAGGTGGATCCATTACTCTGTCCGACACCTCAGACTGGTGAATGAGAACATGGCAGCCTGCATGGCCATGTCTCCCCCTATGGCCACATCAGCGCTCACAGAGGCAGGGAGTGGACAGCAGAGGGCCCCCTTGAGCTGTTAAATGACACCCTGTGGAGAAACACAATAGTAAAATTCACAGTTGTCTGTGGAGGGCTACATTGCAAGTTTTAGTGAGGTGTGGACATAGATACCAAATTTTAGACACAAGTATTTGGAGAGCAGATGATGACACTCAAGTTATAGAGCTGTTGGAGAAGGTTTCTGGAAATATAAATGCAGGTGGAGTTGGTTATGTGACTACAAATGAAGATGTCTCCAGAATAACTGAGAGGGAAAGAGGTAGAAGAGAAGGTCTCTCTAAGGTGAATGGATGTGCAGTCAGCCAAAAGTTCACTCAGAACTGAAAGTGTAATGAGTAAGCCTCAGATACAGAAACATGTCTCCAAATGAATGATAGTGTTGCTCCATATCTGCTGGATGTGTGAACAGGCGATCCAACATATCAACTTAAACGGCTGTAACATGTCAGTGTTGTGTTCACAGCTTGTGTCCACTGCCCTTAAGTGGCCAAAAACTTAGTTATTGCAGGTTTAAATGAACAAATAAGACTCTCAAACTAAAGCACTTTAGTTTGAGTTTGGGAACATCTAACTTGTCCTTATTGATTTACTGTACATCTCATTTTTCAAATGAATTCAAACATGAGATTCTTTTTAAGATGAAAATGGATTAGAATAATTTTGGTGCTTAATCCTGCATTTTCGCTCTGATTTCTATGTTCTCAAATTCCTTCTTTTTTTTCATTTTTTATTTGTGCGATAGAGTGATAACAAAACAAGTGTAGACAAGTACAGGGACACATAAACAGCCACAATTAAAGCGGGTGGTTTACAAATGTGACATAGGTTGCACAGCCAGTGTGACTGGACTTTGTTTACAGTTGCTGCACTTTCAGAGGTTTGATGGACATGAAACTCTCCCCATGGAATCATCATTACAAAAGATGAGCGACTGCATATGACAATATCTGTGTCTGTGATTAAAAATAGGCAAATATGCAAATCTAACTGAATTGAAATCAATTCACTTAAGGATTGTGGGTCCAAAATGTTTCCTGGATTTACTAATGCTTGTATTCCCATCATAGACTAGCATCTTCTCCATAACAACAGCATCAGAGGCTCAATGGTATTTAGAAATGAAGTTTATATTTCAAAGCAACGGCTATTAGATGAACCTATAGTCTTGTCAAATTATCCAGGAGTTGTTGTACATGAACATTGAGGATATTATTTAAAGAAAACTGAAGTGGGTTGGATCACGAATGTGAGGTCAGTCCCGCTCCCTCTCAGAATGACTTGCTATTGAAGAGCCTCAAACAAGGCAAGGTCACTTCACATCCACAAGTGAATACGACTTGTCCCCTTCCTCACTGGAATTAATTAGGTGCCAGTTTTGGTGTAAGCATACTGTAAGGGATTTGGAAATGAAGTGTGGTCTGTGAGAGGAGGTCTGACCAGACAATATGTGAAAATACCTGTGTGGGACTTTACTAGTTGTGTTGACTACTCAGTCTGTGAAAACAGTTGTGTAACGTATTCTGTTGCTCAAGAGGAGTGTTGTGAAGTCTCTATCTGAGCTTTTCACATTGTATATGCAAGGGCTGTTCTTTGGTGTATGGTAAGAACTTATGTGTGCTATTAATTATACTCATATTGAGGCATGAATAAAATCTCCAGTCCAAGAGTCTCATGTTTAATACAAGTTTCCTTCTTTTTTAAATAAACTTTACACAGAAAATATATCTTCTGATGGGATGCCAGAGTGAGAGAGAGGTGTGATGTGTTAGCACATATTAGTTTGTATGGTGTAGTGTGACAAATTTCCTACTTGATATTACAAACACAGACAGAACAAGAAACATATACATATTTTCATACATGTTGCATATACCACAAATATAAATCAAGTTAAATGCTTTGTTGGTGAACATATACTGAGGTATGCAGTCCTCACGTAGAACAAACTGGGCCGTCCTGAAGACATTTTCAGCAAAACTCCACACATTGTAATATTTCTTAAAGCAAACACATTGAATTCCTTTGCCAGGGACACTGCCTTAAATTAGTTTCAGTTAGAAGTTGGATATACATTACAACATTACACCTGTTGCATTTCTTCTTTCTATCAAACAGCTTTCATCTGTTTTGTTCCTGTTAGATGGAAAATAAAATAAAATCAGAATTAATAATTTTGAGGTCACTTTCTTCCAACATGAACTAAATACAGAATTTTGTTTCTTATTTTGGTCAGTTTAAATCCATATATTAGAGGATTCATAAGTGGAGGAATGAGGAGAAATTCTATAGAGATGAAGTTTTGAAGGCTCTGAGGTAAATCTGTGGAGCCAAATCGCATGTACATCAAATCAAAAACAATTACAACAAGGAATGTAACTAAAGAAATTAAATGGGGCACACATGTCTGCATAAACTTTATCCTGTCCTCTGTGGACCTCACACAAGTCCTAATGAGATGCATGTAAGTCCAAATTATGAAAAAGCCGTGAAACACATAAATGAAAATTGTTGCATATGAAATAATATTATTTGAAACGGTGTCAGTGTCAGAGCAAGCAAGTTTAACAATTATCCAGTTCACACAAAAGAGTTTTTGAATTTTCAAACCATATAACTTCAGGTTGGATGTTAGTATAATACTGATGGAGAAAATACAGAAAGGTGTCAGCCAAGAGAAACATACCAGCGCAGAGAGCTTCCTCTTAGACATAAAAGAGTGGTAGTGCAGTGGTCGACATATAGCCAGATACCTGTCATAGGCCATAACTGCTAGAATGGACAAATCACAGCAAGCAAATGAGTACATGACAAAAGCCTGTGAGAGACATCCTTCATATGAGATTTCTTGAGAAGACGACAGTAAATCTAAAAGGTATTTGGGGTAGAAACCTGTGGTCCCGTAAAGTCCATTAATGCAAAAACTACACAATAAGATGTACATAGGTTCATGCAGGTTTTCATCTACGATAATGATAGTGACGAGAGAGATATTGAAAAACAAAATCATACAGTAATACAGTAAAGTGAGCGAGAAAATAGTAAGTCTGTAATTCATTGTCTCATTTATCCCAGAGAGAGTGAAAATTCTTACGAAAGTAACATTATCCATGGTCAGAGAACAAATTTTCACAGTTATGAAATCTTCAGACTCTAGATTTGAAACTACCGCTCCGGTGTTGCAAGCTACAGTAAGAGGTTTCAGACCGACTGTGCTGCCTGTGCTAACTCTCTTCTCCTTCCACACCAACCATTAATAACAGCTTTGACTACGACAGCGCAACTGGGAACTCACACTGTAGTAACACCTGTGAAAAAAAACTATTTAAAACGACCAGTAAATGAATCCATCCATATACTTTTGATTCTTTAGCAAAAAAAAATCTGTATTTAAATTGTAATGCAATAATTAGTCACAATTAAACTGTCCAAATTTCTCAAAATGTTGTTTTGTAACTATGAGATAAAACAATTTAATTATAATGTATTAAATAATGAGAAAAGGATTATCAATGTCACAGACGCCTTACAAGAATGTTTACATTTACCTCTAGAGGCTGTGTTACTCATACCCTAACACTAAATCCACTTTTTTGAGATATAAATCACCATTCATATAGTTTTCATTACAACAGAAGCCATTGCCCCCTTTCCAGAGAAAATCCAGTAACTCTGTCCTCTACACAATAAATACAATTTGTGAAAAATCTGTGACTTACCCTGGGACACTCCGCCCCCAAACTATGTGACATCTCTTTCAGGCCCTGACATGAAAATACAACTGTCTGCAGTGTGGACAGAAGGAGTTCGAAAGATTAAGAGTTAAGTTATTATAACTTACGTACAGTAACAAGACCACGCCTCGCTCTAATTCAGTTTTCTTCACTTAAACCTGTATAGGTGTGTCTAACCCCTCACGTCCAGAAGCCATCACACTAGCTAGACCCCCTCACCCCAAACGTGAAGTCTCATGCCAAACATCTGGGTATTATCTTTGATTCTGAGCTCTGTCTTGACAAACAAGTCAGTTCTGTCACTATAATTTAAGATTCAAGCCAATTCTGTTTTTACGTGATATAGAAAAAGTAATTCACACCTTCATTATGTCATGAGTGAACTGTGTAATTCCCTATCTATTCGCCTGCAGCTGCAAAGATGGTGACTGCTACTAAAAAGTGTGAGCTTCTTCTCCCAGCTTCTCTTCATTAGCTCCCTGTTCATTTTAGAATCCAATTTAAAACACTGCTAATTGTTTTCAAGGCTCTAAATCAGGGGTCCCCAAACTACGGCCCGCGGGGCACATCCGGCCCGCCAAAGCATTTGGAGTGGCCCACTTAACGATCCCAGACAATCCCTCTAAACATCAACCAATTTTTATTAAATTGCATTTGCCTATCATAACATCATAACATATCCGTACTTAAAGGTAGGCATTCTAATTAAAATTGACCATAGTTATGAGCTATTTATAGTTAATAGTGGCTCATCGTCCCCTCCTCACACAATGGTATATTCTGACGTGACTTTGATCGTGACCGAGCCAGCGTCAAGCTGCAAAGTTCTGAGGTGGGAATCTGGCATGAAGGTGGTTGTGTCCTACATAAACTTCATCAGAGCAAACGGACTTAAACACAGGCAGTTCCAAGCCTTTCTCTCCGAGCTAGAATCAGCCCACGGAGACGTGCTTTACCACACTGAAGTCCGCTGGTTAAGCCGGGGCAGAGTTTTGAAGCGTTTTTACGACCTGCTACCCGAAATCAATGCCTTTCTCCTGACAAAGGGAAAAACTGTCCCAGAGCTGATCGACACAGAATGGAAATGGGACCTCGCCTTTATTAACAGATGTGTCAGAAATTTTAAATGGCCTCAACTTGCAGCTCCAAGGCAAGGGAAAACTAATCTGACATGTATTCCCACATCAAAGTATTTGAGCTTAAACTATGTTTTTACATTTGCTTTATATTTTAATATCCTTTGTTTAAATGTGCTTCAAAAATAAAACTTTCCTTTTCTGGCTAAGTAGACTTCTGCTCAGGTTGGAGTTGAGTGGAGCTAAACTAGTTATCAAACTTGACAAACCAATTAAAATGTTAAAGTCCTAACTCTTCCCATCAATCAGGTGTGACAGAACTATAGGATGGGAAGAAAGATGAGAATCAGTCACAATCTTTACACACCCACATCCTCAGAAGAGTCTAATTAGGCAGTATATTGTAACACCTGTCTGGGTGAACCATGAGTGCGCCTTTACAGGTAAAATATGGAACATTTCTGCATTAAAATGTCTAAAATCGACAACACCAATGTTATATATTTTGACTTGTGAGCATATATTATCGATAATGTTTTAAACAGTGTTCAAACCCAGAGAAATCCATGGTTTTATTCAGTGTAACACTGCGTTTCATTTTGGTCAATGGCCTCATATCCCCTAGTTAGTTGCTATATAGTGCTACAGGGATGGTGTATTTTGGATGTCCTGAAGTTAGCATCACTCTTGTTCCCTCAACAAAAAACTAATGGGATTTTTCTTTTTTCTTTTTGTTAATTACATCCCATTTTGCAACAGTAGAGAGCTCATTCATTGATATGATATTTCAATATCAATATATCTTACTATGATCAGCTACCAAGCTAATGCATTCGGCGATGTTATAATGTTACAATATTTAAATCGCTCATAAAATGTCTTTACAGAACGTCAGCTACAGTAGCTGTATGGGTGGCTGGCTCATCATATCGTAAGCAATTAACCTTACGTTAGCTAACGTTACTTGTGACTAGTTCATTAGAATGAAAGGACCTAACATGAATACACATGACAATATGTGATGTGAATTTAAAATACATTTTGTCTGCTAATATGATTTCTGCCCATGTCACGTAGGATTAGATTTTCATTGGCAATGTTGGTAAAACCAACAACTCCCATGGTCCCACACTACTTCATGACATCACCAAACTAGGTGCTCTGTTATCGTTTTGATTGAGAGACCCCTTTATCCCTTTATTATAAGACACTGCACTCATAACTGCTAAGCTTTAATTATAATGTAAAATGTAGAAGCGACACTTACTGTAGAAACATATTCCTTTTTTAATAATGGTGCTATTTTTATGAATAAAACACGTTCATATCAAGCTCAATATGCATTTTGCTGGATGATATTACAGAAGTTCCCCTCACACTAAAACACATAAACTCATTACTCATCTCTCTAATTATCACTAAGAAAAGAATCTTTCAAAACTGGAAATCTCGTAAATCTCACATATCACCAGATCACCTTATCACAGAAGACATTTCAACAGAGGAAACAGCAGCTGACAGGAAGAACAACATATCAGTCTTTAAAGACACCATACATTCTTAACCTTTCTAAATGCAAAACAGAATTCACCCCAAAACCAGAGCCATGTGTATGCCATGATAACATCTCCCTCTTTCTCCTCCTGCTTTCTTTCCCCTCATTTCTCCCTCAAATTACTGTCTACCACATGAAACTGGCCAACAAACTCACGCTAACCTTGTATTTCTTATTGTTGTGTCTATATTATGTTCATTTAATTTCTTCCGTCTTTTCTTTCTCTCTCTCTCTCTCTCTCTTTTTTCTCCTTTTCTTTTTCTATTCCTTTCTCTCAATTTGTCATAATTTGTGTGTGTATTTAATCAATTTATTTGTTCATTTATTTTTTCATTTTATTTATTTAGTGAAGGTACAGAAACACCCCACTAAGAATTAGCTCCTTCCATGAGGGTCTAGGAGCAGCTCAGGTTGGGAGACAGTGTCTTGTCACCTAATCAGCCTCTTCCCAAGCGTCTGGAGCATGACCATTGTAAGGGGAAGCCCTGTATTATTGTTCGATAACAATACAAAACACCTTCCACCTCCCCAGTACTGCCACTCCTCTCCCACCAGTGGCTGGTTAGAAAGTTAGTTAGTTATACATGTGTATCCACATATTTACTGTATGTATGTGCTTATTTATCCACACATCGGATTGAAGCTAACACACTTTTATTGGACTGGAAATATGTTGCTAACTATATAAACTCTTTACAATATGGTACATTATTGGTTGATGTTTATCAAATACTGTAAAGTTAAATGTGTTGCTAGTCAACATATATTGAACCCTGTATTTATCAGGCCTGTAGACATTCTGCAGACATTTTCAGAAAAACCCTAAACCAGATATCATGATTTATTCCAAAGTAAAAATAGTAGATTTTTCTTTGTCACATTAAGTAGAATTAGAGAATTGTTCAATCAGTGGAGGAGGTCACTTTCTACCAACATGAACTAAATACAGAATTTTGTTTCTTATTTTGGTCAGTTTAAATCCATATATTAGAGGATTCATAAGTGGAGGAATGAGGAGAAATTCTATAGAGATGAAGTTTTGAAGGCTCTGAGGTAAATCTGTGGAGCCAAATCGCATGTACATCAAATCAAAAACAATTACAACAAGGAATGTAACTAAAGAAATTAAATGGGGCACACATGTCTGCATAAACTTTATCCTGTCCTCTGTGGACCTCACACAAGTCCTAATGAGATGCATGTAAGTCCAAATTATGAAAAAGCCGTGAAACACATAAATGAAAATTGTTGCATATGCAAATACACTATTTAAAAAGGTGTCAGCTTCAGGACAAGCAAGTTTAACAATTATCCAGTTCACACAAAAGATTTTCTGAATGTTTGAACTACATAACTTTAGTCTTGACGTTAGCACAACATTGATGGAGAAAATACAGAAAGGTGTCAGCCAAGAGAAACATACCAGCGCAGAGAGCTTCCTCTTAGACATAAAAGAGTGGTAGTGCAGTGGTCGACATATAGCCAGATACCTGTCATAGGCCATAACTGCTAGAATGGACAAATCACAGCAAGCAAATGAGTACATGACAAAAGCCTGTGAGAGACATCCTTCATATGAGATTTCTTGAGAAGACGACAGTAAATCTAAAAGGTATTTGGGGTAGAAACCTGTGGTCCCGTAAAGTCCATTAATGCAAAAACTACACAATAAGATGTACATAGGTTCATGCAGGTTTTCATCTACGATAATGATAGTGACGAGAGAGATATTGAAAAACAAAATCATACAGTAATACAGTAAAGTGAGTGCGAAAATAGTAAGTCTGTAATTCATCGCCTCATTTATCCCAGAGAGAGTGAAAATTCTTACAATAGAAACATTATCCATGGTCAGAGAACAAATTACACCTCTCTTCTCAAATTCTACTTTCCTTGTGTCACAGCATCAGTGGTTACAGGGTGAAGGGGTTAAAGTGCGCTGTGCTGTAGATACATCCCTCGCAGAGTCTGCCCTCCTTCTATACCATCTATTAATTAACAGCTTTAACTACAACAACAAGGAACACGTGGGAATAAAGTCCATTGGTGAATACTGATCTACTTCGACCAACATCAGAAAAATAATAATGATAACAACAACAACAGTGATACAAACAAAAGTTATGTTTACATTCAGTCTTACTGATTAAAATACACTGTGTGCATCCTTGAGGTCTAACAAATGTTGAATGCATTTCCTTACTCATAAAACATTTGTATCTTCCCCTTCGAATGTTGCTACATTGCAGCCCATCAAGGCCCGTTACTACTATCAGTTGATCAGTGGAATAGTGAGAAACCATTGTTGGCAATGTTTATCGCATCATCTGTGCATGTACAAGTGCATGTGTGTCCTTGTGTGTGTACAAAATAAACCAAATGGTGACCCACTCAAACCTGGCAGCATTGACGGGCATAGTGTGTCCATGCCTGCCCACTGAGTCTCTTGCCTGGACAGGCCTCTGTCCCCAAAGCCCAAGTTGGACAAGGTAGCTTAAATGTATGGATAATGAACCTGGGTCATTAGAGGAGAATTGTGGAGGGGAAACATGACGCCCGTGTTTCATCCTTTCATTCAATTATTCAATTTGTCTGGAAAACAAAAAAGGGAAAATCTAATAAACACGGAAACCAAATCAAAACAATGTCTAATTCAAACTTTTCTTCATTTTTCTTCATTTATTTTAACAATTTCGAAACGGTGTCCTGCTACATGTCCATGCTTTGCACATGCGCAGTGTACTGTACATAATCGGCCCCAACACCAGTTCACCAACAAGTACTCAAAGGCAAGTCTTAAGGTCGCTACCTCAAGGTGACATGTTACTCCGTCCACGAGCAACCAGTTTTGCATCTCCAGTATGATGCAGCAAATTGTGTACATTTCCGGTTTCCTGTCTCAGATTAAAAATATAATAAATATATTAAATATATAAATATATGATTCAATATATACACATGTTGTTTCTGTTTCAAAAACACAGAGATGATGAAGTGGATTGTTAAGTGTGTTTGAGAAAATCAAGGAGGTTGTCCAGGCTACTCAGGACTGGCACGTGACGAGTGAACGCTGCATTTGATTTTGCTGCAAATCGTTACTCTTCAGTGTTTTCACATGATTGACAGATGCTTTTGATACTGAGGCTTGATAAACGGTTTATGTTGCATCGTTGTTTTCAGCTCACAAGGATTATATAAGAAAGTGTGGCACAGTGCTGTAGTGGCAGTTGTTGCCAGATGTTTCATGTAAGCTCTAGATTTGATTGATGATTGTCAGTTTCATGTGGATGTTCTCAAAGCTTGACTCAGTTTTTGTGTCTAAATGCATTATAAGTCATTATTCTCTGTACGCAAGAACTTTTCAGCAAAATAAATATTTTTTGTGAATTCTGTCTAATGTAGACATAACGAGAGTGGAAATGCAATGGGATTGTTTTTTTTATTTATCATAACAAGATAGACAGCTAACATTTTTATAGTAACATTTGGCTCAAGAGTAATCCAGGTCTATTTATTGAAGATTTTCACAATATACAAAATACAAAGAGTACATTGTATCCAGTCTGATCCCAAGTTGAGTGGATCAACCCACCCACCTGCCAACCCACCAGACCTGTGCCACTGAATTAAAGTCAATAATTGCCAAAGAAGAGAAACACATGTCGACACCTATTTCACAACAGAGCTTCTAACAAATGGAGAGAGTTTATCGCATGAGTAAAGTTTGTCCAGTAGTCTGATCCTATGAAGTTAACCTCCCTATTTGCTGGGCAGTGCAGTTCTACCAGGGCTGTTCTGTGACTTAGGAGTAACGTCACATTTGAAAAAAATCCCAAAAGAGAGACAAATTTTCATCATGGGGTCCTAGCATGTATCTTATGTATTTAATATGGCACAGTTCATAACAGTCAAACCGGACATGAACAAGGATTTGCAGGGCGTAACTTGGCGTATTGAATGAACAGGATGGTCATAATACCTCTTTTTTATCACACATGAATATATTCTGAATGAATTTGAAAATGCTCTCACTTCAGTTGATCTACGCTGTCAAGACACTTTCTTTCTGTTCTTGAAAAAAAAAAAAAATTCTGTTACGAATTTTGGTCAGTTTTAACCCGTATACCAGAGGATTCACAATGGGGGGAATTAAAAGAAATTCTATTGCTATGAAGTTCTGAAGGCTCTGTGGAGACCTTCCCAAAGCAAACCGTGTGTACATTAAATCAAACAACACAGCAAAGCCAAAGTTAAATAAAGAGACTAAATGTGGCACACATGTTTGCGTAAACTTCTTCCTGCTATCTTTGGATTTCATGCACGTTTTGACCAGATACATATAAGACCAAATAAGAAAGAAAAAATGGACATGGTAAATAGCAATGTTGAAATATGCAATACTGGTATTTGCTACAGATGGAGAGCAAGCTAGTTTACCAAGCAGTGCATTTGAACAGTAAAGTTTAGGTATGTGTGAGCCACATAACTTTGTCTGAAAAATTGTCATTGTGTTATTGAACATGCAAAAAAGAGGCAAGAGCCAAGAGAAGGCCACTAACAGAGATATTCTTTGTGCAGTCATAACAGAGTGGTACATTAGTGGTTGACATAAAGCCACATATCTGTCATAAGCCATAACAGCAAGAATTGATAACTCACTTCCTGATGATGAGTGTATCACAAAACTCTGCAGGAGACATCCAGCATAAGAGATGACATGAGAGGGAGACAGAAGATCAACGAGGAATTTTGGGTAAAAGCCTACTGTCCCATAAAGGCCATTAATACAAAGGTTACAGAGGAAGATGTACATAGGCTCATGAAGTTTTCGGTCCACAATGATGGTTATGATGAGAACAACATTTACTATCCAAATTACTGAGTAACACAGTACAGTGAGAGCAAAGAGAACGATTCTGTGCTGCACTGTGTAATTCAGTCCTGAAAGTATAAAAAGTGTTAGTACAGATACATTATCCATTAAACTCTATGTCAGCTGGCACAATTTCATTCATTTAAATCTTGTTTCATATCCAACTGTTGTAAAGTCAACATGTGCAGATCAAAAGGTGTTACTTCAGAGAGTGTATGTTCCTGAGTCACCGGTGAGGCAGTGGACACCCTGCGCCAAGTGTCTCTGACCCTACCAGTGTTGGTGCTTCTGTTTAAATCATCTCTCTCTGTTGACACAACACAAGGTAGTAATTCAAGCAGTGGTGCAGGAGAGAAGTAACTAAAAAAGTTGAGTTCATAGTTGGTGGATTAAAAAATATAAGAAAAGATTTCAACATATTTACACAGTAGTTAAATACAGTGCATAATAGTGTGAGATGTGAAAAACATTCAAAGTGAGTTTGGCAGCAGTAAAATGTTTTATTTTGAATAACGTTTATGCATTTGCACAGTTATAAACAGTTGTAAATACCGCTTTATATCAACTAAGACCTTGTTTTGGCCCTCACTATAATGGGCAAGGGTGTAGGTTTGGTCTCAACATTGGTAGGGACGCCACAACCCCGCCACCCCTGCAAAACAAAGAATGACTTTTTAATGCCATCAACCAAATTGTTTAATAATATATAAGATCTGAATTTACATTCAAGAATACCCCTTACAGACTGAGGGAGTACCTGGAAAAAAAACCATGCTGTCAAAGGGAGAACATGCAAACTAATCACAGAAATGCACCAGGCCCAGGATTCAAACCTAGAACTGTGTCACTGTAAGGCAACAATTCTAACCACTGTACCACCAGGCCGCCCCATAAATAAACCATAAAATAGTAAGGCATAAAAACTCATAGTATAGTAAGGCATAAAAAGAGTCACACTATATATAGTCAGTAAAAAAACATCTTAGTATGTTCTGGCATAAAAACATCAGACCTAACCTTCTCCCTCTAACCTGGTACCTTTAGACTACATGAGCTAGGCTAACATGAGCCACGTTTCCACCACAGATACTTTCCCCAGGAACCAGGAACCTTTTCAGGAACTATGCACGTTTCAACCACAGGAGTCCTGGTCTAAATTTAGTTCCAGGGTAATTGATTGAACCCCAAAAAAGTACCTGGTCGGGGGGGAAGTACTTTCCTAAGGTTCAGGAACTTTGGAGGGTGTGGTCTGCAGTGCTGAACATTTCTGACTAGTCGAGTACTCGAAGCATTTTATTTCACCCACGATGTTTAAAAGTCCGCAGGGAGCGAGCGAACACATTTTCCACACCGTGAAACATGTCCAGGAGAAGGTGAAAAAACTGAAACAGGACTTCAAATTAATGAAGGATCACAACACCAGAGTGGCTAGGGTTGCCAACCGCCAGGTATAATATGGGATCTTCCCGTTTCTGAAAATAAAATGCTATGTCCTGTATTGAATGACTAATGGACGCAATTTGTCCTGTGTTTTTTATGTTATGTCTTCAGTGCTGTGAATAATGTAATGTCAAGTAATAATTTTGCATCTTCTTGGGACTTTATGCCGCGGTGGAAACAAAGACAACAATAGGCCACAGGAACCGTTTAGCTCCTGAAGAAACGTACCTTTTAGTTCCAGGTACTTTATGGTTGAAACGCGGCTAAAGAAACTCACACCTTCCCTCACCCACACACCAGGTGGTCTCAGCGGCCATTTTGAGTTGTTTCTTTGTTTACCACCATCATCTGTAGTCTTCCTTGTTCAGGCCATGTGGTCACAGCGACCATTTTGAACATACACACACACACACACACACACACACACACACACACACACAAATAAGCACACCTGTAAATACACCCCATAATTAAATCATAGTATAGTAAGTTATAAAAAATGTCATAGTATTCATGATGATATTTTCACAGGATTTTTTTGACAGAAATTAAACCCATACTTTGATATATCCATCTTTTTATGTTTACTCCTTCTAGTGACCTGACGGCTAGCATACATAAGACAGAAGCCAGGGTTAGCTTGCTAGCTAACGCTAGCTAACATGGTTAAATAACATTAAACATCAAATATCATTCTTCTGGTGATGTTAGTTGCCACTGTGATATATTCTCACATGACGTGAGCCTTCAGACAGCCCCCACCCTGTCAGTCAATCAAATGCTAGAATGCCTAAATCAATGGTCTTGGAGCCATAGCTTCTTGGTGGACACATTGGAGTGATCTAATATGACTTCACTCCAAACATAGTGTGAATGAGTTCACTCAAATATTGGTAGGGACAATTCTGCCTACTGTCCATATGCAAACCTGTACCCTTGCTTATGGGTAATATTAACACTGTATTCAACAAGTTTTTGTAATTGCTGAGATCTGGGAATATGGCAACATTGCTAAAAAGAACTCAGGGCAAGAAATACAAGGAGCTGAACAGCCATGCAGATTTTAAACTGACGCCAAGAGTAGCCAAATTGGTTTGAAAAACAAAGTGAAGGCTATCAGTAAAATTATCTACCCGAGGGCTGAATCTTGTATTCTCTAAACCATGTCGTTTAAACAGCACCCTGATTGTGTCACAGTGTCTCACAATGTTTGTGGTTCTGGCATTATTTGTGTATCCATATAATCCAATCCAACAATATCACAATTATGTCAGATAAGATAAGGATTTATTGATAATGACATACATGTATTAAAGATTATGGTACACATTTTGTGATTGCAGAAATGGACTTCAGTATGAAAAATACATAATAAATGATTATGTTCTATTCTAGAAATTTTTCATAATTCAGTTCAATTAAATGCTGGTTGCTTTGGGGACAGAACAAATCATACAGTAATGTAAGATTCTGACATAGAAAATGTATAAAATGTGTAAACATATGAGGCTGGTAACTATGCTACAAAACATTTCCTACATGTTGTTTCTTTGACTTAACGGTGTTCTTTGCACTTATGTACTGAACAATTTCAGCAGATGATAATGTACAACATCAACATTCTTTCTACCAATTACATGTTAGTTCTCCCCACAGAAAAACTTAAGTTTATATTTACCACACAAAAAATGCACAACTGTGTTTCTTATTTGTGTCAATTTGAAGCCGTATATGAGGGGATTGATTATTGGAGGAATAAAGAGAAATACTATTGCCATAAAATTCTGGACACTTTGTGATACACTTTGTTTTGAGCCAAATCGCATGTACAACAAATCAAACATCAAACATACAACAATAACAATTAAACATAATAAATGTGGCAGACATGTTTGCATAAACTTACTTCTGTTCACACTGGAAAAAATGCATGTTTTTATTAGATACATGTAAGACCATACTATAAAAATAGTTTGCAAAAAGTAAAAAGTGTAATTAAAAGCTGGAATAACAATGTTTGCTATTGAGGCAGAACAAGCAAGTTTACCAACCAAAAAATTGACACAGTAGATCTTCGGTATGTGTGAGCCACATAACCTTGATAGTGAAGTCGTTATTGTGCTCATGAACACCAAGTAAAGGGGAACAAGCCAAGAAAAAAACACAAACATTCTAATTTTTTCCTTAGTCATCACAGAGTGGTATACCAGAGGTTGACAAATAGCCACATATCTGTCATAGGCCATTACTACTAGAATAGAGAAATCAGCACAAACTGCAGAGTGCAACACAAAACCCTGCAGAAGACATCCAGTATAAGAGATGACATGAGTGGGAGACAAAAGATCATTGAGGAATTTGGGATAAAAACCTGCTGTCCCATACAGTCCACTGATGCACAGATTACAGAGGAAGATGTACATGGGTTCATGAAGGCTTTTATCCACAATGATTGTCACAATAATGGTCAGATTTACCAGCCAAATCACAAAGTAACACAATAAAGTGAGAGCAAAGACAGTGACTCTGTAGTTTGCTGTGCCATTTAACCCTGACAGAGTAAACATTGTAATTACTGAAACATTATCCATCATATTGGAAATTATACAGTTTGCTCTTACATTATTAAAAACGAGACATCCAGTACTGCATCTGTTCATCACTAACAACCTGAACTGTCATTTGTAGTTCAGTTTATATGCTTTAATGGCAGCAACAGATGATGTGCTGGTGAACATAGAAATTCAAACAATCCAATCAGTGAGCTAGAATACGCTAGAGATGAATGACTAAATGATAACACAGAAAAGATTGCAGTAATTGCAGTAACAAAAACAACACACATATTGAGTTTAAAGACAAAATTTTAACTTGATGGTTTAAGTTTCCAATTTCATCAAACGTTTTGTTTTATGAATCTTTTATGAACACTTGCACTGACAACTAGCTATTGTTATGGCGTGTGAACTGCAAACTTCCTTACACACAGTTAAAGGTGGAGTAAGCAATTGAGAAAGACGATATTTGAACTCAACAGCAAAACAAATACACTTCAGACGCTCAAAAGTCATTACTAAGACATTACTAAGTCCTGAATTTGTAAATGAGTGCAGATTACTTGTATATAAACACAATTTTTATGAAACAGGTTTGCACAAGGAAATAAATAAATAACACTCCAATGGTTTGAGTGTCTACTTCACAGTATAAAATCTGACAAAGGTGATGTATGGTCCCTAAAACAGTCATTTTTGTTTGTGTGTGCTGTTTTTTCCTTGTTGAATAACTCAGTGAGACAGAGATGCTTTTAAAAAAATATGAATTACAACAGAAAATAGATCAAACACAAATTTGAAATAGTCAGCAACTGATGCAAAGTAAGTTTTAAGGCACAGCTATATGAAACAAGGCACACGTCTCATCAGGTGCAGATTTATTGAAAGCTCCACATGTTTTAAAATATGTTAAACATGATGTGATTGGAGACACATTTAAAGAACAACAGATCAATTTAGTTGGACTTTTTTACATGCCACAGAATCTTCCCTGTAATTTGCTTTCTTTCATTCTGTAAGGGGCATTTCAACTGTGAATGCTGGTTATGTGTGAATGTCACATTGTCTAATGATTAAAATGATAATGTATTTGGTATGTCTCCCAAATCATATACATGATTTTTTTTTTCTTTGTGTAGACAACTCATGACTTTGGTCTAAAAACTCACCTTTTACCACAAATAAAATTTAGAATTCTGTTTCTTATTCGTGTCAATTTGAACCCATACATGAGGGGATTGAGGATTGGAGGAATTAAGAGAAATACTATCGCCATAAAATTCTGGACACTTTGTGATAACTGTTTTGAGCCAAATCTCATGTACAACAAATCAAAAAGCAAACATACAATGACTACTATTAAAGAGACTAAATGTGGTACACATGTCTGCATAAATTTACTCCTATTCTCTTTGGATCTCAGACATTTTTTGATCAGGTATATATAAGACCAAACAACAATCATAAAATGGCCAAAATAAAAAGTATAATTAAAAGCTGGAATGATAATTTTTGCAAGAGAGGCAGAGCATGCAAGATTAGAAATTAACCAATTAACACAGTAGATCTTCGGTATGTGTGAGCCACATAACCTTGAATTTGATGTTGTTATTGTGCTCATGAACAACAGATAAAATGGAACAAGCCAAGTAAAAAACACAAATACACAAACTCTTGGTGTAGTCATCACAGAGTGGTATACCAGAGGTTGACAAATAGCCACATATCTGTCATAGGCCATTACTACTAGAATAGAGAAATCAGCACAAACTGCAGAGTGCAACACAAAACCCTGCAGAAGACATCCAGTATAAGAGATGACATGAGTGGGAGACAAAAGATCATTGAGGAATTTGGGATAAAAACCTGCTGTCCCATACAGTCCACTGATGCACAGATTACAGAGGAAGATGTACATGGGTTCATGAAGGCTTTTATCCACAATGATTGTCACAATAATGGTCAGATTTACCAGCCAAATCACAAAGTAACACAATAAAGTGAGAGCAAAGACAGTGACTCTGTAGTTTGCTGTGCCATTTAACCCTGACAGAGTAAACATTGTAATTACTGAAACATTATCCATCATAAAATGTTACAATTTATCATTATTTTTTTCTCATTTGAGCAATAGGAATTATATTTGCACAAACTAATCTTTGTGGGAGAAAAAATGGGCATCCTGTTCTGTGTCAACCCATTCCATGATGACTTTATATTCTCTCATGGCAGAAACACTCAATGACGCTGTTAGCATGGGACTTCAAACTTCCAGTACGTGATGTGGCATTTGCTTTTACTGAAAAGCAGTCAGCTGATATGTAAATGTATAAAATTTCCTTTTTACTCATGTTCATGAAAGCAGTCTGAGACGACTTTTGTTTTGTGACATGGTGCATGATGATGCTGGAAGTAACCATTGGAAGATGGTAAATTGTGGCCTTAAAGTGACACACATGGTCAGCAGCAATACTCAGATAGGCTGTGGCATTCCTATGATTGGGTCCATGGATTCATGCTATTGACGCCAAATTCTGAACAATTCTGTACGCAGAACTGCTGCTCACTGGATGTTTTGAATAAGCAGGTGTACAGGTGCAGAGGAGAATGGTCTTGTGTTATTTTTAAAATTAAGCTATGTTGAAAACCTTTATGAGGTGAAATTGAGACCACGTAAAATAAAATGCCAACATGTGTGAAGTTAATGGAAAGTAAGTCATGCATGGAGACTTAGAAAAATGTAATCTGTTATCAAAATAGTAATGGTACAGGAAAATAATTTGTCATGTTGTTTATTCATGCAAAACACATATATTTCCAGAATATTTTTAGCTGCCCAACAGTAACCAATTATGTTTACACTGGCTAAGGATTGGCACATTTATATGTGACAAAAATGTAAAAGGCATAGTCAGTTGATCTTATTGTTATTTAATTATTACTACACATGGTCTGCATTTGAGTAATGGACTTCATCTCATTCAATATTTTGAGATCATTAAGCATGTGACCACAACACTCACAGTCAGCTTATTTGTGGAACATCTTGTGTAATGTGTGTGTAATGACTGATCCTGATTAAGCCTGATTTCTGTTCTTCCTTAGCGATAGTGTGAGAGTTAATTAAATGACAGTTTTTTGGGGGTTTTTTGACTGTTCCCACACTACTCATAGGTTCTGTATATGTATGTGTTTCCATAGTTGTTTGTTCTCATGTGTGCTCATAGAATCATATTCATACAATTTGCCGTGGTGTGGTTCAGACTGATTATTGCTTATACCTTGATAACATCTTTAAACTGTGTCTTCTGATTTCTGGTAACTTAAGTCCATACACAAGAGGATTCAGAACTGGAGGAAGGACGATAAACTCCAGCGATAAAATTACAGCCACAAATGAGTTTATCTCTTCAAGATTATACCTGCTCAAGGCAATATCACAAAAACCTGTGATTGAGTAAATCACAAATGAAACCATGTGTGGCAGACAGCTCTGTAATACTTTCCCTTTGAATTCTGCAGATTTCTTCCAGCAAACAGCTACTATTCGTAAATAGGTGTACAGGACATAAAAAAGGGGAAGGAAAACTGTGGCTATGGTCAAAAGCATACCTACTATATTGTTGACAGTAGTGGTGACACATGATAATTTTACAACATTCCAGTTGGCACAAAACACTTTTTGTATCTCATTACCACATAAAGGAAGTCCGGCGGACAGAGAAATGCATGCTGTAAGAACAAAGCCTGGAAAAACCCAAGCCATTGCCACCAAGCTGAAAACAGTTTTACGGCTCATCTTTCTGTGATAGTGTAAAGGTTGACAAACAGCCACATATCTATCATAAGCCATAATGCCAAGAATGGTTATATCATAGGAAGCATATGTGTAAATAACATAGATCTGAGTGAAACAAGCAGAACGTGAGATTAAATGAGTATCAGACAGAAGGTCCATGAGGAATCTGGGGAAGAAACCAGTCGAACCGTACAAAGAGTTGAAAGACAAAAATGCAATAAACATATACATGGGCTCGTGTAGTGTTCTTTCTCGTGATATCACCAGTATTATGACAAGATTAGCAGAGACAATGAAGACGTAGAGCAGGAGGCAAAAGACAAAGGCTGGATAGCGGTGGTGTCCAATGCTCATGAACATGGTGAGGTTAAAGTAAAAGGAGAGAGTGCGGTTTTCCATTCCACTCACACTAAATCAGAGGCAAAGACGTCAGTAGTTTGGTCTTTGTTGTTAGATGAACTCTCATTCCTGACAACATCTGTGAGAAGGAAGATTTAAGCAGTTGTGTGATAAAGTGCTAACCACCTCCAATCATTGACACATAACATCATATAATATTGGTCATACCTACAGTAGTTTCACCTTGAGGCCTGCTCTACATTTTGCTCTTGGTTGGATCTCCAGACACGCCACAAGTGCAGGTAATAAGGAGGAGTTAAGAGTGTTTTATCTCATCTGATCTTGAATGCTGTCATAGTTTTTCTACTCTGGAGAATTCTGATAATCACTGTAAAATTTAGTACTTACCATAATGCATTTTAAGATTAATACTCAACTGTGAAAATCTAGTTTCTTATGATGTCTGGGATCAATGTCATTTCTTGCTTATTATTCCAAAAAACAATGAGGAGATACACAATGGGATAAAATATATTGGTCACCCCCGCAGGAGTCCAACATTGACTTACAGTGACAAAGTTGTAACAACTGTAACTAAGACATGTAAGGGCCCTGACACACCAAGCCAAGAACAGGCCAACAGGTGCCCGTGGGCTGTCTGTGAGTGACTGTTGCTGACATCTGCTTTTTGTTAACCTTAAATAAAAGACTTAAACCATGATCAGCGAAAAATCTTTTTTGCAAGACATCACACGCACATCATCACACACCGGCTTGGTCCCCCACACCTCTTTGGGGTAAGCACCCTCCACGAGGTTGCTAGAGGTTTACTCCAAGTAGGTCTAAAATGGATTGTGGAGGCCCAAAGCATTCTTTGAGGTTCTGTTAGGAACAGGCTGAGGTATACAAGGAGTTAAGTTTTATTAGGGTGACTAGCTATAGGGCTGTCCCTGACAGTGAGGGGCACAGGAGGGAAGTCTCAACCGTTCAGTTAAGTGTCTAGCTGAGGTTCAGGCAAGGGAGGGAGGGTTAACCCCATAGGTTTATCTCCAGCACTGCTTACACTTAGAAGGGATAGTGAACCTTTCGTATCAGGCCCACTGCGTCGTCAAGGCCCGACACAACCAGCATGAAAAGACACCCTGAGAGCTCTGCCACCCCCAAAAAAGGCTCATTAAGGACAGCGAAAGTCCACCCCAAAGGGGTCAACTCTCAGAGTGACAACTCTGGGGTTTTATCACCAGCCAGGGTTTAATTGTGCAAGGCAGTTCAGACACATTTTGCAGTGTTTTCTTTATCAGCTCAGGTTGATTCACCAACATCTCATCATCTTTTCTTCCTGGTTTTCACCCTGATTCTCCACAGACTTGAGTAATTCTGATTCTGACCTTGCTTTTGTCCACGAAGCAGCTGAGATGTTAGCTTTAATGGTAAAATGAGCAAAGTCATAAATATTATTATCATCAGTAGAGATTCATATTTGGTGGTTACTGAGGTCTCCTGTTCTTCAGTCTTCTTTGACTATGTGCCAGTTGGGGGTGTTTGTACCCTGCCCATAGGTGCACTGTTTCTATTGTGTTATCTTGATGGTTATTGATTTTTTTTTGGATATCCTACTTAAAGACTATCTTAAGGTTTCACCACTTTGAGGCAAAAAATAAATATTATTACATATTCTGTTCTTGGCAGAATGGAGTAGCAATTTCTACTATAAAGTAAACAGCATAACATTTTTATAGGAAATATACAACATAACCAAATATTTACATAGATGGACAAATGCCACACTCTATGACACATATTGTGTCTATGGTCTGATATGGGCATGTATTTTCTGCTTTGTTCAAATAATATTTCCCAAATGACATAGTGTGTAAGAAAAATAAAACCCATTATATTCAATGATTTGTTGTGCCACCCTTCTTTATTTTCTTTAACGACATGTAGAATGGAATCGTTTGAGTTTTAGATATGTCTTTTCATTCATAAAACTGTTGTTTCACAAAAGACAAAATGCTCATGTAGAGTTTTTGTTCACATGGGGGGGGGGGGGGGGGGGGGGGGGGGTGTGTATTTGACCTTATACATATCACTACATGAAAGTTATGGCAGAGTCATGAGTGTTATATTAAGCAACAGGTGAAAAAATTAAGCAACTGGTTTTAATTTCATAAATACATCCTGAAGAGATATTGGCACATTTTGTATCTGTTTTTGATGAGACTATATGCATGTATATAACTATGGAGTGAGCATTTTCTTTATGAGTGCTATCTCCTTTATGTTTTTTTTTCCTGTGCACCCACCAAACCAGATGGGGGAATTTTTGAAAATTATTCACAAAAATAGCTTTTTCTGTGTGCTTCTATTGTCTTGGCAACCTGAGCATGGCTGTTCCTAAACAATGTCATTATTATCTACATTTAAAATTTAACAAGCCAAGAGCATGGGACATGCACATCCATCTTATAGTATTCTTATTTCTGTTATTGTAACAGTCATAGTTAAATTTATGCAGTTATACTTGTTCAAAATGTTTTGAACTATTGTTTTGAGTTAAACATTATTAAAATGTGTCTTGAAAGGCCATAAATGAGAGGATTCAGAACTGGAGGAATGACAGCAAACTCCAGTAAAATGTGTTCATCTCTTCAAGATTATACCATCTTAAGGCAATATCACCAAACAGAACATAACATTAAACAATGTTACAGCAAAACTAAAATTTTGTTTATAGCACATGATAATTTTACAACATTCCAGTCAGATCAAATCACGTTTTATCTCTTTGCCACTAAAGGAAGCCTGATGGGCAAAGAAATGTATGCTGCAAAGAAAAAAGCAGGACAACCTTTAAACAGTTGTGAACTCGGTGGCAAAGGCCTCCGCACTCATAAGGACACTTGGGACAGCTCAAGCTCCACCAGTGGCTCTGACAGTGATGCAAAATTCTGTCTAATTAAGTTGAACTCAAGTCCGTACTGTCCTTCCAGATTCATCAAACATCATTTCTACCTTATCATATGAAATACTGTGATGACTGCAGAAAAAGACTGAGACATTTTTGATAAAAAAGGAAGTCATCTTTCTGTGATAGAGTAAAGGATGAGAACGGTCACTTAACGGGGGCATATGTGTAATGAAGGTGGTTTATTCATAACACAGATCATTCGTATGATCAGTGTAGATTCTAGTAATGTTCTAGAGGAATTCTTCTTAGTTTGGGGTTTTTCTGCATAGCATCCTGAAAATGTGTCTTCTAATTTCTGGTAATTTAAGGCCATAGACAAGAGGATTCAGAACCGGAGGAATGACAACAAATTCTAGTGACAAAATTACAGCCACGATTGGATTTATCTCTTTAAGATTTTGTCGGCTCAAGGCAGTATCAATAAATGACGTGATGGAATAAGTCACAAATGAAATAATATGTGGAAAACAACTGTGTAATACTTTCCCCTTGATTTCTGATGAGTTTATCCAACAAGCAATGACAATTCTCAGATAAGTATACAAGATAAAACTGAAGGGAAGGAAGGCCATACTTATGGCCCCCAACATAGCGACAACATTATTAACAGAAGTGGGAAGACATGATATTTTTACAATATTCCAGCTGGCACAGTATACCTTCTGTATATTGTTACCACAAAGAGGAAGCCTGACAACCACAATAATGCTTACTGTAAGGTTACATGCTGGAAATGCCCAAGCAAAGAATGCCAATGTATAGACAGTTTTACGGCTCATCTTTCTGTGATAGTGTAAAGGATGACAAACAGCCACATATCTATCATAAGCCATAATGCCAAGAATGGTCATTTCATAGGAAGCATATGTGTAAATAACATAGATCTGAGTGAAACAAGCAGAACGTGAGATTAAATGAGTATCAGACAGAAGGTCCATGAGGAATCTGGGGAAGAAACCAGTCGAACCGTACAAAGAGTTGAAAGACAAAAATGCAATAAACATATACATGGGCTCGTGTAGTGTTCTTTCTCGTGATATCACCAGTATTATGACAAGATTAGCAGAGACAATGAAGACGTAGAGCAGGAGGCAAAAGACAAAGGCTGGATAGCGGTGGTGTCCAATGCTCATGAACATGGTGAGGTTAAAGTAAAAAGAGAGAGTGCTGTTTTCCATTCTCTAAGTCAAATAGTTCTCTCTGAGAGGAAAAAGTCTCTTTGTCTGTTCTTAAACAATCTCTTATCACAGTTTTTTTTTTAAACATCAGTCATAATAACTCAACAGAAAATTTTGAGCAAAAAACAATTATACCTATCAACCTATTTAGCTATCTATATAGTGTGATATCTATGCACAACTAAACCAAAACTAGGTTCTGGGAGGTATTCAAAGACTGTTATCTTGTCCAGCCTTTGAGATGTTACATCATTTCACATCTGGAGAATTTAGAGACCTCCCCACAGTGCATGCTGATGTTTGAAATAATGCATTAGGGAGAGATTTTATCCATGCTAGTGAGTTTTTAGCTATACTTATGTCATGATAACATTTTCTTATTATCAAACTTAACTAAATATGGCAAAAGCCATGCAGAAACAGCTAACCATACATGGTTATAACCTTTTAATGACATGAATAAGTGAAAATGATAATGAAGATAGTTCCTAATTCGGTTAAACAACTAGACTTGCCGCCTCACGGTTGTATGCCTCCGCCACTCAGACTAGTTTCAGGTTCCCTGTTTATCCAGAGTCATATAAGATATAAACCATTTGTGTGAAATTTTGTCATAATTGCTGCGTAAAGTCTTGAGTAATGGCTAAAAGGTTTTGTGAGGTCACACTGACCTTGATCTTTGACCTTAGACCACTGAAGTCTAATTAATTAATCCAAGTGAACGTTTGTACCAAATTTGAAGAAATTCCCCCAAGGTGTTATGGAGATATTGCGTTCACAAGACCAAAAACAGGTTTTGTGAGGTCTGCCCTCACGGACAGGTGGTCTGTCAGCTCACAGCAGTCCTTCTCACAGAAGTAACAGAGTGATGCTCTAGTGGTCAACATATGGCTGTATATCTGTCATAGGTCATAAGAACTAAAACAGAGTAGTCAACCATTGCATGGTTACAAGTCCATTGATGAACAAGTTACACAAACAAATATACATGGGTTCATGTAAGTTTTCATCCAAGATTATAGTTAAAATCAGAGACACATTAATTAACCACCAAAATAGTTGTGGAAAAGTAGAAACAAAATTTAAACAAAAATGCAATTCTAACAGACGTTTTTCCTGTGTGGGAACCTCATCTTTGAGGTCATTAACATTACAAAAGCCTGATAGAGAAAGGACGACAGGAGAATCACACAAACAAAACAACCCTTTCTTTAGTCAAACAGTGATTGTGGGGTGGTTATATAAATCAAACCTTCAGTCTCAGTTTAACCCTTTGACCTGCCATCATGAACAAAGAAATCATTCTACTCCGAATTTTAGTCAGGATCAGTCCATAAATAACAGGGTTGAGAATTGGGGGGATGATGAGAAACTGTATGGCCATGAAGTTCTTTAGACTCTGTAGTACTGATGCTGATCCATACCTCGAGTACATTAGATCAAAAAGCAAAGCAGCTGTAACATTAAGCAAACACAATAAATGTGGCACACATGTCTGTGTAAACTTTCTCCTGCCTTCTCTGGATTTTAAAGCTGATTTTACCAGCTGCACATATGAACACACAGTGAAGAGAACATGCCCGATATAGAAGGAAATAAGAAACAGTCCAAGAATGTCATTTGCTGTTGTTGAACTACATGCAAGTTTAACAATTGACCAGTTCTCACAGTAGAGTTTCTGTATGCGTGAGCCACATAATTTTAGTCTGGATGTCAACGATACAACCATTACCTCACAGCACAGAGGTACCAGCCAGGACAAACTAACTAACACAGCAGTCCTTCGCACAGACATAACAGAGTGATACTCCAGTGGTCGACATATGGCCACACATCTGTCATAGGCCATAAGAACTAAAACAGAGAAGTCAACTTTTACATAGGAGTATATAACAAAGACCTGTAAAAAACACCCTGCATATGATATTACATGAATATCAGACAGAAGGTCAGAAACAAATTTAGGATAAAAGCCTGCAGTCCCATAAAGTGCATTGATGCACAAGTTGCACAAACAAATATACATGGGTTCATGTAAGTTTTCATCCAAGATTATAATTAAAATCAGAGACACATTAACCACAAAAATTAGACCATAACATAGTAAAGTGAGAAAGAAAAGTGTGACTCTGTAGTTGACTGTTCCATTGAAGCCTGACAGTGAAAATACAACTATACTAGATGTATTACTCATTTTTGAAGTGATCCTTCAAAGCAAAACTGTCCAAGTGATGAAAAGTATGTAAGATGTAATGCATTGAAATGGTTGAAATGCTCATTTGTTTGTCAGTATACAGTATGTCTAACTGCAGTTGTGTGAAATACAGCTGAATTATGCATTCAGATGTAAGGGAACACCCCCTCCTTAAATGCATGTGTCGGCTAGAGAGTTTAAGTCCTGATGTCATGTCTAGCATGTTTACCTCAATCCAGTGTCTTAATGAGAATTTCTTTCATCTGTCTGTCTAAACAACAAATACAGCCTGTTCCTGGGGATTATTTCCCATATTGTAAAACTAATTGTCATCCACTACAACACTTATTTGCAATTATTTGTGACTTTAGCAAAGTTTACAACTGATTTATCAACACTCAAAAAACTATAGTTCCCACAAAATCGTACCAGTGCAGCTGGGCAGGTACTTAAGTGATCTACTAATGTGATCTGTTCAACTTTTTAGTCGGCACATAAAAATTAAAAACAATAAAAAAAGAGCTTAGAAATGTAAGCGAACACAAGAACACAAACTACAGTTACACCAAAGTCATAAGAATGTATCCTATGGCGACCTTGAATATCAGGTGTAAATTTCATGGCAATCCCTCCAGTACTTGTGAGATATTTCAATCTGAAGCACAAATGGAAACCTTGTGGTGGAGCTACAGGAAATATCAAGGGGTCATCAAAGTAAAAGTACGATTCAACCTCTGGAGACCATGAAAATCAGAACACAATTTCATGGCAATCCATAGTTGTTAGGATGTTTCAGTCTGGGGACAAAGGATCTCCTGAATCGCTCAGTCTTGCAGCACATGCTTAACACAAAATGAAATGGCCCAATAATAAGAGCTACCAGCCACCATTGGAAACATGCAAGCTGTCAGTTCCTCCTTGTGAAGAGCACCTACGGATCACACTGTTTATTGTCAGCTGAGTAAATCAGAAAGTGACGTAATGCATTGGAATACAGTAGTTCAGTGGTCGAAAAAATGAAGTGCCAAAGGAAATTGCTGTTTTCAGTTAGATAAACCGCTGAAAATATTCTACATTAAGCATACATTTAAACGGATATTGGATTGTTAAGGTGAGCTCTCTAAAAAAAACTCTCTAAAACAGGTTTTTTCTTGTGGCCCCATGCACAGCAACACAAAGCCACTCTATTGGGTGCTGACTGGGAGCACGCTGGATAGAATCCACTGGCAGTAATGAACTAACTATTCATGAGTACCTCACACAACCCCACGTCAAAAAACCCAAACTATACCTTTAAGGCTTTTATCAGATAACATGCTTCACAAGTAGATATTCCTAGCATACATGGATTTTCAGTGAAGGTATCAGAGGGTGTCAGTTGACACAGTTAGCCTAGACCATTCATGGCCCCTGAAGTTCTGGGGTACTGTAGCAGTTGTCTGCTTTGTCCACTTAGATACTTTATTTATCCCCTGGTTCTAGTTCTGTAACCCAGCATTGGTCATATGGTGAAAAAGCACTGGTGTATTTAGTCATATTCATTAATAATTGTACACAATACCAGGACCTTGAACTGTGTTATGCCCGGCTCATTTAGGAGCACAACCAAGAAGACAGGTTCACACAGCGACCATTTAAAGAAAACAAATTTATTAAGGATAACCCAAGTTAACCTAAGCAAAATAACCATACGTGAAGTCAGTAGTGTAGTGGAGATATTGGGTGCTAGGAAAATAAAGCCAACACAAACTACATGTACAGAAACTGAGGCCTTAACCAAACAATATACAACCAAACAAAAATCAAGTTGGGCGCCTGAAAGGCACCAGCCTTCCAGGAGGGTTGAGCGAGAGAGAGGCCATCTTGAATTCCCAAATATGCTCCACTCAGGTGAAATCCATCAGGTAATCAGGAAGTACCTGAAAAACACACAGGAAACAGGAACAGGCCAAAACAAAACAAGGTCATACGGCCCAGGGCTGTCATAACTGACTCAGCTAAACAGAACACAACCTATATTAATGTTATTAATTACACAAAAGTCTCAACCACTTTTATACAATGTTTCCATCTGAATTACATAGTTGTTATTTATTAAATAAAAGATATCAATGTGTTATCAACAAATAAACACACCAAAAATACTGAAGAGCCCTAACTTCTTTTAATTCATTGTTAGCAGTTAGGTAGCTAACATCACAGACAGTTAAATCTACTTTTGTGAATGAAATAAACTAGGTCAGCTGTCATTAGTTGGTTGGCACTGAGAGTTCAATGTTCTGCAAATAAGAGTGATGTGCATGAGGGTAAGCTTTTGCTTGTTATTAGCCTGCCTTGTCTGGTTATACCAACCAAGAGCAAAAGCTAACACAATTAATTCAAGGGTCCCATGAATGGATAGACTCTACAACAAACATAAGTTTGTAGGTGAAACTTTCTTTCCCCCAAAGATCAGCAGTGTCACAAGGGCTTTGTGTGACAAAGTTCACCAAAGCAAATCTTGTTTTGCCTCCGCTGTGCCCAGTGATTGTGTCAACTACAATAAAATGAACATTTTTTGTCAGAAATGTTACTATTTTGTTTACTAACTGTTTACTGCTGGTATGACAAAGCCAAAATATTAATTTTGGTTGTTTCATAATCAAGGTTGATCCAACATTTTATTAAGTGCTGTGACTGCAGCTCAGCTGTCTCTCTAAGCTGATGGGGCACAGCTGCAGGCTGAGTTCAGGTTACTGTTTTACTAATAGTATATTTCTGGCTGATGGTGAACAAACTCCTGGTGCTTTCTTTTGAAAAAACTGATTATTGTGCAAGGGAAGGGCGAACATTTTGTTTTGGCCTGCCTTTTTTTTATCCAAACATGAAGTGTTTTGAAAGTCTAGCTGTACATAACAGATATGCAATGGTAAATCACTAACCCCAAAAGAAAACATTGCTTTTCTGGGTCTTTTTCATCTAGTATCTAACATCAGTGACCTTCTCTTAATGGAAAGGGAATTTGCACAGTTACATCTGCATGGAGACCACTGGTCTCAGAGCATACATCAACAATAAATTGGTGTCTTGGGGACACAAAGACATAGTGGACTAATGACCCTGAGGCTTAATCATCATGTTTACTCTGTATTTCTGTGTCTCTGTGACATTGTATCACAACAGGTGAGAGTTACATCAGCTTTCCTTTATTATCTCATCAATAACATGGTAATCTCATGTGTATGGACTGTACACATCAGACTACCTCAGAGGAAATGTGTTGGTTGATGCCCCTCAGTGTCTCAGGCCACTGTTTAGCCAAGTTAAACTTTCATGAAAGCCTTTGTGTCGCATAAACACTGTACTGAATAAAGAATGATGCCTTACAGTGTAACCTGTATGCATCATGCTATTATTTACACCATCGTATCTCATAATTGAGGCATTAAAGTCAAGTTTTTCAGACTATGTCTCTAATTTGGTCATGACTAAATACAAATAAGGAAGCCAAACAGTCATTATCATACTTTATAATACATTTTTTGTTTCTACACCTTGCATTTGAATGGCACAGAGTTGGAAAGAAACTAAGTACACTTTCCAAATTACCGTACTTAAGCACTTCACTGAATTGCAAACCAACAAGCAAAGTTTGTATAGCACGTTTCCCAGAGACTAGTCACAAAGTGCTTCTAAATCAAAATGAATAAAACCAAATGAAAGAATTAAAATCAAATACATCAAATAAAAGCAAAGTAAAAACGATAAAAAAGATAAAATATACAGGAGTTAGAACGGATATAGATTTTAGATGCAACCTAAAAGCCTGTCTGAACAGAAGGGTTTTCAGCTGCTGAGAATATACATTGGGTCCAGTCAGGTGTACTGTGAAAATAACCCTGATGGTGTCACAATGTCAGGGTACTTGTGCTAGATAGACTAAAAGTCAGAATATCTCTGCTGCTTTTATTTGACAACTCACTTTTTAATCTGTCTCATAATTTTATGGGAACACAAAGTAAAATAGACCAATCCGCTTGGGTCTTATTTTTGTCACTTTGGCCACCATTCCTGTTCATAATAATACAATTCTATTTTCCAAGTTAACTGCTGAGATCTGAGAGTGTGTCGACACTAAAAAACCTTTGCTTAAGTTACAAGGTGTCATGATGTGATTGGTTCTCCATGAGGTGTGCAGTTTTGTTACAGTAATGCAACAGATTGGTCCTTGTATTAGGGCAATGATTTATAGTACATACAATATACAGTATACTATACTGTGGCCCTGAAGTGCAAAACACAAAAGGCTGGGTAATGAGGCCTGGCTCACAGACATTTCTCCAGTTCATCCTAAAAGTATTACAAGGGGTTGAGGTTGAAGTTCAGCTCAGTGTAGGCCACTGAAGAACTGAGAAAAACATTTCTTTTGTGACCTTGTTTGTAGGTTTACAGGTATAGAATATTTCTTCTTTTTGCTTGTATTTCTTTTTGTGTCTGTTTTGTTTCTTTGTTTGATACGATTTCATTTAATGTATACATTTATTTATAACTTCTGTTGCTTCCACTTTCACGTTTGCTTGTTTGTTTCTTCGTTGTGCTCCTACACAATACATCTTTGGCTCCAACTTCTACTGCCTACAGCCAGCAACAGGAGAGGATTATACAGATGGGTGACAAATTAAAGGATTAAAGTGTTTTAGTAAGGTGTTGGGCCACCGTGTGCCACCAGAAGAGCTTCACTGCAGCCTGGCAAACTCTACTGGAGGGATGGAGCACCAATTCGCCAAAACATATTCCCTCCTTTGGTGTTTTGATGATGGTGGTGTGTGGAATTAAGTGCTGTCGTTTAACATGTCGTTCCAAAATCCCCCATAGGTCATAACATATGATTCATGTCAACTTTTTGGCATCAAACTATGCAGTGACCCCTCATGCCCTATATGAATGGGGGCATTGTCATCCTGTTTCTCATTTTTCAGGATAAGGATCAGGATCAATATATGTGCCTTCATGAAGACATTCAAGTGTCAGGGCAGTTGTAAGAAGTTTGTAAAGTCATGTGTGCAGCATTTTCTGTTTTTTCACTTATCTAATACTCAGTTTTAATTACACAAACATCTCAGCTGTGAAAAAGGAGAGACGACAGTTGTAAGCTCCCTGATGTGAACATTGTAGAGCATTTAGCAGCTGTAGCAACAGATATTTCCCTCGGGGATAGAGCTAAAAAATAAAAAAATAAAAAGCTAAAAGAGTGTGAATACTGAACTTACCTCACAGAAATACACATCTAAAAAATGCTAGTGCTGCATATGCCTTACTATACTATGATGTTTTTTTGATGTTTTATGCCATACTACACTATGAAATTTTTTTGGCAATTTTATGCCTTTCTATACTGTCTAGTTTTACACCTTACCATACTATAACGTTTTTATGACCTTTTACACCTTAATATACTGAGATGTTTTTTTGACGTTTTATGCCATACTATACTATGACAGTTTTTGGAAATTTTATGCCATACAATACTATTTCATTTGAAGCCTTAACATAATATGACGTTTTTATGACTTTTTATGCCTTAATATGCTGTGATGTTTTTTTGACTTTTTATACCATACTATACTATGATGTTAATTGGCATTTTTATGCCTTACTATATTATGTCATTTCATTCCTTACCATACTATGACGTTTTTATAACCTGTTATGCCTTAACAAACTATGATGTCTTTTAAACTCCTCTCCAGTTCTGTCTGAAAATGTTATGGCATATAATGAAATCTGTGATGTGTTTGTCATTTTATTTGTGAGCTTGCGCTTGCAAAAATGAGGCAACTCTGCATACTCAAAAATAGACTAGTGGTAAAACAAAAGTTCACCAAAAGGAAAATCATAATGTAACCCACGTAAAAATGTCATGACTTTGTTTTTGAAAGAAATGTTTTTCAGGTTGTCATGATTTACAGTGACTGAGTGAGGATTAAATCAAATCATTTTTATCTTCTTGACCAGGTATATTTATGAAATCATAGAACAAAAAAGGGTTTGACAAAATATGTTTAACAGACTGAATAATATATAGTTCATATGATCTAGTATAAAGTCAGAGCAGGCCAGTTAACAGCAGCTTCACACACCAGTGTATGTATTTCTACTTGTTGCCACGAGAGGTCAGCTTTTCTTCATTGTATTGTTACACCTCTGCCATGTGTGTTCAAAAACTGCAAATACTGTGATCACAACTTCAACTCTGTTTCACTTTTGATGATTTCTGCCTCTTTTCACACAGCCGTCACAATGAAAGCACAGGGACTGTGTGGAGATTTCTCCTATAAATCCTCTTCCTTAACTTGTTCCTAATGAAGACAAATCTGTTTGTACTGTTGGTTCATTCAATATGTGAAAATAAGCAGAGGGAATAAACATTTAGTTCTGTAATCAGTAAAAACCTTAATCTAAATGGATATATAGGTTATCATCCTGGTGTTTCTACCAAGGTTGGATTTTTTTACACTTTTTCCATTTTTTATCCATTGTGTCAGGGTGAATGTTACAGCTGGTGTGATGTGTATGATATTTTATTTTCACTGTTTATTACCACAAACTGATAACAGCTGTGAACTTTTGATTTGATGTGCCGCAATAAAAAATGATTTGTTGTTTTTGCTGTCTTAAGTGAGGAGTTTGATTGTTGGCTTGCGTCGATAGATTCAAATAATGGAGAAAACTGTAATATAAAGTAAATGTAAAAGAAGTTGATATTATCTAATAAAGCAGTGGGCCATGTAATAGCTGTTGCATACAGAGGTCAGTCATAAAAAAAATAAATAAAAAAAACACCATCACATTTCCCTTAATGCAGAGTAGAATAGGTCGGATTTTATCTTCTTGCAGGCACCATTAACCAATAAGTTGCTTGCTGGATTTGTTGTGAAACAGCTGATGGAAAATGTGAATATCACTGCAGTACTCATTTACAACGGCAGATGGTGGTGAGGTATTTTAATTAAACAAAACTGGATGAGACGTGAAGGTTAAGTATTCATACGGTCTAGGTAGGGGAGCAGAGTATTAGCACTGGGAATTGGCATGAATGCTAATTAGTTTAACAATGTGCAGTTTTTTTGCCTTATAGAGACACTGGTCGCATCTTTACATTATAATTTTTTCAAAGAGATGCTGCTACCCCATTAGATCTGTACCTTGCTGTTCTGCTTCTGTAAAATTTAAGTGGGAGAGTCCTGTTGTCAGGCCTGTTCTCTTGTCAACATCCCAGATATTTCTCCTCTTTTCCATTTGTGTACTTGAATGTGTCCGTCTGTAGAGGACACTGCAGATTCACAAACTATTTCAATATATTTAAACATTTCAAGGGTATTTTCTTTATGAAGACAAACATAAGGGCTGTTGTCAAAAGAGCAGGGCAGTTTGGGGGAGCAACAGGCAGGCACTGCTCTCAACACCAAGTTAAGTGAAACATAAGCATCAAGGTTAAAATTGACTGTTGTCACATTTACCTACAATAACTTGTTCTTGAGTGATTAAAGAAGTATCACTATATACGGCGTGGCATTTAGGTAATACCACAAAATAGTGGTTTGTCAGAATCGTGTTGTTCCCTCATCGGCCACATTCCCTGCTTCACTGCCGCACAATATTGCCTGTGTGTGACTGCAAAAGTGTTAACAATCATGTGTCCTGCCCATGCATGAAAAGTATTTTTACTGGCATGCCTAGACGTTTAGGTGGCAAGTGAAAGTAATAAAGGCCTTACTTGGTTTAGGTGGTCAAAAAACACTTACATGGGCCATCATCAGTTTGATATGTAGAACCTCTGCTTATGCTCTCTTGCATTATTTAACAACAAATACCACGCGTACGCTGACAAAACATTACAAACCTTATCTGTTTTATTCAAACTGTACACGTACAACAGGCTTATCTCGATAAAAAACAAGTAAAAAAGACAAAAATGAGTATCCCCATAAATACAATATGCCTTTAAAAAAAACAGTCTGTGTTTACTTGGTAGGTTGCATATGCTGTGATAAAAATACACACAAACACACTCATATTCCTTCTGAAAACATAGTACAACACAAACAGATCAGTCTGGTATCATTGACACTGGAAGATCACAGCGCACAAAATATTTCTGCCTTGTTAGGTAAAAGCACGATGGATGAGAGATGAGCCGTGTGGAGTGCTCAATCCTACATGCTAATTTTAACCGGGGTTTGAGGTATGTAGTTCATTCACATGAAATGCGACATTTCTTGTTTACAAACTGCTGTAACAGATTGGTACATAGTGTGTGTTTCTAGTATGAGTATGTGTGGATTTGGGGCACAGCTTTAGAGATTAAGAATGACGAGAGTACCAGGTCCGTAAGGTCATACCTTTGTGAGTTTTCATTCATCATTTACATCATCATGTGATGTATGTTGAGAAAATGTGCTAAACGACAAGAAACAGCGGCATCTGGCACATCATATCCTGCCTTGCAGATGACTCAGTCAAGACCTAAACATGTTTTTCTGCTCAGATTTCCAGACACGATCTCCGTCTGATTTTATAAATGAGAGAAATAAAATGTGATTCAGCTCAAGTGACTAGTGCTCTACATTAAACAGTGGGTTATCAATGGGACTAAATCACTGCAGGTTACTTTTTTCCTCACTTGAATTAAAAGTCTCGAGTTTCCACAGAATGTTCAAAAACTATGCAGGTTCCAGAAAATAAATGAAGGTCCTCAGTCCTGAAATACACTTTTGGGTTTTGTTACTCTAATGGTAAGAGCATTTAGTTCACATTTTCCTGCTATTCTATAAAGAGGTTTACAGTAAAATCTGAAAATATTTTTTCTGTACTAGCTGAGGTCATGAACATTCAATTTCACCAAAACACATAATCAATTTAGTTCTAATAACCTCTTATATCATCTCCACAGATTCTGTCCCAGATATACACTACACCTCCGCTGCAGTTTGTCTCCACTGCACTCTCTCAAATTGAAAAAATGTTTCCACATTTGTGACCTTTGACTTCCTTCTTAGTGTTTCCATGATGTAAAACATCAAACATAAAGCTGGTTTCTAGGTGGAGAGAAAATAAATGCCATCTCTCTGAGTTTTAAAGGCTTGTGTAAGGTAGACACTAAAATAATGATTCATTAAAAACTCTAAAATGTTCAGTCTGTTTATGAAACCATTTACCGCTATGAGTGAAATTATACAAGAGACAGATTCTGTAACAGTGGGCAGAAAACAGGTGTGAATGTGTACAGTCATCTTTATCCAGGATGAAATAACATTAAAATCCTGAGCAACCATTTCCCCTCCCACGGATTAAATCTGGATCCTTGAAATGGTGCTTTGGATGTCTTAAAAGCTTAAAAAGTCTTTTTGATGGGAGATCCAACAGTCGAGAGACCACACACAGAGACAAACAATGAGCTGTTGTGTCTCCATTACAGAGAGTGGAGGCCTGTGTGTGTGTGTGTGTGTGTGTGTGTGTGTGTGTGTGGTCTCTTGAACTGTCAGATCCAAGTTATCCTGTAGTGGATCAGTCGTTTTTAACACTTGTAACCTTTATATAGCTGTGCAAACCAATATGTAACTTCATTCACCTTCGGAGTGAACATTCAACGCAGAAGCAAATATTCATCAGTCTGAAAATCAAAAAAAAGAAAAAAGAAAAGAACGAAAAATAAAAAGTGTTTTGATTTCTGGGCAGCCACTTGGCAGTAATGGCAGAGTTGATGGTCATTCCTCAGATTACAACAGGAGAGATTGTACTCTGCAATATTTAACACAGTATTAAAGCATTTCGGTCTTTAGCTAAAGGCAGAGTAACTTAAAATTTACATGTATAGTCCAGGCTTCTCTAGTTAATGAAATCCCAGTCAGGTGGCGTGGCTGCTGTAGGGATCAAACCTATGACCTTTTTGCTGCAGGGTGGACAGAGTGCCACACTGCATGGCCCATCAGTCTTTTCTGTTATGGTGCTTTCCACTGAGAAGCTCTCACCAGAGTTGACAGAAAGTACATTCAAATGTAATATTAAGGATATACGCAATAATAAGTGGGGAATTTCATATTAAAAGTAACTTCACCAGTCTGGCATTACAGTTCAGGGACCAATATGTCCATTTTCACCAGGTTATAATCCAAACGATGCAAAAGTCAGGAGTGTAGGCTGTCTGATGATGACAAAAAAAGAGAACAAAAAAGAAATATATTGAAAATTCATCCAACTTCTACCGAATATAGAGTATATAAAGTTTGGTTGTGTCCAAAAACCTGAAAATGCAAAAATCTGATCAAAAAAATGTCCGTAATAGCATTTAAAAAAAACAAAGCTATGTGACCTCTTTTTCGTGGTTGTTAGATCCAAAACTCCGTGGCTTTGTCTTTTCACCCTCCAGCTTTACACCGTTGTCTCTCCGTGGTTACCGTTGCTAAGGCGCTTGTAGAACCTCCGCCATGATTGAAGAGTCTTCCCGGACCAGACCCAGAAACCCGAGGTGATCCCGACTATCATGGTCATCAGGTATTTGATCATGAACACGGTGAAGTCTGGAGTCATGGGGGCAAAGTTGTGAACCGGACAGGGTACGGCGAAGCGCTTACAGGTCTGCATGTGCCAGGTCCGCTCCCAGTGCTCCCTGAAGGCCTGCTCGTAGAAGTAACAGGCGATCACTATGGTGGCCGGTACCGTATAGAGCACACTGAAAACACCGATCCGCACCATCAGCTTCTCCAACTTCTCCGTCTTGGTGCCGTCGTGCTTCATGATTGTGCGGATCCGGAACAGGGACACGAAGCCGGCCAGTAAGAAGGACGTGCCGATGAACAGGTAGACGAAAAGCGGGGCCAGGACGAAGCCACGGAGGGCATCCACGTTGAAGATCCCAACGAAACACACCCCGGTCAGGACATCGCCGTCCACCTGGCCCATGGCTAGGATGGTGATGGTTTTGATGGCCGGGACAGCCCATGCTGCCAGGTGGAAGTATTGGGAGTTGGCTTCAATCGCCTCATGTCCCCATTTCATCCCAGCCGAGAGGAACCAAGTCAGGGACAAAATCACCCACCAGATGGAGCTGGCCATGCCAAAAAAGTACAGCACCATGAAGAGGATGGTGCAGCCCTCCTTTTTAGTCCCTTGGGCCACGGTCCTATAGCCGTCTTCCTTGAATTTGTCCACACAAACTACTTTATCCTCCAAGAAAAATCCAGCAGCGTAGGCCACCGCCACCATAAAATAACACCCGGATAAAAAGATGATGGGCCTCTCTGGGTATCTGAACCGCCTCATGTCCACTAAGTAGGTGAGCACTGTGAATAAGGTGCTCACGCAACACAAGATGGACCAGATGCCAACCCACAGCCGTCCAAATTTCACCTCATCCTCCCGGAAATACATAATTCCGGTTGGTTTAGTGGGCTCACACGGGGCCCCGCAGTCTTTGACCCCCATGAAACGGTAACCCAAATAGGAAGGCACCTCCAGCTGTAGAGGGCAGGAGAACTGGTGGTACTGGTTGTGCTGGGGCGGGCGTTGGTTCGGTCGGCCAATATTTGGGGGGAGAGTCGGGTCGGGTGCATAGGGGGAAGACGAAGAGGCCGGGCTGCCGGGGTCGGATGTGTTCTGGCCGACGCAGATATCACCGGCTCCGTGGACTGGGAATGCCTCGCAGCGGAGCCGCTCTGGCCACTGAAAGCCGAATTTATTCATCAGGGCTTCACATCCCTGCCGTGCACGCTCACACAGGGACCGACAAGGGGGTATGGCCTGCTCCAGTACAGTGCAGACCGGCGCATACATGGAGCAGAGGAAGAACTTAAGATCCGCAGAGCACTGGACCTTAACCAGCGGGTAGAACTGGTGCACTTCAAGTCCGGCGTCCTCTTGGTTAGTGTGGCCCAGGAGGTTCGGCATGATGGTCTGGTTGTAGGCGATGTCGGTGCAGAGCGGGATGGAGATGGGTTGGCAAAACCCGTGTTCTGGGACGGATATTCCACTCTCACTGTTGTAATGTTGAGCAGAAGTAGGTGAGAAGGCCAGCCCGCACACCAGCCACATGATCCGCAGAAAAACGGAGCCAGTGGTGGACCTGGCCGCCGCCATAGTTGAGGAGGAGGGGGGAGGGAAGGAAAAAACTTTGATCCAAGTAGGACGACTTAAAAACAGCTGAAAAGCGAAGAAAATCAACGGCAACTGTCCCAATACTTAGCTCGTAGTCCAATTAGTTCGAGCTGAAATACATGTAATCGACTTTTCTCGTGTTTTATGAAGATAAATCCAAGTAAAACGTTCGTCGTGTCATGACTTCTTGATGGTCTTTGTAAGTGACTCCAAGCAGTCCACTCTCACTCCCAATCCGGTGGAAATAACACTTACAGTCCCGTTTTTCTCGAAGTAATGCAAGCACAAATTATTCTAGCGCGTTTAACACTTAAACGTGGTTACTTTGGCGCAAAACAAAAACATTTGAAACGCGAAAAGGCTTATATTTCCATCGTTTTTCGACTTGACTTCATGCGGCGCGTCGATTCACATGCTGAGCAGTTGGAAGTCCAGAGGCTCGCTCTCCTCACTCCGTGCAGATTCCACCGGTTTCCAGGCGCCCCCTTCATTCACAAGACACCCCACCTCCACACAGACAGAACGCAGGGCGCCTTGAAACCGATGCCAAGTCTCATCCAATCCTAGCGTTTGTTTTCCTACAGGACTCGTTCTTGATTGGCTTTTACTCCCCATCGAAGGAAAATATGTTACAGTAATTGCATTACACCGGAGATTTTACAAACTTAATTATTTTTCTGTCCAGGTTTTAAGAACAATTTGCCTATAGTTTAGTTTGTGTAAAGCACTTAAAATTTCATAGATGACACGAACATATATTGTCCTTTTCTTGCATTTATGAAAAAGAAAACAAGCATGTAAATCCCAAACAGCAGGATAACACATTTGTAAACTATCAATTAATTTTTTCTTTATTTTTTGTATTCTCTTTCATACTTTTACTGTACTACTTATGAAGGAATGTTAACATTTTTTTTTACACAACTGAAAATTTGAAATGTGTTTACAGTAACAAATCTACTCCTGTAAAATGTGCTCAAAGGAAAATTGGTTGTGCTACTTTTGTCAAGAAAAGAACAGCACAAAGCCTATGCAGTAGATTATAGAAAACACTGGGAATTATATATAAAGTGCATAAACACAGTCCCCCCCCCTGAATTACTGGCCACATTTCATAATTTTCAGCAATTCAAATACTTGATGAGGTGAAATAAAATGGCAATTCAGTCTGATTATAGGGCTACAAACACAGTTAAGTCAGATTACCCATCTTTGCAAACCAAGTATGTACCAAGTATTCAATTTCTAATGCGTGTACAAATGTGTTTGTTATGGCAGAACAGCAGGATAAAGCACATTTTCCATCATTTATTTGACCTTTCCTGTCTTATCATCTTTCATCTTCTACATAAGCATACACACCCTGTAGTATGTGTCCTCTGTTTACGAGAAAAACTTGTGTTTAAGTTTAGTTTTAAGCTTTCTCCCATCTGCACCATTTGAATATGCAGCTGTGATGTTGAGTTCTCTCCAGCTCCTCACAGAATCTCTACACACAGCCACTCACTGTATGTTGGACAGGTAAACACACTGCAGCACAGTGAGCAAACCATGACAAAAATGTTATGAAACCCAAATGAATTCCAGCATCTTAACTACTCAATCAGAGCAAGTATCTGTTGCTGTTAGAAGTGTTTCATTGCTCACAATCAGATGCAGCTCCTGGACCGATCTGCATAATCGTGGGAATAAAGAGCAGCAACAGTCAAAGCAGCAGTAATTCACAGGCCACCGAATGTGGGAGGTGTAAGCGGTTCCTGGTGGTCTTGCTGCATTTGGTGTGTTTCTACCCTGAGTGGGATAAAGAGGGTGGGGGTAGTTTGGGGGTGGGGGAAGGGACAGGAAGAGGAGAGAAGGTCAAAGAGGGCAGGGGGAAAGAGCGAAGGAGACAGAGAAGGAAGCTGAACCAAAAGGAGAAGTCGGTAGAGTTCCCCGCTGCAAGATGGCTTACAATGAAATAGGTAGGCCGGTGAAGATTTCTGAACAAACACAGAAAGATATTCATCTAGAAACTGCAGGCGAAATGTTATCCCTTGTCCTCAAGGATCTTTGTGCTGACTGTATCACAGATGACCATAGTACTACTAAAAAAAGTGGGAAAGAGGCCATCCTCTATGACAGGGACTACTTTGCCTCATTCAGTAATTTAGCATATCAACATGACACGTTCCTTTCTCGCATCTTAACCTGTGCATGCTTCCACTGGGCAAATTATGCAACATATTAAAAGGAAAGAAAACTGAACACACAATACCAATTCTCAGGTCTCTGTACTTCGTTCTCTGTACCTACTCAGGTCATCTTGTAGCAGTGTACTCAACATTACCAGAGTCCAAACTAAACATGAAGAATCACCAATTAGTTAATGTGCTCCACTTAGCTGGAACAAGCCTACAGAAGACGTAAGCCTGGCTCCACCTTCAAAACCGTTTATAAGTCCTCTGTTCTCCACTGCCCTTGGCTCAAGCTTATATAGGCTACTCATTATCCACCTTGTGCGTAGATGATAAATTCTCCTATTTTATCCCTCTTTTTTGTCTTGTACATTAAAATTGTTTCCCTTGCCTTTGCCTTTTGTATGTGAAATGTACTGTATCTGCTGCTTTGCATTTTTCAGTTTATTTTGTAAGTGTGTGTTAATGTATGTATGAATTGTCTGTCTACATAAAATTTGTTAGCTTGTTGATCAGAGTGTAGCCAACCTCAGAGATAGCATGCAGTCTCTTCAACAACACCATACAGGGATGGCTGGATTGACAGACGATGATCTACAGGTGCTCCGAGTGTCGACACTTTTGGTGGTATCCATCTTGGACTCCCAGGACATCCATTGATGTTTGCAGTTTGAGTCTATCTGAGGACATTTGTTGCGTGTTATCCTCCTTTGCCAAAACTGAAATCTAAAAAATGAAAATTAATTACAAGGAACATATCAATGCTTCTTGGAACTGTATTCAATAGTTTTTCAATAGCCCGTTTTAAAAAGCAGAAAGATACAGGCCTTTTTTCTTACCAGCAAGTTGCAACAGGATAACTTCATAGGTAACTGTGCTGTTTCAATCTATCTACCCAACCTGTGTTTCTAATATAATCAATACACACTGAACTCAGTGTCAATACACCCAGCAACACTGATTACTGAAAAACAGATTGTATTGATGAGCAAAAGGGGAGGAGGTGGGTCCAACATATTCAGTGTGATTCATGGCTGTGAATAGTTTGTTCTCTTTTTCAGGCAAGCTTTTCCAGGATGCCAAATGACCAGACCTCATCAGGGCCAGGAGTTATTCAGAGAAAAACAGCTGCTGTGGGGGTTAAATCTATGACCACTGTTTTAAAGTATGCCAAGGAAAGGCATTATGATTACATGGAAATATGAGCTAAAAGACAGAAATGTTAAGGCTATTGCTGGGAGCTTCAGACAGCTCAATCATTAGTCTAGATGGATAAATTTCACTGGTCAGTGCTGTTCAATGCTGTCATTGGATTGGTTTCACTAGTTGGGTTGAGATCTGATGGACAGCTCTGTAATAATTAAAGACTCCAGCTAATAAAGTTATTGACTGAGAGTGTTGTTAGTATACTGTGATTTCCCTAGGGAGTATTGGTCCAACACCATCTGATCAGTCACAGACACTGCAATGTTACACACTAGAATGAATGGAGGGAAGCACATGTTTACCTTTCACACTTAGGCTACTCTGGAAATACTGGTACTTTGGAAGAAGGTTGCAATACGAGAAAGCATTTACAGAAAATCATAACTACCACATGCATTGCTCTAATGTAACTGATTTTCCAAAATTTGCACACATCAAACTATGGTAAATGTATAGAACACACATTAACTTATATGGACCTACATAAATGAACAATGCCATGAACTTTCTTCGCCTTTTATGCAT
>NW_019174307.1:7379553-7574553 GCF_002260705.1 Seriola dumerili
CTGAATTCAGCATCACAAGCGACAATTTGTATCCAGAATTATATGTTCATTTTAAAAAGGGATCATATAACTGTGTATTTACTGTAAAGAAAGCTCTCTGGGCCGTTAGAGCACACTGAGACTGCATAGATGTCACATTGTCATGATGACATGTTATTCAAATAAATTTGCTGAGGGCAGTTTTGATTCCGTTTTCTACAGTTTTTAGGAAAACTTAAGAAACAATACATGAAGCTAATAAAGATAAAATAAATAAATTGATAATTTAAGGATCCATGGTTACTGTAAGCGACAGAGCACGTCCAAGGCTTGGAAATTGAACCATCTGTACAGTGCATTAGAAATGATCTACTTCTTTGTTAAAAGTGAAGTGAAGCCTGGGTACATAAAAATATCAGGGATGACGGGCGCACAACTTGATTTATATGATTTATATGAAGACACTTAACAGCCAATCAGATCTGAGCAGTTTCCATGGCCACGCTTGCATCTGACATGTAGCCTGGAATAACGAGTCAATATAATGTAAAATATGTCGTAATTTTTCATGAAGTGAGTTATGGTGCGTCTGGATACAGCTTGTCATCCCGAGCTACACTGTTCTTATTGTTCTCCCCTTCCTCTTCCTCTGGATGCCTCAGCTCGCGCCCTCACTCACTCGGCGCTTCCCACAGAGGCCGACATGTATCTATGCAGGCACCACCGATGCCAGATGAAACCAATACCTATGGGTTCGATGGAAGAATATGTATGCTGACATCAAGCCATAGCATCAAAATGACACAGCTGCCACAGTTGTGCTTCTAAAATTTCTGATTTGAAGAGCAAGCATAAATTCTCTCTGGACATTTTGACTTTTGAACAGCTGCTTTTCTAATGCAGCAACATTCTTCAGATAATGGTTTTAAGGACTTTTGGAGTTTCCTCACAGTGGCCATCAGGAACCAGGTAGTGGTCTAATCCATCTTGTCAGGAATCCCACGGTGAGGGGAAAAACCTGCACAGATAGAACATTTATCATAATTGATGGTGGTAAGTTGTGCTAGCTGTGACTGTGACTCAGCATTTAGTGAGCAATTTAGTTAGCAATTTTTACATCCCCTCCCACCAATCGATGTCTGTTTCTTTTAATCAGGAACACAATCTTTATCTGACCTCAAATGCGATCGATGCAATTGTTTTTAACCACGATCTTCTTAGAAATTTAAGTAGTTGTAGTAGTTTTGTTGCCCACATCTGAACCACTGATGCTGCACATCAGAGAATGCTCTCATAAATCATATTTGCAGTATGCCATCATATGGATATGATGGATATGGATACATGTGGCTCACCGGCTATGAATATTATATTTAATTTTATCTTGTCTTACATGGACTGATACTGTCATGTCATTTTAGGATGAACTATGTTCTCAGTGTATGTACATTTAAACCTTTGTTCTTCTGTACAATACACAGTAAACAGCAAAACAGAGGATTACAGGGGTATAGCACACTGATTATTATTGAATTACCTGTTCTTATTTAAGAATGTGGTGAAGCAGAATAAGTCCAGAAGCACCAACGCTCCCCACCACCATCATCAAAACACCAAATGAGGGAAAATCTTTTAAGAGTGGTGTTCATCCTCTAGTAGAGCTCAGAGACTTGTAGACTTAATGCCAAGGAGCAGTGAAGCACGTGGTGACCAAAACCTTACTCAGACACTTTATGTTGATGTTTCCTTTAATTTGTCACCCGTCTGGAACTCCTAAGGCTAACACCTGCTCCTCATCTTTCATCGACACCCAAGCATTCACTGGGGGGCAGACAGGTGATAGACACCTGAGCGCGCATATGTGCGCATCTGATGATTGGGTTAACACTTCCATGAACTGCTTCATTGCCTGCTTTTCACAGGGACACCTGGACACCACTCACCTATGTCAGGAGGTGACATGGTGACCTGAGTCTGAATTGACGGGAAATGAAATTTGACATTCTTTTCGTTTTCATTTCTTTCTGCCACTGTCACTCCTTCTCTTTTGTTCCATTTTGCTTGTTCCTTTTTTGTCCCGTCTCCTCCTCTTCCCTCCTCTCCTCTCCTCTCTTAGCCTCCAGCCTCATGGGTCTTCCTGACAGCTGGTTTCGCTGACATGTGTTTGCCAACAACAGGCCGGCGAACACTGATCACTCAATCCTCCACTGTCCAAATATTTCAGACTGTTTCCATATCAGACCTGAATCATTGGAAACTCCACAGCATCTCTTATTCATGGTCACCATAAATTATTCTCCCTGATATGAGCTTCAGTCACGTAAGGCAAAGCTGGAGACTGTGGCACCCTTTGACAAAGAGATACAGATGGATAGAGACAGACAGACAGAGGAGAAGAGTGAAATGAACAGATAGACAGTGAGGGTGACAGAAAGAGATTAGCAGAGGGTCAGCAGACATGACGTAGAGATGGAAAAGGAAGGTAAAAAATAATGAAACAACTCTTTCTCGTTTCTCCACCACACACACACACACACACACACACACACACACACACACACACACACACACACACACACACACACACACACACACACACACACACACACACACACACACAGCATTAAACAGTATAGTGTGTGTATACAGATATTGCATCGCACTGTGTTGTGTATGGTGACAAGGTGTGAATGAGCAGCCAAGCATTTCAGTGTGATTCTCAATGGACAATTTAACTGGACACTTGTGGGATTTAAGCTTTGAACCTGCTCATTACTATTTCATTTATCTATTAATTCATTCATTCATTTGTTGTTTGTTCATTTTGTTTCATGCACTTATTACTACTGCTACATAAAATAATTATTTTTTAAATGCTTGAATTTAAATTAAAGATGAATGAATAATATCTTCTGGTATTTTGTCTCATTACATTCTTTCTTAATATTGGACTGCCACTGCAAAATGTACATAACAGTGGGATAAAGAGAAATGGGAGGTACTGCTGCTTAGTGTCACAGTAAAGGGTCTGAATATTAATGCCAGTCTGATAGTTGTGTTAAATCTGCAAAAAGTCTGAGTATTGAGTATAGACTGATGAGGGAAAAAATTAATTTAAACGATTTTAACATAAGGCCGCAACATAACAAAATATGAAAGTGAAGTCAAAGGGTCTGAATACTTTCTGAATGCACTGTTTTTTATTATAATTATTAAGACTGCACAGCACTCCCATATCGCACAATTTCCTCTGAGTTTACTGTAAATGTTTTAAATTCTTTTTAAACAACAAAACCATCATGTTACTGTATGCAGCAAGTGAAGCCCGAACACATGGTGAAAAGCAATTCAACTGTAACAGTCTGACAAATTCTAACCTGGTGGTCCATTCAGTAGATGATATTTTTCATGCAAAATCACTGGTGCTGAACCCGCTGAGACTGAACAGCTAATTCTGTAGCTGTGTGCCGACTTTAGTCTTTGCTATGTGCGTTAGCTGATTGTTTTGGTTACCGGTTTAGAGTGTACTGTGTGAATGAGTCACACAACTGCTACCAAAAATAAAACCATAAGCCGCATAATTGCCAAGTGGAAAATGTTCAGTTTTTCTGTTGCTCTGTAAGTTGGACGGCAAGTAACAGTATGAATGCTAAGTCATATGATGAGCTGATGGTCGGGCCAATGCCTAGCTGATGTAGGTATGGAGGCCTCCTGCTGTCAAAATAAAACCAACAAACTACAAAATACTGGTTTAAGACAGTTATCAGTGTGTCTTCTCTGCTCATCCAACTGAACAGTAATAACAGTAGTGTTCAGGGATTTTATTTCCCCTCCTTTTTGAGAAAACGCCTAGTTTATAAGTGTCAGACTTGTAAAGCCATTTTGGGCCATTTTGAATGAATTTGATGTGATAATGAATGAATAATTAACTACTGAACTCGGGTTGGAATTGATAATAAATATGTAGTGAAATCCAGTTCGCTCAGTTATAGATTTTATTATCTTTCCATGGTTACAGTGCAATAAAAGTCCCATTCTCCATAAAACATGCTGTAGATGAGAAATCCCTGTTATAGGGTGTGCTCATTGTTCCCATTGACTGTGTTCAGTCGATCATGCTTGCCTTGTGAAAATATAAAAATTACAGAGTCAAAGAGCTGGAGACTCTCTCCTCCTTCAAAGCAGCTGGATCAATACTCTGTGAGGACAGTGTATATACAGTGATACAGTGTTATTTTTACTTTCAGTTGAAGTTACTGTAATGAAACCAAACACATGGAGATGTCATTTGTTTCATATACTGCATATACAGTAAAATAGTATGAATCTGTGTAGCTGGACATCTAGTCCTAATTAAGTTACTTCCATGGAAACATTACATTTGATGTAGAGAGATTTTCTACAGTTTATAATGTAATGGACTTGCAATGTAGGAAATTTTAAGATTCAAAATTAATTCAAAACCTGCACAAATGCAATTCATTATCTACAGTAAAAACAAAACCTAGATCAACACCAGGCACCACTGTATTTTGTTCTTATACAGTATTGTATAATGATACGCCAGGTGAGGACATTAAGGTTAGCACTTACAATTTTCATAACTGTAAGCTTTAAATGAGTCATTTCATTGGACAAAGAAAACTTAAGTCCCCTCTGTGCGTAACAGTACAAATATTTTTTAGATGAGCTCTAATTGCATATCTCCCATGGAAATGATTTAGGTCTGAGAGATAATGATGGTGTTTTGTGGCTGTGCAGCAGGGAAACATTGCATGACTTGTTTATGACACGGAAAACCTTTGATATGGTGGCACTGGTTTGCTTGATGTTTTTTATGATGGGATATTTAAAATGGCAAACAAAAGCGCTGTATCTTGGAAATTTCCTTTCCTTAATTGTTGTTTTCTGCTCCTTTTTTTTTTTCTTTTTTAAAACAGAGTCATGGGTACAAGTGAGTCACTGAAAAAAGTGACTGGTGGACTAACTATGCGTTTCCTTTTATGGAGACAAAGGAACAAATGCATCCATTACATCTGACTTTGAGCTATGTGCTACAGTCTTTTAGTAACTTCTCTAAGACAGACTGTGTGACACGTTGGATTGTGTAGACAGTGTAAACTCCAAGCTGGCACAGTTAAACCTCATAGTCCCATTCATCAAGAATCATCATTGTGTGAGTAAATGCAATTACATTTCATTACCACTTCTATTTAAAGATCACATGCACACACACACACACACACACACACACACACATACACATACTGCGAACACATTCAAGGTTATGTTCCTACAAGCAGCGTGGGGGCAGGTCAGCTCCATAATAAATCAGCTCCCTGGTTGGTATTGTATTGTGTATTATTGTTGAACCCTCCATAGCTCGGCACTTAAAGCCTCTGATCCATGAAGAGTGCCGGTGTGTGTCACAGTGATGGATATAGTCATTACCATGCCCTCCTTGTCTCTGTATCCGTCCTTCTCTTCTGTGGTTCACATATTCCCTAAAACTTTCTCTCTGTCACAAATAAAGCAAACACGAAGACTGGCTCAGGTGGTGCGACATAGATATGAGGAAAACATAAATAAAAGCAGAATCTATCTGCGCAGACTTTGAACTAAACCGACTACGTGATCATTCAAGCTGGATAGAGAGAGTTGCTGTACATATGTATCAGTTAGAAATGTTTTACTGGCTTAAAGTTATTCTTGCAAAACAACCTGTCAGTAAAGATGTTGCATATTTATCATATTTTATAATATACTGTATATATTCATATTTAAAAATGTCTGGCATTTATTTCATGATTAAAAAGTTTAAGTGTCATGCCACCAACATTTTATATGAGATAAAGTGGGTATTATTCTATATTTGTATTATTGTCAACAAATCCTAATAAAAACCAATGTATTAGTGCAAGTCTCAGTACTTTACATCTGTTCTTACTGAAGACATAAGTCTTTCAGATTGGTCACAGAAACTGAGTAATTTTCTAAAGCAGTAAATGGTGCAGCTGTGGATTAATACACATTTGGTGTGTTAATGAGTATTCACAGCACTGGGACAGTGTCTGTGGGAATGTGGTGGCCGCGCCACATGTCGACAACAAGTGTTAGTGTTTTCTTTTCAACACTGTTAACATACAAATGTTTCCAGCAATGACTGTACACATAGCCGTTTGTTTGTTTTCTAAATTGAATGCACACAGTTTGGTTAGATCACATGGATATGGCAAGAACTCCCCTGGCCACCAGTAAAGATCGCCTCTTATACTGAGGCAGACAGGAAGTGCAAGAGGGTCACGGGTATTTATCGGCTGCAGCTCTGATCGGCAGTGACGTAAACACAGCACCTGGGTGAACGCGCTAATCTTCGCCCCTTTCCTGTGCTGTGACGTCTTTCAGAACACAAACACTGTAAACACACAACCGCAGATCGAAGCGTCTCAAATGGAGGCTCAAACACTTTACAGGAGCACCAAGCCGGGAATGAGACGCAACAGTTCCATTTCACCAGTCTGCATGGCAGCTAGCAGCTCACTCTTTCTCCCCTGCATGTGTGTGCGCGCTCTATAGTGAATGTGATGTCATTTCTCCCTGAAGTTGAGCGTGACCTCTCCAAACAGAAAGGCAGACTCAGCTGGCAGTGTAAAAGGAGTCAATTGCCTTTTTTTTTTAGCATCTTACCTGCGTTTAAAAACCTATTTATACCTGCTAAATTTGATGTAAAAATGTTTTTTGTGCATATTAACCCTCCCTTTGTGTCATTTATTAGGTCACTTATGTTAAGTTCAGTATAGTTTGCAGTTCGTTCAGTTGACATCAGTTTAAGTTAAAGAACCCTAGTTTTGAAATAATGTTTTTCTAGTTTCTCTATTTTTGTATTTTGAAAAATTAATATTATCAAGTTGAAAGTATATAGTTTTATTTTTTTTTTCTTTACACACCTGATGTTTTTGAGCCTTACTGCTTGGTCACTGACAGGGACTGACTCACAATAGACAAGAGACAAGGGACATGTTACTGTACCTACTGTAATGTTGTGGCTTTTTAAATGTGTTTTTTCCAAGGCTTTGGCTGGACATGCAGAGTTCATGACGAAAAGAAAAATGCAGATTACCACCAGTCTCGTCTTTAAATAAAAGATCGGCGTGATGTTAGACAGGCAAGAGTTAAAATTGGCCACATTTTCAACACAGGACAGCCGACCAACTGTCGATTTGTTTTAGGATTGCCTGCCCTGTATCCAATGTACCAAGATCTGTTTCAAAAGATTTTCCATGCTGTTTAGGATAAAACTGAATTATTACAGCTTTGAGTTTTGGTTTCAGCTTTCACATTTCATTCACAGCCCGTGTGTATCTGTAGATTGCCTGCCTCCAACCCTATAACAGACTGCTGTTTGAACTTTCACACCACATCAAGCAGGAATATCACATCAGAAGGTGTAAAACCACTTCAATTCACCCCCTGAAGGCCTTCCACTGATCTCACTGTTTCCTCTGTGTTGTGCTACATTTATTGTCTTACACATTTGGAAGCGCTGTGAATTAGTTTCCTCTCTACTACACAGAGAGGGAGAGGGGCCTAGTAAACAGTGCATCAAGGAGTGGCATTGACCAAGAGGCTCTCCACTACTAATGATCTCTATAGGGAGAAAGAGGCCACACACACACACACACACACACACACACACACACACACACACACACACACACATATATATATACAGTGGACCTCCATCTCTATCTGGGGAGTCTTTCAGTAGCCAGAGATTACGACTGATCTCAGAAACTCTCATCACACATATCAGGAAAGGGAGATGTATTTGTTGGTTCGCTGTCTCCAGCAAAAGTAACTGCGTTCCCTTCAAGGCGGTATCATGCCTCTGCAAAGATCCATATGAACAACTATATTTAGGGGAGCGGAGAAAGGGCTACAGTTGCTCAGAGAAACTCTCAGAGGAGCTGTTGTGCACCCCCCCCACCCCCAAACCCAAAAAAAGAAAAAAAAAATCTCAACCACATGCATCAAACAAAGGCTGATAAGCTGAGTGGGGAAGCATATCTGGTATAGTGCCGGAGCTGGGCCCGAGCCAAACATGGAACTAAAACAAAGAGCCTAATGTAGAAAGCACACAGGCAATCTGTTTTATTAATTATTTAGCAATTATTTTGTTAATTAGATTTTCACAGTTACCTCAGAATAGTTTTCAATTTGAGGGACTTTTTTTTTTGGCAAAATTCTGTTACAACTTGCAAACAAATTCTCCTTATAATTGTGGTAATGTTAAAAGAAATAAATAAAATAAAAAAGACAAATAGCCAAATGGTGAAAACTGAGACGTCCTTGAGACGACCATAATAACATTGTAGTTAGTGCTAGTCCAGTTTTAGAAAAAAGAAAAAAAAAACTATTGTGGGGACAAAGTTGCATGCTTGCTCGAATAATGCAGAAATTGGTTGAATTTGCATTAATTATTGCAAAATCAAAATCAACCCTTTCTGAAGCTGATGGTTTCCTTTTCCAGTTTTCTGTGTTTCCCTTTCACCCTAGTTTAGTAATTAAATGCACCTGTATATTGAAGATAGACGTGTAATTAAATGTTTCTACATGTTTGTGGACCTGGAGACATTTTTTATGCTTCGGTTAAGGCTAAGAGGAAACAGCCAACAAAAGGTATACTTCCTAACAAACTACAAAGGACTGGCACCAGTGAGTGGTCTGAGTTTTATTCTGTGAAAGTGTTAAAATCTAATTTGAGTATTGGGTCTTCAATCCAGAACTCTCAGTCATGAACACAAAGCCAGTGCTACTTTACCATCACATCTTCCAGCATTGCTGTTTTGTGACATTTGAGATTATCCCGCTTGGAGAAAAATACACAGAAGCAAGGGAGTAATATCTTTTATTCCATTTCATAGTAAGGTGGGCCTCATTCCCATGCCTATTCAGTGGAGTTTTAATTGAAAATGGAAATTTCTCTATTTATGTCCTGATTATCATAGCAGGTGGAGAGCAATTAAAATAAATGAATGGTGATGTGCCTCTGTCTGCGCATTACAAAACGCTGGGGGCATCTTAACACACACTTATACACACCTAGATTCTCTTTGCACTATTATTGCAGATTGCATTTAACATTTGGCCTACATTCAAAAGGAAAAAGACAGAGGTAATGATGTCGGACTTCATGTGTGTCTGTGTGTGGGAGATTTGTGTGTGAATGCATGCGCGTGTGCGCTTCTGCGTGTGTGTGTGTGTGTGTGTGTGTGTGTCCCGGGTAAGAAAAGATGGTTTACATTCAGCTTTTGAGCGCTGAGCGTTGAACAGCTGAGAATGCAGGAAACAGCGGAGCAAGCGCTGTGAAGAGCGTCTGTCGTCTGCCACACGGAAAACTGAAACACTCACATCATACATCATCATCATCACAATCATCATCATACTGACACATAAGCACACACCCACACACACACACAAAGAGGATGACAGGATGTAGGAGAGTCTCAGAAGAGAGGCGGAAATGTCTTGAGTTTTATGGATAGACATACTTTTCACTTGTGGCCAAAATCTTATAAAAGGCTCCCAAAAATTAAAATGGACTTACATGGCATTAACACAGATGTAGTGTGAAGTTAAGCGGAGGGTTAGCTATGACCATACACAAGGATCGTCAGTATGAAACAATCATATGAAACTTCATCAATATGAAGGCAAATTATTATACAAACTAGATGCCCTTGCAACTTTAAACTTGCGATTTCAGATCCTTAAAAATGTGGTTGAACTATATTCTGCAAATGTACAGAAAGGTCTACTTCATTAAATCTACCCTAAATCACTGATTACATATTGAAATGTCAAAATTGGGAATCTAAATTGTCTGATGTGTATTTCAACATCTTAAGTTGCAAGTAGCTTTACAGAAAATCTGGCCGAAGTTTGCAGCAGATACTTGTGAAAAGTATCTCTTTCCCACAAAAAGGGAAGCAGGGGAGGCCTGTTCCATGCAGACGCTGGAGTCAGTAACATAGGGGTCGGCTGTCTTCTGATTGGAGCATGTCTTGTTGATATCATTATACCCCTTCAAGTAGATGCCAGCTGGTTTAAGGTTTAACTTAAACTGATTCTCTAAAAATAGCCATAGGTCATCACGTCTTTGTAGTCTTTAAATGTCTGTTCAGGCAGGTTGATTTAGATTCAACATGAAAGGTTTGCACATGCTAAAGTGTGTGGTGTTTTGTCATGCTAACCAGACTGGTTGGGATTAGGACAATAAAAGAAGGAGAGAAAGACAGGGAGAGATAACATGGTAGAGGTTTCTGGAGAAAAGAAATGACAAAGAGTCACACGGGAACAAGAGTAAGAGCAAAGCAATGATGCACAGAAACTTAGTGGAGTTAGAAAGAGACCTCAGAGGTGTGTTTGACAGGAAACACAGCCGTGGTGTCATGCTATGCCCCAGTTGGGTGTCGTCCTCAGCTCCAGCCCCCGCTGATGGATGATGAGACACCAGTGGGAGCCGACCGGCGAGGCGGGGACGGGGAATTGGAACCAATGTCTGGAGCAGCCTTCTTTGCCATAAATTAAAACAGGACGGCAAGGATTGAATAGCACAAGTTTCTGTGTGTGTGTGTGTGTGTGTGTGTGTGTTTTTGTTCTTCTGTGAGAACCAATCTGAGATTTAGACGTTAGGAGTGGAGGCATTTTTGTGAAATGAGATCATTTTTGGTTGGGAGGGCTGGTTTGATGGAACGGTAAAGGTTAAAAAAAAAAAAAAAAAAAGTATAACAGTATTCTAATGTATCAGTTTTTAGGTTTCATATTTTTTAGGTTTTGATTTTGTAGCTAGTTTTTTCCTATATAGACTGTTTTCACATTGTTCTTCCAGATATTCCACATCAAGCAGTTAGTGTGGTCAGTGTTGTAACGTTTTATCTCCTGGATTTTCTTTCTCTGAGCTTTTGTGGCTGTTTTTTCTCTGTCTTCTCCGTTTAATCATCATTACCTGTGTTAAACCGTGTACTTTTGTTCAGTAGCAAATTTAAGTTGTATAAAAATATCATAGGATATAACAATAGTTTGAATCAGGGTTTGATTTAGTCGTTATTGGCATGTATTATTATACACATAGAGCTGAGAAATAATGGTGTGCATGTGGCTGAGTGAGGGTCCTCACATGATAGGTAACACAAATGTGTGCGTGTCGGAGAGATATGGCGCAGCCGTGTGAACGATAACAGTCCGTGTGTATGCGTTTGTGCATGCTTGTCCATGCATGACTATCCGAGTGTATTGACTAGCATGTGTTTGGAAGCTCATATTGCGTCCAGATGTCACGGGAAATCAATTCAAGTCAAAGACAGCCAAATGTGTTTCATAAGGCTCACAGAGCCACGGCAGGTGCAGCCCCCCCTTCCACAGCTTTCAGCAACGTGCTGGTGGCTGGTAAGATGGGTGGAAAACTTAATGGTCAGAATCACGGTTTGAGTGAAATATCAGCGTTATATTAGATATGGGGATCAGTTATAGTCAGTGCACCACTTCTGGTGCAATCAAGTCATTTCTTTTTTCTTTTACCTGGGACTTGGTGGATGAAATGATTTCGGCACAAGTCTCGACTTGAAATTTCCGATTTACCTCCAACTTTACTACAAACCCTGTCGTAAAGTAACTTCTGACAAGATTCTGCTGCGATGTCCGCAGCATATTTCAGCAAACATCTAAAAAAACATATTTATAGATGCAGACTTACCAGATGTAAGACACAAAAAGTTACTGCCCAAAGACAAGCTGAATTTAGAGTGCTCCTCCACTAAGAAAATATTGATTTTGCCTACTGTTGCTTCACTTGGATGTTTGAACCCCTCAGTGTGGAGTGATGTATGTGCAGAGTCAGACTCTAGGAAGAGGTGGTTTCTCTGTGCTCACCTTAAAACTCAGTTAAACATGTGGATGTATGAGCCGGATTTTGTGACCTGACACCTATTTTGGAAGCTGTGAAGCCTCCAGTGCACAACCACTGAGAACAGACTTTTTAGTTATGTAGGAGGCATCTTTTATCCAGTAATTAAACTTTTGAAATAAAAAATATTTGCATAATTATAGATGTTTGAATTTTAAATAAAGGGGGAGGAGTATTGTAATTTTAGTAGTTGGTGGTTGGTTTGTTTGTTTGTTTTTTGGTGGAAAAACCATATCAGAATCAAGTTCTCTCTGGATCTTTAACCTGATTAGAAAGTTTAAATGTCATGTTACAATAAATTAATTTTAATCTGAGCTGCCGTTTTAGTGCTATTTTTTTTTCTTTTGGTTGTGTGCAAAATGTTTGCATATTATTATACTACTTACAGTTGTATAATCCGATTATGCGCAAACACCCATGTCAAATGTTCACATTTTATATGTAAATTCCTGCTTCTTTCACTCACTTGGTTCAAACACGGCAGACCGCTTGGACAGAGATGAAATAACGGCACAATTGTTTCCTGCAGAATAGTTCATGGGAAAATCTCATAAAGAAAGTTATATACGATAGGAGAAGAAATGTATAAATGATTTATACTCCATGATCCAGTCTACCTCTCAATCAAACTCATGTGCAATGATCACGCTCCCCAAGGTCCTCGTTACCAGCATGATCCCATGACCCACGTACTGGCTGGACACATACACATTCTCACTCACGGTGGTAAATTGTACAATCCGTGTATGACACATTTATGAAAAATATCTGCAACATAAGAGTTTTGACATGACAACCATTTCAAACCTCCGGTGCTGAATCCTCCGTCATTCCACCACAACATGATCCATTATCCCAAATATATATGACAAATAGTCTTTAGCGAAGGGAGTAGAGCGAGAGGTGAGAGGACAGATGAGAAAGATCTTTGCTAGGGAGAGGAAGAGAGACAGAGAGGGGATGCTCCGTCATCTGTCTGGTTTGGATCGTGCTGGAGAGAAAATGTACTCAGGGTGCGCAAAGAAAAACACAATAAATTGCTCTCTGTGCTACTCATTCATAATGCAGGATTATCATCCCCAATCCATACATCACATAGAGAGAGTTGTTTGCATTTTGCACACATGCACAGCCATATGGATATATGCAGGACTAAGGAAACACACACACATACACAAGGTACTGAAGCACTGAATGTCAGCCAAAAGTCATTAATCCACTCTGTGACTGGGAACGGGTCCAAATGGGCTTGTGTTTGTGTGTGTCGCTGTGTCTGATGTTTACGGTACGAGGCATGTAGCAATCAATCCCCCATGTATGCTAATATGATTATTGTCCTGTCATCTGTAAATGCACCTCCGAGGGCCATAGCAGCAGAGAGGTGTTATTAAGGTAAATGCAATGTATGATTTTGCTTTACAAATATTTGCTAACCCCACACTCATTGTTTTATTAGTGTTATCTGAATGCTGTGCAGTAGCATCCCAGCACCGTGTAGATGGTTGGTATGGTATGTTGTAGCTGTAGCACCTACTGTGTACTGTGCACAGCACACTGTCCTTCCTCCAAACCTCTCCAACAATGATAAACACCCTCGCACAATTCCTAACAGCAAAACAAAAAGCAAACTCCAACCTAGCCCCAGTTTGTGTCACTGATGTATTATTATTACCTCCTCTGACTCGCACAGCTTTTCAGAAAACAGAAATACCTTTGAAAGATTCACAGCAGCTGCTCCGAAGCAATTTCCGCTTTTTTCGCTTATTTTCAATTATTCACGTCTCAATTTCAGATACTTTCTATTATCTTGCATTGTCATGCAAAATAACTTGTGAATGTTTTCTTTGTTTTGCACAACTTGGGAAACTAGTTAGAATTTTTTTTTTTTTTTCATGCAGGCTTTTTTTCTTCCAAACGTTGGTTTAATGAGTCTTTTTTTGATTCTGGAAATAAACACTGAACAACATTTATCGCAGTTAAATAACCTTTTGTGCTTTTCAAAAATTGCTGGAATTATTTCTCAGAAAACTCATGGTTAACTCCAACGAAGGCTATAAGCTACAAACCTCAACAACTCAGAGTCACCATGTTGGACTTCTCTGTCAAGGATCTATGATTTGTATGACAAGTCTAAAAAGCAAACTGTTTGATCACAACCTCCTTTCAAATTTTTGAATCACTGAAAGATGTGACAGAACTGGTTGAAGGACCTGAAGAAGAACATGCACCAACACGGCGTTGACCTCCCATCTATCCATCACTATTTCTTGAATGACTTCCTCATCCTCTTTTTTCTCTGTCCTCCCTTTCTCTATTGCTCATTCAAATTCCAGAGGAAAACAAACATAACCCACAGCTTCAATAAGGCTTTTTAGAGAATTTACAAGCGGCATATTTGGCCACAATCATTTCAGTTAAAGTTAAATTGTTCCAATTTTCAAGATTTTGACCATCTTTTAATCCTTGTGAGAACATATGGACTTCCTAAAGCCACAATAAATGCTCACATGCATCCACCAAACAAATGACATCAGCCACTCAAAAGCATTTATCTACTCTTTATCTGGGAACATAAATACATGTGTTAGGGTACCTTAATATATCATGACATTTAGTATGCAGTGATGCACAATGTTATGTCTATCTGTGAAAATATGTCAGAGAACTGGAATACTACTGGAATAGAAAGCAGCTAACAGAATTTATATAATTTTCATATTTTAAACCCAGAAAATTAGTTGTTTTGCTTTCTAGTTCTGTATCATGCATCTCATACATGCACTGGTGTTGTGAAGGAATTAGATTTTTATGTCCAGCATGTTTAATTAACTTAACTGTTATTCATCACTCATCTCCTAGCAACAACTTTCCATTGAAGTCATGGCCAACGCAAGTGTTCCACATCCCACTTAAAAGAACACATTTACAGCCTCTTTGCACAAAGTGGACAAAATGTGTCAGCAGGGGTTGGGTTTGTTTTTAGTCAATGCCAAGTCAGGACTTTGTTGTCTTAATGTCTGCTGAGACTGTTTGTTCTGATTAAAATGCTCCACAACCCCGAAAACATTTCAATCTCCACTCACACTCGCGCAAATTCTGTCTTTGACATTAACCATCAGACTTTTGTCAGAATTAAGCAAGCAACATTTTTTTTTGGTAGTTTGTAATCAAAGCCAGATTTCCATTTTGCTGAAGCTCCTGTGGTCAGGAACTTTGACATAAGACTTGGTGCCAAATGTCAGATGAGGTAAAGTGAGCGCAGCGACATTGACTGGATAGCTGGTGACTGGAGCAGCATCATACATTTAATTTTTTTTTTGGCCATTTGGGAGAAGTAACAAGTTGTAAACACAACATGAACATACTATTATAAAGTTGTTGTGGCCAAACAAGCGTGTAATTGCCCAAAACATTGACATCAGCTGATACAGATTCACACTCATACTTTTCTGTGTTTAATTAGTACGGCTACACTCGGGTGGAGGCAACATTCATCGTACCAAGGGTAGTGATGTATCACAAAAGAAACAAAAGAACAACATGCTTAGTACGCATGTCTGTGTATGTGTGTGCACAACGTCTGGTAAAAAGCGACAACGTCGGCTTTAATACACTCTGTTAATACACTCCTAAAGACTTGGTACTCTCGCCTTGACTCCTCTCTCACACTCTGATCCTCTCCTCCACCGGCACTTTCCACTTGTGGCTGAGAACTAGGCCTACTTTCAGTCCTGACAAATTAACCGTATCTCGTCAGTAACATGAATTAACTTTCTTTCCCACATTAGAAGAACTAATGATGTCTGCACTCTGTTTCACCTGTCCTCGCGATCCGATTTATCTGTGATTTGAGACATTTCTGCAAAAAAAAACAAAAAAAAAAACATACACGATGGGATGTAACATTAATTTGGGGAAACTTTTCAAGAAGCTGAGTGTGTTTTGGTGTAAAAGAGATAAATATTCACTTGAATAGCAGCAAAATCAGGTCTCCTTCTGCAGACAAAAAATCCGGTGCATTAGTATTCTTATTCTTTGGTAATTTTGGATGGCTCTGCCTGATGCACGGCGCGCCACTACATTGTCTTTGTGGCGTACAGCCGCAATTGCTGTTATAAACGTCAAATCCACCGAGTACCGAGAAAACAAGTAGGCCTACTAGAATTTTTTCGGGAGTCGGAGGCGGCATGGAATTTGACAGGGGCGGCCACCTCCCAATCCTCTATGCAGGAAAAACCCTGATACTGTATTACTCAAACAACACACACATTCCGCAGTCCCTTCCAAAGTCTGAGTGAGTGATTTCGCCGTGTGGCCAGCATGTTGACAAATCGTTGCTCATTTACACATTCAGCATTAACATTGATTTCAAGTTGTGTTTCTTGTCACTTGGTGAGCGTAAGTCTGATAATTGCTCTATTTTTAGTTCTGTTTTTCTTTCCACAATCTCCTGAAAGAAAAAGAAAAAGTTTCATTAGCTGCTAAATGTTCCACTAAGTTCATTAGCTGGTTGCCAAACTTTGTCTGTCTGTCAGTGGTGCCTGGCAGGTAGTGAACAGAGGACAGATACCTGCTGCTGCTGAGAATGAGGTTGTTGAGAGCAGTGAACGAAACCAGACAGCAAAGTTGTGAGCAGTAAAAACGAAAAAAAAAATGAGTTGGAAGACGCTAAAATATACAGCGGAGGTGAGGAGAACTGCACTCAGATGATCAAGTAAGTTCATTATTACAAGTGACTGCTTTCACACCACACATAGTCATTTGATCCATTGTTAATATGCAACAATTGATTAGAGCAACTTTAACTCACATTGTTCGTGCCACTGTTAACCTGACAGGAGTAACCTGGAGAGTTTTCAGTCCATCGCCAAAAACTGTTGCTTCAAATTATGGATGAAATAAAGTCGGACAATGTGATTATCTTTCACAGTGAAACAAACAACTCCAATCTGACAGAACTGAACAAAGCTTAGGAGGCTGTGAGAGTGTGAACATACAGGACGCAACAAACTCAGGTGTGAAGCAATTTCAAGCCACGTGATTATTGACAAGAACAAACCACTTCACAACTGAGTCCACCTGTAGCTACTGCCCATGTTTGCTTCACTCTGTAATGCCGCTGGGAAGGCAAGTGTAATTCTCTTCTTCACACATTTTATTTTTTACCCTTCTCGTGTCCACTCTCATGGACATGGGATGTGTCAACAAAAGCCAGTGCCACATCGTCTCATGAACGTGATGATGATGAAAATCATACGGTCACACATCTGTAACACATCATTCTCAGCCTGCCATCTGAACACCTGCTCCCACACTAATTTACTCCACCACCCACAATTCACACGGACACATTTCATACGAACCTTTGTCAGTGGTTGAATGAAGGTGAGAAAAGTTGTGTTTGCTGCAGACAAGGAGTCTGCCCTGGCGTGGATAATGGCTTCTTTTGAACAGGAAATTAGTAAAGGCAAAAAAAAAAAAAAAGGTAAAATAATGACCAGATGATGTAACACGAGACTGGGTCAATAAAAAATGAGGTTGTGTTCACTTGTAAAGTGTTTTATCAAACCACAGCCTGACCACTTCTCTTTCCACATGATTTCCACTCTCCCCTCTTTCTTTTCTGTCAGTGGATGGCCACACCTTTTCATCTGTGCTCTACAGTATAGCTGCACTAGCTACCGGAGCAGCACTTCTCGTAAACCTGTTGTTGTACTGATGTATTGGAGCCCTTTTGGGGCATCCACTCTTGTCATCTCTGTGCATCTCCATGAGTGCACATTTGATGTTGAACTTTGATCCCTCTTCATCTTTTTTCTACTATTTCCCATGACATGAATCTATCTATCTTTATGTTCCATCTGTGTTTTCTATCTATGCACAATGGTTTGCTTGTTGTTGACACAGACCATACATGCATTTTCTCCTGCTGTGTTTTTTTTTTTTTTTTTTTTTTTTGTGTAAGCCCCTGAATCTGTATCTCTTACAGGAGTGCTATTTCGTGTGTAACTTTAATCTCTGGTCTCACTGCACAGACACATGTTGAGACACATATTTCCTACAGACCAATAGTGTAGTGCAGGGAATACACCAGTCAGTATGGCCAGTGCTACTGCTTTTTCACAAAAAACAGTAAGTGTACCTCTTCAGTTACCACACACCACCGCCGACAGACATCAATAAATTAGCACCCTATTGCTTTGAGTCTGACACAGTGAATCTGAATTATTATTATTACAAGCAGCAGGGGGTGCTGTAGAGCTATAATCCACACCTATTAACCCTAATCACTGTTTTAATGATGAAGGTGAAGTGTTACAGTGAGAAACTGGACCAGTCCAACCGGTGCTGCTGGTGAAAGACCTTTGTCCAGTAGAGATTAAGTGACGAACGATGGCTAATAGGGCAGGGCGTGACTGTGTGTGGCTCTTGTTAAAATCCTACGTGATTCTAATTTGGATCTTATTTTATGATGGTTATAAACCAGTACACAATACACCATGTCCTGCTGCTTTAATCTTTCCCTGTTTGGAATCCAATCCATCATTTCAGTAAGTCTTCGGTCAAAATTGTAATGAGCAAAAAGAAAAAAACATGTACTGTATACATGATTATGCAGCGACAGTGCACCTCCACATTAATGTGCTTTGGAGGGAAAAATCTTCTGGTTCTCACTGACAATGTTAGTTCCGGTAACTTGATTGGTGCAACATCTGTATGGTTGTGCACCAAAAATGGTTTATTAGCCTATATCATTAGTCACACAGGCAAATTAACCAGCATCGTGCTAGGCTAATTAGCTTCCCGCTAGTTGTTGAATGCTGTTGTTAAAATGTTAACTTTACAAAACTAAGGCTCTGTGGACTGAAAAAGGTAAAAAAGGTAAAAAAAAAGTCTCATAATAATGTTGGTAGACTACACCGTCCACGTTCCATGGTGATGCTTCACCATGTAATATTGATAGCATGTCTCCTAGCAACACCTGTCCTCAGTCGTCGCCCACCCACATGCTCGATGCTAGGACACTGTTTACACAGTGTTTATTTTCAGTTTGACTTGAAATCGTCATCTCCAGCTAACAACGCAAAATAACATTTGTTTCCATGAGCTATCAGCTGTCTACAATGTTCCGCATCCCTCACCTGCAACACCCCTTCATTTTCTCTACTATATACTGTACTTGTCTTGCCTTCTTCTGTTCACTTCACTTTTCTCCAATGAACAGACGAGACGGTTCATCAGTAGATGAGATGAATAGTCTGGGGCTGTAATATAGATGGTGGCTTTGACCTGCCCTGGCTCCTCAAACTCGTTCCAAATCAATCTACCGTTCAATCACTGTGACCCAGATGTCCATCCTTCTTCCCTCTCTTGGTCTCCCTCCCTATCTCTTGCCAATCTCCATTCATCAGTCTTTCTATCTCCATCCTCTCCTCTCATCTTTTCTTCTAAAATTACTAGTCAGACTTTTTTGACAGTGAGAAAAAGTTTGTCTTTGCGTGCAGTACTTTAGAGAAGAAAGGGATCCATGAGAATGAATTGGACTTTCAAAAGATGTTTGCCCTGAAACCTTTTGTTCTGTAGCTCTCATGCAGTATTCATATTCTTCATGAACTCTCCCTGGCTTCGCTTTCGTTTTTTCCTAACTAATCGGGGACAGAGATAATGACCTTGAGGCATTAGCAAAATAGTGTGCCTCACACCTGCCACATGTGTGTGTGTGTGTATGTGTGTGTGTGTGTGTGTGTGTGTGTGTAGGAAGTTGAAGCAGAAATTTAATTTCTTTTTACTCCTCTGTTGCAATACATCTTAAAAAAAAAAAACTGTAAAAGCTACAGTTAGACAGGTATATGGCCCATGCTTATCATGACAAATCTGTGAATACCCAATACATTTACCAGTTGCACCCTCCTCTGAAATGGTTCAGTGGCACTAGGGGTGGGCGATATGACGATATTAGATCGTGAAGGATTACAACGTGAAGACGATCTTTCAAACTGCAGAGATCGTGGGATCGTCTAGGGCACATTCTATAAATTGCAGTTCTATGCTGATGCACCGACGCACCAGACGTATTGACGTCGTCAACCTGACCGACCAATCATAGCGAATTACGGGCAGTGACGCGCTTTCCTACCCGCCTCCTTGTTTGTGTATGTAGCGGTAGCACATGGAGAGCGATGGCTGAAAGCCAAACGGAGTTGGTCGCTAAAAAAAATTCCACCTCCATTATATGGAATTGGTTTGGATTTTCCGCAACTGATCAGGCGCAAGCAAATGTAATTTGCAAAGTTTGCACAGAAACCATTCGCACGTCGGGTGGTAACACGACGAACCAGAATGTTGTTGTTGTTTACCTTAAACTTTACGTTGTTTGCACATGCAGGCAAAACTGCGACTATTTGAAATAAAATCTGTTAAGAAAGGTTCTTTGGTCTAAATTGTCTGTTTTTCTTTTTCCAATTTAAGATCGTGATAAAATCGAAATCGTGATTTTATTTTTAAAAAATCGTGATATGATATTTTTGCCATATCGCCCACCCCTAAGTGGCACCCAACCAGAGAATTAGCACCACCAATGATTTTGAACATTTGAAAGCCTGTATCTTATATCACAAACTGTGGTAGGCAGAGCATTTTGTTCGCTCCTCCCAGTGAACGTTTATACCAAATTTAAAGAAATTTCCTTCAAAGCATTAAGGAGATATTGTGTTCACGAGGCCAAAACCAGGTTTTGTGAGGTTCCCGTTACCTTGACCTTTGACCACCAAAATCTAATCAGTTCATCCTTGAGTCCAAGTGAAGGTTTGTGCCATATTTGAAGAAGTTCCATCAAGGACTGAGATATTGTGTCTACAAGAATGGGACCAACGTACATACATACATTTGCACGTACTGATGGACGGACAACCCGCCAGCGCGGAGGCATTAAAATTGGGGTATCAAAATGGAACAGGAAGAATTAAAAGGAGAGAGTCAAAAGACAGATGGTGAATCGAAAAATGACCTTTCCCCCGTCAAACAAAAAGAAAGAGAGCTTCCTCTGCTTTCACTTCAATCCTGAATGTTCAATTGTTACCATTCAAATAAAAAGTGCTCGGAGAACATATTATGAGGCCTCTGTATTGTAATGATGTACCTTTTCCTCTGATTCATTACAGATTATTGCTGTCCAGAAACACAACAGTGAGACCCACTGTTACAAAATTGTTGTTTGTGCCATTCATACCATTCATTCCTGTTTGAGTAACATTTTCTAAAACCTAAAGTGTCCAGCAGTTTTAGAAAATAACAAAAACTGTAATAATCAAAAATTGTGTATATAACTGACCCATTTTTAATGTGCCATCTTGAGCTTGGAGCCGAGAGCCACAGACAGGATAGGCAGTTCTGTTTCTTTAAAGGTGTTAAAAAAAATATATATATATATATAGAAAACATTCAGAAATATAATTTGAAACTACTTTTAAAGCCTTTACTGTGTAGTCAGACAGAACGCAATGGCAAAGTAGTTGCATGTAAAGTCAATGGAAAGATGTGATTAGGTAAAAATTCGACTGAGGCTGTGCAATCAGATGTTCAGACTCGCCCAAGCAAATCTTTAGCTTGTGTTTCAACTTGAGCAAAAAATTTGCAGGTAGTTCAATCAGAGGTTGAGGTAAACATAAGTCTTTCTATCTACCTGGTCTCATGTGCATTTTCAATTTGCGCATAAAAACGCGGAGGTGTCGGAATGTCCACTGATGCTTCTCCACTGGAAGCATGAAAAATTGCAGAAGACGTGAACATCAAATCTGTGGAGCGATGAGGAAAGTAACACTGCTCAAGTTAACACATGAAGCACAAATGTCATAGTTTGTGTGAGGTTTGACTAGCGTTCTTTCAATTCCCTCCTCCTGCTGCACCCTCTTCTTCCGAAACGATTCAGTGGCACCCGGCTGAAGAATTACCACCACCAGCGGAATAGTATTGTTTATTAATTTGCAATATATTTTGTCAATTTACTTGAAACACATCATAGCCAGACACACGCACACAAAGCTGGTGCATCTATATATGCTACAGCTACCACACCTTTGCAATTTTTATGCAACATAAACATAAAAACTGAATAGTGATAGAATAGTGGCTACTTCTATGTCTTATTACTGCATTCAGTTTCTGAATGTGCGATGTCACCGATGCTATTTGCATGTATTCACAGTCCACAGATAATCTCTGTATATGTCAATGCTTCTTTGTAATTATAATAACCATACCTCAGTAATACGGTAGCTTGACAAGTCATTGCTGTATTTTGTCAGGAGCAGAACAAGATAGGGGTAAATCCCTGCTTGTTCCTTTTGTAATCCTGTGCCTGCTCTCCGACAGGGTATTGGAGCCTTAGCAGGGATGTGAATCGATGATGGTATTTGCACAGTTCTTATCACACTGCCTATCTACTGTCATAGAAACCCAGGGATTACATTCACCTCCGGCTTGCCACTGACAGCTGTAGAAGGAGAGGGGGGCTGCTATGATTTCTTTCTTTCTTTCTTTCTTAACAAACATTTTCACCATAAAAAACGATCAGTGCTGGTTCATATCTATGAGGATACTGTGTTTCCTTTTTGTTTCACCTGCAGACAGAATAAACTAATGAATGTTTCAGTTCAGTCAGCTGATCACAGAGCAGCGAGATTAGGTACGGCTGTGAACATTACGGGACATCAGACAAGAACAGAGCCAAAGGATTACATGGGGCTCACAACATGCAACAAAGACCAAGACACAAAAGGAGAGGAGGGGTAGGACACAAACTGAGAGGGATACAGAGATCTAAAACATTAGGGGAAAAAAAAAATATGTTTTAAGAATCTCAGTTAAAAAAAGGTATTGTCTAGTGTTGAGTCCTAAACCCCTTTGCCTCTCTGAGTTTGAGTAGTGTAAGCAGTGCAGAACCAGAACAAAGAGCCGCAACACACATCTGTCCTCTCTACTCTGCATGCAGGAGACCACCTCCAGCTGTCGGCATAATAAACACTCTCTCTCTAACACACACACACACACACACACACACACACACACACACACAGCCTCAGTTCCTAGTGAACATTGCTGTGAGCGGGAACATTAAGATGTTGTAATTTTTGGGATAATTAGTTGGCCTGTCAGTTTTATGGCTGTACCTTGCTAGCTCCGAGATTAGGCCTCCGAGACCTCCTGCTCTGCTGCACACAAAGCACTGTGCCATTGTGTGTGTGTGTGTGTGTGTGCGTGTATGTGTGTGAGACAAAGGAAGTGAGATGGGGAGAGAGAAAGAGGGAGGCAGAGTGAGTGCCACAGAGAGGAATTACAATGCCGCTATTTAATTAGCAAAAACCTCATTCAACTTCATCTCTTCCATCAGCGATTCTGAACTGCTATCACCATCAACGAGATAGAGATTTCCCGCAGTCATGTTTTCGAATGTGTCTTTGCGCATACAAAAATTTTAAATTCATAGCTGTCATTTATATTCAAATGCCCTTTGTAATCACTGTAATCATTACTTTTTGGAATAATTATTTCAGGGTGAATAAGATATTGCTTATAATAAGTCTGAAATTCTGATCATAGTCTGATCCTAAAGATTAAGGAAGAGAGGTGATGTGTCCAAAATTAAAACACCCACTCACTACATCCATTTTCCACTGATTATCCAGGTCAGGTCATGGTGGCAGCAGGCCATACGTTCCCAGCATCCTCCTCGCCTGCCTTGTCCTTTAGCTTTTTCTGAGAGATTCTAAGGCGTTCCTCAGACCAGATGGGATATGTTAAGAATAGAAAATAATGATGGGGAAAAAGACGAATAAAACCTCTTCAACAAAAAGTGTGATACAAACAGGCTGCGAGGATAGGGAGAAAAACAAGGTGTTCACCTCCAACAACTGATAATAGTTTTAGATCCCACAGGCTGCTACAGTAGGTTCATGTTCGTTTACGGGTAACATGCATGTGCAGACACACACAAACGCCCTTCACACATGTTCAGCAGCACCGCCGCACTTTCTCCAAGGATCTGACTTTTGAAAAGACTCAACAATTATCCAGCGAGCACAATGCTTGCTCAGGAAATGAACTTGGCAGCACAATGAAATCTGAGTGCTATTTTCTTTTCATAAGTAACAGAGGCAGGCTGAAACGGGAGGGAAAGCAAAAGAAGGGAAGCAGGCAAGAGAAAAGAGAATTCCATTATTTTATTTAGCACTCGGCTGCAGCTTGTGGACATCTTAAACACCGTGTTTACTGGCCACAGTCCATTAGCAAATACACACGGTTAGTAATTCATTTCCTTAGACATAAACTTACACACACTCACTCACAAGCACATACATGTGCACAGAGCAATTATTCTTAACTTGAAACAGGAGAAAACAAGTAATTTAATTATGTTCAATATGAACAATGAACTCAGGAGAAATAAACCTGCTGTTTCCATACTCCCAGCTTTACACCCAGCCTCTTGGCAAGAAGCCTGGCTGTTACACACACACACGTATATACAGACACACACATACACACACACAAAGGGATATTTCCTCATCCACCAAAATACCGAATGCATCAGATACACGATATTTTTTGCAGCCAAAGGATGTATCTAAAAAAAAAAAAAAGAAGCTTTTATTTTACTTTATCTCATGCTTCACAGTACAAAATAAAAACAATTGAGTGTATTTTTTGCATTACTCATTAGAACTGAAAGCATCGTGGTGCTGCTGTACAACCAAAGACGACACAAGTAGGTCATCTGGTGGAGCTGAAGTTGGATCTGTGAATGAACCTTCCAGTCCACTCTCCGAGATAAAAATGTCATTCACAGGTTCAAATGTTTACTTTCATTTCCTCCCTGTGAAGTAGACTTGATGGATGGTGGCTGATAAAGTCAATGACAGCTTTTAATTAATAGGAAGCTCCTTGGAATTGTCCTTACAAATAGATATGATAAAGTAGAAGAGTAGTACAAAGTAAAATAGATATAAATCATCCCTTGAATATTCAAGGCTACTGTTTAAAAACACATGGGTCATATGTCTTCTTATTCACTCACACTCAAGTTTAATAAGTACATTTTCATGTTGTTATTGTTGACTTAGTGCTTTTCACTTAATCTACAGTACATGTATGGTGTAAAATAAGCAGGCATGTCACAGCTGTCTCTCGCCCTGCTTCCATTCTTTCCAGCATTTACATTACAGTCTTCATTACATTACAAGACATAATCTCATTGAGTTCTGCTCATTTAAACCCTTGCAACTGAAAACTATTGTTTGCATGGAAGTAGCAGGAATTTGTACCAGGATGGAAGCATTTTTTGACAGTCATTAGTTACAGTCATTTTCTCTACTTGAATCATGGACAGGATCACAAGAAATGAGTAGAGATAAAGCTGCGGATGAGAACATAATGGAAAAATTAAATAAAAAGGTTAAGAAGATTTCTTTTGTTGATGCAGCACAAAATGAATAAAAAAGATAATAGATAAAAGGCCTTAAATGATCAGTACAGCACAGAACTGAACTGAAATATCTCAACGCCTATTGAATGGATTACCATGACATGTTGTACACACATTCTTTATCCCCAGATGATAAATCCTCGTGACTTTGGTGATCCCCTCACTTTCCTCCAGTGCCAGCAGCAGGTCAAAGCTTTCACTTAAGTTGTGAAAATATCTTCATATCTACTGTATGAACAGGGTGCAACAATTCATGGTTCCCAGATGATGAATCCTAATGACTTGGTGATCCCTAGACTCCTCCCCTTGTTTACCATCATGAGCAGAGGTGGACAAGTCAAAGTTTATTTCTTTAGCACATTTAAAAACAACCTCAGTTGACCAAAGTGCTGTACAAGCTATACAAATATAAATTAAATCAACAATCCCTGTTAACATAAATCAGCAATAAATACGAGTTAAAATAAACAACAAGAGTAAAATAAATTGTGCTTGCAAGATAGAAATACATTGTTTCATGTCAACAAATTGTTGTATTGTTCCACAGTTTATTTACAGAACCGAATGACTCTGAAACAACCTACTGAGTACACTGAAATACTTGTAGGACCTGTAAAATAATAAGCTTGTAGAATATTCTGTAAAGCCTGTACAAATGGCCATGAAAATACAATTGAATCAACAAAAGGATAGCTATTGTTGTTTTTGTATTTCTTTTTTTAGGCAGTGATGAGGTCTGGTTGTGGTAAACGCAGCAAGGAAAACACATGAAAAATGTACTTAAGTACAGTACTGAAGTAAAAGTACTTCACTAATGTCCGCCCCTGATCATGAGGTAGACATGTGTGGCTTAGTCTGAAATGTGCTTATTGTTTGACAGTGGTTAGCACTGTTGTCTTGCAGCAGGAAGGTTCAGGGTTGGGGGCTTTCTCTCTGTGGAGTTCGCATGCTCTCCCTGTACCTGGGTGGATTTTCTCCAGGTACTCCGGCTTCCTCCCACATTCCAAACACATGCAGGTTAGGCTAACTGGCAACACTGAATTGTGAATGTGAGCGTGAAAGGTTGTTGGTCTCTACCTGCCAGCCCTGTGATAGACTGGGAAAGGAAATACAATGATATTGATAATTTACTTTGTAGAAAAAAAAGCCCCTGTAACACTGTTTAAACTGATGCAAAACTCTACAGTTTATTGAAACCCATATTGCTAGATAAACGTGGAATACAATTTCAGTTAAAATGTTTTATTAGGGGCCCGTTTGACCAGGCCAAATTAAAGTGCCACTGCTGGGAAATGAATCTAGCAGCGGTATATCAGACATTCATTCGAACAAACATAATTGGCAGTGTTCGTACAGTGGCTGGGAAGCCAGAGAGGGATCACATCCTTGTCACTGCACTAATGACTCCTCCTGGTTGATTTAAGGTGTCTAAACAGAATTCTTTTTCTTTTGAAATATATATGCTGTACACTGTATCACTGCCACTTCCTACCTAAATAATCTTTCGTCGGCCCTCCAAAACTCATCTAGTGTTTGGATGATAACACATTATCATCCATCTCCTGAGGAAACAGATGACATTGGATATGGTTACCTCTCAAAAGGTTTTTTTTCTTCCTCCCCCACAACTGAAGGACTTAGTTGGAGAGAGGCTTTGCAAAGAGGGAGTGTTTATTTTACACTTCACTTTCCACAGTCACCGTGTGAAAGCAGAACTGTAAACACTTCAGACAGAGCAGGCTGAAGGGAAATAAGAGCCACTCTTATCGTCGCTGACTGATGGTTCATTCATTTTTAGTTTGGTCAAGGCAGGAAGAAAATTGAAAATGTGATTCAATATTATTAAAAAAAAGATAAGAGGCAATCTCAATCTAATAGAATTTTTCAGAGGTTTACTTTTGTACTGTACCAGTTCATATCTTCTTACACTGAACTGACTATGCATTGCTTGTTTTTCAGTAAAGAGAGAAATCAAATTCAAGGTCACCCACAACTCTTTACAGAACAGAAGATAGAAGGAAAGAAAAACAGGACACAAATGGCGGATGTTTGATGAACCGAACATCATGTTGTTCAGTAAGGGAAGTCTCATCTTGTAGTTGTGTCCTATATTAATGTTATTTACTGAAACTGACTCAAATTGACATTTTTGACACTACATCTTGCTGGGTGAGGTAATATTTTAGTCAGATCAGTCATACCAGAGAAATTATGAAAAATGTGTAAAATAGGGTGAGGGATCAAATTCACCAATCAAGCTCGTCATGGCAACGTTAGAGACGTCCCAGCGTGACCCAGTGACCTCTGTGAAACAGAAGGTATCCAGCAGACATCACGCTGGTCTGAGACTACTGCCTGAAGGTATTATTCCATCTCACACACACACACACGCATGCTCTCTTTTATACATACATTTCCCGTGGCTCTGTCCTGGGCAGCATATGGCAGACCTTGAAGTTCAAGGACACCAGTGTTTCACAGATTTAGGAGATTCATCACTGACAAACACACATTCATCTCAACCGTACCCTGTGGAAAACACACACTCACACATATACACCCCTGTATGTGCACGCACACACACACACACACACACACACGTACTGACAGAGACAGAGTCAGACAGAGGCAGAGTTAGCCACCAGCTCTACACAGATTCATTTCTATCTGATGACTGGAGGTGCATGACAGTGGCTTCACAAAAGGGGCCCCAAAGGAGAATTTAACGCAGACACACACATGTAAACACACACCGTCTATTTCGTTGACCTTGTGGACTGTGTATCCAAGTTTACATTAAAAACCATGAAAATCCTCATGTTTACTTTTTTTTTCCTTGTACCGATGTGAAATCTAGAAACTTGCTTGTTTCCTTTGTTGATGTGGATGGGATTAAATGTAATCCATCCACACAAATATTGAAATATGTAGAGCTGCTGTAAATGATATGGAACACTAATGCGGAGACACAATATGCAGTTTATGTGACATATAGTCAACAAACAGCAAGCGTTGACCAGCTTCTCTTATTTGTCAGCAGCCTGGCCTTGGTGTCTCAGCCTGACATGTTTGAATAATCCTGGTTGTGCTTGAATAAGCGCAGCTCCTATCAACCTCCCATGGATCTGATGGATCATACTGTATCTGTTGGCCCCAACATTTGCCACAACAAAAGGAGGAAGCAGACACAAGGGCTTTGGTAACTTACATTACGTCTAATGTTTCTTTCTACAGTCATTCTCAGATGTGTATGAAGTTACATTAGTCAATTAGCACCTAATGAGAGAATTGTGTTTGATGTGATTTGACTGACTGAAGATGAAGGAGAAGATTTTTTTTTTTTTTTTTTTTTTTAATGTGACTTTTATGAATGTCTATTATTCCATTAAGAATTTCCGTAGATAAGAATAGGAAATTTATGAGGTGCAAAAATAAATAATATCAACTTCATCACCATGTATTAATGAGTTAATGCAGTGGCATTTAAAAGGTTTCATAAACCAGTGGCTGGTATATAAAGTTTATATATGACTTCACTGAGTAAGTGTGTGTGTGTGTGTGTGTGTGTGTGTGTGTGTGTTTGTGTGTGTTTGTGTGTAGGACTAATTAGCCTGTTTGTTCTACATGCTTTATGGGTCCTGGGGGGGACGACAGGAGATGGGCACATACACACCTTGCTCCCTACAGAGGCCCATCTGTTGTACAGACACACACACATCCACACACTCACATGCACACTGCCATAGACAGCCACTATGAATGTGCTGATGAGGGAACACAGATATTGATGGGATCACTCATTTGAGCTGTCTGCTTGGAAATATTACTCTGCTGACTGCAGAACCGAGACACGAACAAGATGACGAGCAAATGAAGAGAAAAAGAACAAAAGCAGGGAAAAGACCTGTGCCTCATAAGCATAATTTCATAATCATAATTAGCAATTATTTGGATTTCACCCATAGCACCAATATATAAACTGTTAAAAGCCTCCAGGAAATCCGGACACTACATTACAGAATGTATTATTAACAATTAATTTGGGTTAAAGGTTTACTAATAAAAAATTACAGTTACAATTACAGCATCATTAATTACACAAAGTTATAAATCAAAGTAAATCACACCCATTGCATATCTGTATAATTGCTTTAAGTTCAGGGCAACTCAGGTACTGAACTGGAGTATGTATTTAACCTTATTATCCAGTTGCCAAACAACATGAATGAAACCCCTTCAATACATAATTGATTAGTGCACACTCAATTGTGTGATTTCACAACACTAATCTCTTCACATAAAATCTGTTCCTGAACACATGCAGGGCATTCATTTTCCCAGGTTCAAAGACAGAATCATCTAATTCTCACGCTTTTATATCTTTGAATCTATTGCAGAGGTTCGTGCCCTGTCTATGAGGCTTCCACCCTCTTTTCTCCCCTCTCTCTTCAGTGTTTATCGATTTAAAAAGCCTCAGCAGAACAATAATAAGATGCTAGCAACCGTCTCCAAGTCTTGATATCAACTGCCACTACAGAGATTCACAATAGAATTTCAATGTTTACAGCATTGGATTTTGATCACTTTGATTAATGAGTTGCAGCTCAGAAAATGTTTTTTTATAAATTGCTTTTGTGCACATGTACCTGGCTGTAACACCTCACCTGTACCATATGTCTAGAACACAGTCTGTGGTTAGGAAAAAATACACTTCTGAAACAATCAAACTGATCCACCCCCCTCTCAAGTTTTCAGAAACTGCCAGCCTAAAGGCTGTGTACATCCCCTGTGGAATTTATTTAATTATCACACTACGCTAACATGGCTCACACAAACTGAATACATAGTACCTCAAACAACAGGGATCCCCCACTGTACGCTATCAAAACTCCCCAGCAAAAACAAAGAGAGGTAGAGGAGTCAATATTCCACCTATCTGAGAGACACATATCTGTGAGGCTGTGCTATAACACATTGTGTGGTAAGCTCTTTCTCACTTGGCTAACCTTGAATGAAGCCTCAGATGAGAAGAAAATGCTATTTTCACCTCACTCCAGGGCCAGAAGTGGCTTCGCTATGAGCTCTGTGTGCGTGTGTGTGTGTGTGTGTGTGTGTGTGTGCGTGTGCGTGTGTGTATGTGCGTGCGTGTGTGTATGTGCGTGCATGTGTGTGTGTGTATGTGTTCACGTCGGTGTTCTATTTTCAGTTAGATTGCTTTCATACCGAGACCATCTAATTGCTATTTTGGTTTATCAACTGCACCTCACCCTTTAATGTGTTCATCTGATCTCTTATATAATGTCCAATTTAGTTTGAATCCAATGATTAAATAACATTATAGCAAATTGTATCAGGTGTTGTTTGGTGTCTCTATTGTTTTGATCATCAACAACATTTATGAAGGCAACAACATTTAGAAAGACCAAATACAACACCAGTAACAACAGAGTCAAAAATGATCATATGGTTAAACAGACATCTCTCCGTCTTTGTCAACAGAACCTGAATAAGTTAAGCTTCATAAAGATAGGATTTATTATAGTTTTGGAAATCCATCTAGTACTTGTTGAGACATTTCACTCAAACCTCATTGTCATGGTGGCACCACAGGAAAAAAGCCAGGAGATCTCAAAAGTCATTAGGATAGATCCTCTGGGAACAACGCATATCTGTGCGAAGTCATGAGACTCCTCTCCTGATCAAACGGGTGGATCGACCGACCACAGAAACGACTAACATTGTCATCCCTAAAGCCATGCATTATGTTACACAGAAATATCTGTTGTTCAGGTTTTATTCCAAATTGTGTTTTTTTTCATGTCATGCTGGACAATTTACTGTCTTATACGTCTAAAGCTCATTGAAAACGAAACATAGGTAAAAATAGGTCTTTTGTCTTACTTTTTCATTTTTCCTCGTGAGCTTTTCTATCAGTAGAGCTGATGTGTCTGGATGGTGGGAAGTTTCTGATAAATGGTTTATTCATGGCAGCAGGGAGATTCAATCACACGGTCTGAACGGTTCAGTTAAACAGCTTAACTTGAATAACACCAAGTGTGTGCAACAGCCGGGTCATCTGTCCATGTAAGAGTAGTCAGTAGGCAGTATCGTATTAAAGTTTAGGTGACATTTGAGAAATATAATGTGCTTGTGTGAAACTGATTTGGAATGGCTGCTTTTAAACAAGCTGCCAATGGAGATGTTTTATTCTCTGTGGGCTCAGAAGTTTAAACTGAATAAGTCATAATCTTTAAATAATACTATTAATTTTCGCTTAACTCTCAAGTGAAGGCCGGGGGCTGTATGTGGGTCGGTGTGTGTGTGTGTTTGTGTTTCCCTCCCTACATAGCATACCACAGAAGGATGTCGTTTCACAAGTTCATTCCTCTATCCATCAAACACTCAACCCTTGCCTCTCTGGGTTTTTTTTTTTTTTTTTGCTTATGTATATCAGACCCCATCACTCTCTTTCCCTGCTGTCTTTTACTCTCCCTCTCTCAGTGGGATTCAGGGCCTTAAACTACTTTCCCTATGGCCTATGACCTCTCAGGTCACATCCTCCCTGTCTCTGACCTTCAGAGTCAGAGCAGCCTTGGGAAAGCGTCGGCCGACTGATTTACCGAAACAGGGGACAGTAGAGCTCCAGAGAGGTCAGCAGGGGCTCACATTGCTTCACTATCCCACAAGCTAGGCCTGTACTGTGGGTTAGAGGTGATTTAGTGATAGGTTGTGCTGGATCTGAGGAGCAATGCCAGAGGACATGTGGGAGACATGTAGAAATCTGAGAAGTGTATTGCAACGGAGTTATGTCTCTGTTTGCAGCTCCATCATCTTAGACAGGCAGGGGCGGGAGGAGAGCAGCTTCTGGTTCAGTCAGCTGAAGGTTTGTGTGCAGTCAGGATCACGTATTCCGGTGTTAATGGTATTAAAAAATGTCTGTGTTTGTGCTGGTGGTTTACTCTAAGTGTTTATTTGAAGAGCACATGTTCTTTGGGCAGACACAATTTCATTACTAATCTAAAACCTTTGCATTTTAAACTCTGCACTGGGACTTTAACTCTCAGTGTTTGCAGCCTTTCATTGGATATAAGTTTTTTATGAACCTCATCTATAGTCTCTGAATGTTTATAAAACTACAATTTGATTCTATTCAACAGACTGAGGCTAGAAAAAAAAAGGAAGGAGACCATGATGTTAACATGATACTTTACTGCTCCCTGCAGAGAAATTATTTCTTTTAAACCCCCATTTTACCGACAGGTCAGAGGTCAGGGTCAACTACAAAGCTGCACCGCTGGAGGTGGAAAATGTTCAGGTCTTTCTCAGATGGTCATGTAGTACATTTCTGGCACCAGTGTATTTTCCTAAAAACAGTTGTTTGTTGAGAAAGACGAAACAAGCTGAAAAAGATGAATTGGGATATCGTGGAAGTAATGTCCCATGACTTTGAAGAATTTCTCTGTGTTATAGTTTGGTGAGCAGAGATTATTCTGAATATTAAGAGGAATGAGGTTAATGTATTATGTGTAAAACATGCACTTTACATTTTCATTAACTGGCAGGGTTTTCGGTCTGTCCTCAATCAACAACGCACAAATCATGCGCAGAAAACAAATAAACTGATACTTTTTCTTGGCTTGTACTTCCCTAAAATATACATGTAGAAATTTAAACGGTGTAATTAAAAAAAAAATGTAAGTGGTTTAATGGCAGTGGAATGAAATATGCTGCCAGAAATAAAAGTAGAGAGAGATATGGAAATATGCCATCCTAGTGTCTACAACAGAGTTTTGTGTCAGGTTCAGGCTCTTTTACATGAGAAACCCTGTGGACACTAATACACGAGAGAATACATAGAGGAAGATTTAGATAAAACCCACTCTTCATGGATTAGCTTGACATTCTGCATCCCTATATTATCAGAGTGCAGGTTTAACCGTGTGTGTGTGTGTTTGTTTAGTTGGCAGAGCAGATTAAACACGCTGTGTGCCGACAGGACCATGTGTCCGTTCCATCACTTTTCTCCTCTTAGAATCTCAAAGAGCCAATTAGCATTATCCATCTGCCATTATATTCTTAGATGTAAAGCACCATACCTCATGAATCTCGCATCTCACTCACTCACTCACTCACTCAGGCAATATGTTTAACTGTCTGATGGACATACAAGTTATGTTTACCTGTAATATATATGGTATGCATGCAAGTTAAACGTCTTTATTGTCATTGTCATAATAATCAACCCTGAAGAATGTGGATGCATCTGCCTCTTACTCCTCCGACCCCTACGCTTCTATGCTTCTCAATGCTCAGTTTGCAATGTTTAATGACTCCAGCGAGCTGGTACACTGTCAGTCTAGACACATAGAAAATATACAGTCAGTTTCATGTTGGATTTTTATTTGATATATAATAAATACATAAAATATAGTACAATATTTAACTGAACTATAGGGTTTGAACACTTTGGAGTATCACTTTAATCACATAGATATTTAAGTTAGCTCTGATTGATTGATTAATTCATAGATTATTTTATTAATTCATTTGCCTGCAGTTTCAAACTATCTACACCTACAGTGTGGATATCGGGATGCTTTGCAGCTACATTTGGCACCACAACACTTGGACAAAATGCACTTCAGATAAACATACTGTATGTTTACAGCAATGAAATATTGTGAAAACCTCTTAATATTCCACACACTGTTGGCATATTTTAAGGTTATGGTCATTAATCATGGGGAAAGAGCATGGCTCATTATCTCTTAAAGCCTTGAAACACACAGTTTACAGTAAATTTATAAAACATGAATCTTCCCAGCTACTTCTGGCACAAAATTGAACTGTATAATTTCACTGTCAACAAAAATGGTTAAAAAAAGGCTCCACAAAAGTGCTTAATATAGCCTATCCTGCCTTCTTTCTCTCCATCATCATGGTGGTCCTTCATTTATTGCCTCTATTAATCATATGGCAGTCATTAATTCATCCAGAGTAAGAAACACACGGATTTGCCCCATAACAAAACTGAGCTTTTTCTGACATGTTTAGAAACAAAGTCAAATCACCTAATGACAGCACACACTAAACAGACAGCTGAGTGCAGGACATGTTTTCAGTCTTGTTCGTGTTTAGGGCTTTATTCAAACAAACATCATCAGTTTTATTCCACTGATGTTTTGCTCTTTCCATATGAGGGGAAAAGCTCACACACACCATAAACACCCACACCGAGAGGCTGTGATCTACACTATTTACACAAACTGACACTCACACACTAAATGAAATATTGCCTCAAGTTAAAGCTAATTGTTCAGTCATTTACCAGCTTTCACTAAAAAGCAATATTTAGTCCGATCCCTTCTGATTAGACCCCGTCCAATTTTATGGGCCGATCACAGATACAGTATATGGGTATCGGCGCATATATTCTCCGATATGCGTTGATATAATTACTCTTATTAAGAAGCAATAATGCAGTGGAAATACTTGGGTCAAGTCAAATTATATAGGCAGCATTTTATGTATATTTGATTTCTTGTCTATGTTTTTTTAATTATATTTACTTATTTTAATTCCCAGTGAAGTTTACCGTTTCAGTGCACTGATGTTATTTTGGACTTTAAAGTTTATTGCTAAACTGTAAAATATCCTGCTCTCACTACATATCTTTTTCACAAGTGTACATATAGATATATATATCGGCCAATATATCGATATCTGAATTTTTTATTCCCTAATATCGGTATCGGCCCCAAAAATGCAATATCAGTTAGGCTGTACTTCTGATGATATGTTGTATCTCAGAAGTTTTTATATCTACCAAAAAAAAAAAAAAAGGACAAGCTAACTACAGTGGCTGTTATCCATGAAGGGGCAAGCTACAAAGATGTCAGCCGTTCAACAGAGTTAGATTCCAGAAACAAGGTTTTCCGTTTGTTAATCATTTTACAAGTCAAATCCTCCTGAAACTATAGCTATATGACAACAGTATGATTTTGATCACCATCCCCTGGTGAAATTTATGCCTGAAGCAAATCCTTCCAGCAAATCCAGTTTTGTTGTCATTCTATTTTCGTGTGACTGGCAAGTGGATCATTTCTTATCACACTCCTTCAAGAGTTCAATACTGAGGACAAGATTACAATCAGATCACAGAATATGTGAAAGCCTCCTTCTGCTCTCTGTGCTCACAGGGCTGTTTGACAGCATGAGCTGAGGAGGAGTGTGAAAATCAGTGCATTGATCATTGATAATGTTTATTTTCTCTCACTGCTCCTACAGCCTTTCTCAGCCTATATATGTGTGTGTGTGTGTGTTAAATGGATTTGTTCAGTAACACTTGCTCCTAATGTGAGCCACGCTTATTTTCTTTATTTATTACAATTTTTTTTTTTTTTTTTCTCAAGACGTCTCTTGACTAATCTGATTGTTCGGTGCGGTGTACGTGAGTAAAAGACTGCACCTCAGTAAACTCACCGCCGCTTCGCACATACACAACAACTGCAACTGCACGACTTCACGTACACAACTGCAACATTAAACGGATCTGCAAATCCCCTCAGAAACTCCAGCGGGCCAACTCTTCACACATTAGAGCAGCAGACATCATGCCTGCCGCATCAGCCATCACGGTCTGTTATAGTTATACAGCTTTGATTATCAAGTACAGTATAAACAGCTCCGTCCGTACAGCGGACCATCTGAAATGCAACAGTTGCTTTGACCAATCTTTAATAAGCATACTCAGCCCTAAGGCACGCATTAAACATTAACACTGGGTCTATACAGGCCTGTAATCCAGCACTCTATTCCTTCATGTGAGCCAAGAGGACGATTCATTCAGCCCCAAACAGAGAGATCAGCAACACACATCTGAGTACGTCAGCCCCACAATGTGCCCTTCAGTGAAAATACAAAAGGCATCTGTTCATTTTGAACATTTTTGTCGACTGCTCTAACAAAGTGTTTGCTGATAAAGTAGAGGTTAGTTCAAGATAATGCATTTACTAAACAAAAACTAACAAATGGCTGCTCTTTGTCTGGTTGGAGAAGGTGAAAATTCCACATTGAGCTTATACTCGGCTTCTATTGCTGCTCTGAAGCAGCACATTTAGTCTGTGTGTCTGATACACTGCAACCTACTGAGCATATGGATGAACATACGGACACTTTTTTCATACTATCCTGATCCGTTTTGACAAGCTGAAATTAAAAATCAAGACCAAAATATGTACAGTATGTCACATGTAAACATAAACAGGAATGTCAAGTACTTTGTTCAAGTTGTGATCGCTGCTTCATCGTTTAAATGGTGCCTTCATTTCCATTCATTTGTCTCCGTTATATTTTGTAGAAGGGGGTGTATTCGATGATGTTTTCATTTTAAACCCATTAATCACGCCATTTCCACTTCAATACAGTGTCTTTCAGTGATGTATTTGGAAATGACTGGTTGGCAAGACGCTGTGACACAACTCGTGGTGCTGAATGCTACTGAGATCATGGGATTCATCAGTTAACCACACTTCCCCTGCCTTTTCAACAGACAATGATTGCGATGTAACCTCTGCTGTGGAAGCTTCCTGGAGACGGGTGATGATTAGCCTATCCTTTCAGTGTGCGATGAGTATATGTGTGTGTGTGTGTGTGTGTGTGTGTGTGTGTGTGTGTGTGAGAGAGTGACAGTGACACAGAGAGAGAGTGTGTGTCGCTGTGTGTCTGTGCATCTCCTGATGAGTGTGCCGACTGTTTGGGTCTGGATTCAGGATATTATGACTTTTATACTATTCTACCCTGACGACAGAATTTCAACATGGCAGCAAAAGAAAGACTTTCAACAAACCCAAAACACACACACACACACACACACACACACACACACACACGCACGCACACACACACACACACACACACGCACACACACACACACACACACACTCCATGCCTGGTCCTGTTTAGAGTAAGGAATTAGGCTGAACTGCTCAGTGGTTTGCAGTTCAACTCTGGCATTAATTGAAAGCTGGATAATCTGCTTTATCAGGAGCAGATTGCAGAGTTCATGTGATGTAAACTTTCTTTTATACGCTTCCAAACTGGCCTTCGACTGACTCTGTAAAAAGAAGTACAGGATGTTGTTACAATCTTGTGAGTTTTTCAGACTTTAAATTAAGGTGTTGACTCTGCAGTCCTGTGTGTGGCTTGCACTGCTTACCAGTAGCATGAAGTTCTTTTATTGTCACATAATATCTCAGACCGGAAGTCAGAGTGAATGATTGGGTCAAGGCTTTGGCTTTGACACTGGAGACAGTGTTTCACGTCTGGTCTCACACTCACAGTCAACAGTAGATTCTTTTAACCTTTAACGATGATGTTTTCCTTTACCCATAACCGGCCTAACCTTAAGTATGTATTAGTCGCCTCAACTTCACCACACTTTCACTTAGAAGCGCTCAGAAAATATTTCTACTGCATGACTTGTTTTTGTAATGATTCCTTCCTTCAATCCTTCTGCCTCCCTTCCCACACTGCCCTCTTCTCTTTTTGTCTATGGTAGCAGTTTGTGTGAGACAAATAAACCAAAAAGTCCTCCAACGAGTGGTCATATCCGTCGTTTAATCCCTACTCTCAAATATGACTCATAACAGCGTCCCAGCGGCAGCCGTACCAGACCTTCATCGTCATGGTTACAATAATAAACGTGTTTTGTCGACTCCTAGTGTGAAATTGTCTCTCTTTATACTGCATCACCTGACTTCCTCCTTTGCTCCCGTAATAATCACTATGGCCGCTGCTTGCACAGGCGACTATGGACTGAACAGTCTCATATTAACTGCAAAATGCTGACCTATTTGGTTCTGGGTTATGTATCTTTTCTAATCTGAATTCTATTAAAATACCACATTATGCTTTCAATTTAATGCTTGTGTATAACAACACCACTGGAAGTACTTACACTGTTACGCCCTCAGGCCAGTGTCAAACTTGAGACAGTCACTCTGAAGGGAACCAGACATGCCACTGCAGCTGGTCGGCAGTTCTTTGGGTTCAAGATGAATAGCATAAAAAAAAATATTAAAAAAACAAAGTTGTCCACAGCTTCGCCTGGAAAAGCTTTAAGTACTGAAAGATACAGTATACAACAATAAAAAGTGGGATTATGAAAAATAAATAATGCCTGAAAGCGAGTATACAAAGGCATGCAAACAAATGAGGGTAGGTAAAGTTAAAACAAAAGGAACCAATTTATCTCACTTCAGAACACAATTAAAACAGTATGTTAATCAATACCCAAACCCCAAGAGGTCAAGAACGACACAGTTTAAATAATGAATTGAGTCAAAATAATAATGGAAAAACAGTAGCAGTAAGACGTCAATAATTTACAAGGGTATCAATCAATTTTTTAAACTAAAAGTTATTAATATTATTATTACATAATTATTAATACTATTGATATTAATAAAATTTTATATAGATATAAATTATATTATATATAAATTTGTTATAAAAAAAAGAAGTTTGTTAAAAAAAAGTAAATTTAAGAGGTGACCGTGAAAATGCCGGGGGGTATGGACGTGGGGACATTTCTGTTGCAGTTGAAAGTCATTCTAAAAATTGTACAGTATTGAATAAGGATAGATTACTTCAAGTTCATCTTTTTAATTTTAAACAACATGACACCTAATCTGACTAAGAGAAACCAACACTTAATTTATCACATATTTGCAATATCTTGAAAAGAAAAGCATGTGGATTTTCTTGGTTTGGTGTTGGAGAAGGTGATGCTTTAGGATCGATATTTAGTCAGGTTGTAAATATAGTTGAGATAAAGATAAAATTTGAAGAGTTCTTTTTTTTGTTTTGCTAACAACTTAGTTAAAGGAGGAAAACACATGCAGTCAGAAAGGGAATATACACAAGTAAATATACCGATAATTAAATAACAACCACTCATCTCCTAATTTGTAAAGGTAATATAAGTTGATTAAAATGTAATAAGTTGTTATGTAGGCCAAAGCAAACATCCAGTCTACATGTGACTGAGGAAGTGGGGATGTTTAGGACAGATGCTGCTGAAATGTACCACATTTGTCACTGAATTCGTCGTAAAATTAACTGACAATGAAACCGAACATTTGGTGACGGTTAATCCACCAGAAAATCCACTGAACTGTAACACCCAAATGACCAGTACACAGTGAAAGCTTGACTGGAAATATAGTAGATATAGGGATGGATTTTTATTTTCCATAAAGTGTGCGGTTTAAAAAAAAAATATCTATCTGAGAGTGGAGAAAGAGTGATAGAGCACAAGCCTGCCTCTGATTGTAATTCAAGCCCACATTATGTGTGATACATTGGGAGGCCAAATATGCTTGATGGCATAGTAATTAGGAGCCATATATTTTCCCGAGCAATGTGACGCCAGAATCATTACCGCCTATCGCAGTGATGAATGTTTCATGAGACTTAGTGGTTATGAATATATTTGTTCACATTTTGTATGTACATATTAAAATTATGGAAAGTTCCACTGAGAGGTTGTTTGAGAGCATTTAAATTTGTCTGTCTGTCCGGCCATTGCTAACAGCTGTAGCTTGGATGCAGCCAAAACAAACAAAGAAACAAGGAAATTAATAAATAGATCAATTAAGGTATCTTTTTCAAATAATATGTTTTCGATTATATGATTTACCATTACTATTATTTTTGCTCTTGCTTTTTCATTCTGTCAGGAGTGAAGTTATGGAAACTACACTGAATTCCTGAGTCATTTTCTAGTATTAATAATATTGGCACACAGTGTGAACTATTGGCAGGGCCATTCCCAACATTCCCTTGTTTGTATGGGCCTTCAATATACGAGCCTATATCAGTGTTTAGATCAGTGAAAGCAGCGTGGAAACAGCGTCTTCAGGCCGAGTGGGAGGAAATTTAAAGTACAATAATCCTCATGCAACAGATGTAAACTCAGCACAAAGAAATATAAATACAGGCTACTCCAAGAGTGTGTTTCCAAAAGTGTAACTTATCTCACACACAAATGTGTCCACACACACTTAAACAGTGACACATGCCAGCGTATGTACAGTACATGTCTCACTCTCACAGTCACACACAAACGCTGGTGCAGGTGCAGCTCTTTTGACTGATGAGTCTCTAAGTGTTTCCAAGGAGCGAGCTGCTCTCTGACAGCTGTCTCACTGTTAGCATGAAACTCTCCATCCTGCTCTCCGTTCCCTTTGTTCTTCCCCTCTTCTCTCCAACCCACGTTTGCTGGCATTTCTGTCTCTCTCTGTCCATGTCTCTCTCTCTCTCTCTCTCTCTCTCTTTCCACTGTGGCTGAGCCACGCTGGAGTCAGTCTTTCATCCCGGGGAGTGAAGTGCCAACTCTCAAGGTACGGTAACACGAATAAAACTCCAAGTCATCTAGAAGAACTTAACTCTGCTCCATAGTCCAGTGCAGGGCAGAGTGAAAAGCAATCTGTAGTGGTTTGGGGGGTTCAGACCAGAAAAGGGAAGCAGCTGCAGCTATGCCAGTGCCAGGATTGCATTTCTATCTCCACACATTGACAGAAAGTTCAACAATTACCCCAGAGCACAGCCTCAAAATATGATTAGCATGGACCCAGATGATAATGGCTTTTACATGCAATTACGCCAAAGGGGGAATTACCCAGTGTATGGGAATAATGTAGCTGGGGAATGAGACAATTGCTTGCTAATGTCTGTTGTTGTTGGCTGACCCACTGGAAATTTGTTTAATATAAGGTTTTCTATTCAGACAGGCAGCATCTGCAGTAAATGATGTGTTGGATATTCATGAACAAAGTTATGTCTTTTAACTCAATTAGTAACATGGAAGGTCTGAAGTTTTTTTTGGAGAGGAGGAATACAGACGAGAGATGACAGACGTGTGCTGCACTCAACCAAGAGCTTTTCATAAGTGTAAATATAAAAGCAAGTTAATGCTGGGATCTATACATTTCCACACGTTGTTTTCATCTCCAACGGTGAGGGATAGATGAAGTTTGGTTGATATCTCGCGGAGACGGCAGAGCGGTTGTGGAAGGTTGATTTCTGAGCCTGTTGTTTATTTTAGATCAGCCTCTTGGAAGACGCACCGGCTAGTGAAGTGTGATACTGCTGCTGTTGCGTCTGCTGTTGATTTCGGTGCATCAGGATGTAAACATGGTCTCAAACTCATCACTTTCAGTTGCTCTGCTTGAAGTAAATTTATACGGAAAAAAAATAATCCAGGATACAGATACTGAGCGCAGCAGGTGCATTCACTAATTGAGAAAAACAATTCAACATAAACTGCAAACTTTTGAAACAAGCACCGTCAATGCATGTGCAATCCGACAAACTGAGCAACTTTACTTTGTTTCAGCGTCACAGCATATAATGAGAAATAATACTTCTTAAAAACTAACAAAAATAAATTACAGATACCATCTTCTGAAGCCGTGTTATCTGCCACTTGGTAATTAGAAATTGATAGGAGAAACACATATTTTCATGTTATGACAATAAAATCTGATCAGAGATAAGCACAAATAAAGACAAATATATTTATTTCATCAGCCAGTTTCAGTGACCTTCCTTTAATTAGGATTTTTTAAAGCAGATAAAACTTGTCAACTGAGAAAGTTTAAAAAAAAAAAAAAAGAAAAAAAAAAGAAAAAGAGAGACACTGTTATTTGGTGGTGCCAAGACAAAAAAAAGAACTGCTATTTCAAACAATACACTCCAGGAACATCTTTCTTTGTGACTTAACTCGATTTCCAGAATTTCCTGAAGCACCTTTGGGTGAGACCCAACAACAAAGAGAACAATAACTCTTTCTACCAGACATAAATGTTTGACTGTGGCGATATTTCCAGCTGAGTTGCACACAGTTACAATATCGTAGCTATAAGAGCTTTCCTACTGGGTGTTCTACACACCCTCCTACAACAAGACACACACAAACTAAAAAAAAAAAATGTCCTGTGCTCACAAGCTCTCTTGATTTATTCTCATCTCATCTCTTGTACTCCTGTCATATGGATATTTATATATATTTTTAAAGTATATTATTAATATGGTGTATCGTCTAAAAAGCTGTAGCGTTAGATTTTCATAAAAATTTATTACAGCTATAAAATGGAAACTGCTGAGTGAGTGAGATCTGATTTTGGCAGTTTAACCTTATTCATTCCAAGGTACTCCGGTCCATTCCTATTGTTTAGACTATCACAGATCAGAACGGTCATGAAGAGCCGAGGCTGCTACCCCACAAGGCCTGCTTTTTCACTGGGAGTCAGCTGCCTCGTCTGGCGGTGTTGGGTAACCCTGAGTCAGAGCTCTGCGGCTTGTCTTGGTGTAAACAGATGGTCTCGGCTCTGATGACTAGTTCCTGATCTCACCCAGATAGGGATCCAGACTGTCAGATGGGATTTCCAAGCTCTGCGGAGGTGAGACCACTGAAATGGTTTGAAATATGTGGAGTGTAAATAAAGGGCCAGGTCCGATTTCCTGGGAGAACTTCTATTTAGATAATCACAATTGAACTGTGTAAAGAGTGACAAGCTCTAATGCAGAGAACCAGACTGCGCATGTGTCGTGGACTATGTATGCTGACACTTTGTATCTACTATGTATCTTCAGATTAAAGATATCCAACTTGACAAACAACAGGAAGACGGATCACAGAGAAAAGAGTCTGAAAGCTTTTTTGGTTGGTCATTGGCTCTTCATAAAACAATAACTGTTCAAAGAATTGCTCAATTTTTTTTTTTTTTTTTTTTTTAAACCAAAACTGGAAATTGTGAACAGAAATCACTGGTGGGTTTAATGGAGTAAAAGAAATCATATGATATTAAAACAAACTGTACAGTCAACATTACACTGACAAAATAATTCAGTCCCCCCCAATAAAAGCCACAAAAAGATGCAATATCAAATATAAATAATAAATATAGAGGGTATATAATACATAATACAACCTTTTATGTTTAAGTGTGCTTTTTTGTCTTCACATTTTTGGATATTGCTTTCTAATGTGTTAACAACTAACTATTATATAGACAATTAATTTCACGTCTAGCTTTAAACACCAAGTGAAAATTTTGAGCCTGCACTAACATGTGGATGTCTGGTTTATATAAAAATATATTTTATTTTGTTTCAAGTATCCCAATCTTTATGCTAGCCGATATTAGCCACTGGGGCTTAGTTATCCCTCATTTTACTAACATCACATATTACTGAATTTTTAACAGACCTGGCTACTTAGCTATTTGTCAGAAGTCGACCGAACTGTAACTCCCCAGGTTATAAACGGGGCTCAGTTTTGGCCTGAATGTCTTTTCTGTGTCTCTGTGTCTTTATTTAATATATCATTTCAAAGCAGCCAGCTTTGTCATCACTATTTGAATATTAGGTCATTACTGATTTATATTCAACCTATAAAACTTTCAAATAAATCATATTTTAAGTTAAAGCATTTCCAAGCATTCTCCTCTTTGTAGCTACTGTGAGCTGACACAGAGAGCAGGGCCTGGTCTCAATGAGAACCAAATATCCTTGACCTTTACTCACGCTGTCCACCATCCCTCACATTCCTCACACACTGACGATATTCTTCCATCTCATGATGTCAGTTTGAGAACAGTCATATTCTCTGGACAAGGGATGAGGGAGGAAGAAGACTTTCCAAGTGGGATGAAGTGATCATCCCTTTAGATATTTTGCTCTTAGAGCTTACCAGCTTGACGAGGACCAGGGCATCCTAATGAAGCTGCTTAATACAATGAAAATATTCCTCCCGATCGCTCCACCTTGCTATTCAGAAGGGAGACGGGAAGGAGGGGTGGGGTGGGGGGCTGGAAGGTTGGTGTGGATTGTATTTGATCAAACTGGACCTTTACTAGGATCTCTCCTCACATTTTCCATCCAAAGAGGCTGAGGCGCTAGCAGACCATCACATCATTACAAGGGCTTTGATAGCCATACCTCTGTTATAAGGGAAAGTAGGCAAGGTGCCCTGTGTGTGTGTGTGTGTGTGTGTGTGTGTGTGTGTGTGTGTGTGTGTGTGTGTGTGTGTGTGTGTCTGTCTGTGTGAGTGCGTCTGTCTGGGTTTCATCGGCCAGTTTGTAGCATTTCAGTTTGCCAAGTTGTGGTCCAAGCTGAAATATAAGATTTTGTCATCATCTAACATTTGTCTTGCATTTATGTTTTCATGCTGCTCTCTTGCTCCCTCACTTAAACACTTTCTCTGGCTCTTCCTCAGTGGAATAATCCAAAGCACACCGTTTGTATTTTGTGTGTTTTGTTTGAACTCTAAATTTATTCTATTTCGTCACCTTGACACTATTCTTACTGTTTAATATCTTGGTTGGTCATTTCTAAATTCTAATCCACAAAGTCCAATTAAATGAAAAAAAATGCTGAATCTTTGCACAGCAACAAGTGTGTTAAAACAAAATTAAATTAGACAAAAAATATACACACTTATATTGAAAGCTACTTTTCAGTAAAATGAACTCAGACAGACACTAGCTCCCAATAAGTGTTGCTCTATATAACTCCAAAAATGTTTTGGTTATACAAAAATACTGAATATGAGCATAACTCATAGGGGATAAGGTGAATTCAAGTTGTGCGCGATTGTTCCCACATTTTACATGTTTTCTCACTTTTACTCAACACTATTCTTCACTACTTTCACCTCAGTTTTCACATGATCATCTGTGATGTCACTGTCGCTTTCTTTCCTGTGGCGTCTCTTTGAAGGAGGGGTGGTGATATTACATTAGGTAGAATGTGCTAACAGAAAGTTGCCACTTTGAATCCTTTTCCTGATGAAATCCTTAAACACTGCTGTGAATCCTCAAGATACGTCTTCTCAAGCAAAACCTCTGGAGTTGCTCATCGACTGATAGTAAAATTGTGGTTATGCATAAATGTTAAACAAAGCTGGATGTACCTCACTATAAAAAGCAATGGTAACACTGTGTGGGATTCCAGATCTGATTTTCATTATCATCATCTGTTTCATCCAGGCCACAGTGTTTTTTTTGTTTTTTGTATTTGTCAGTTCCAAAACCTCCCTATATTTTAAATCACTGCAAAACATATTTCATAACTTCAATACTCCCTACATACAGAATGTATGTATGTATACATGTAGTCAGACGTGATCAATAAAGCAAAAAGGCTTTTATTGCCTCTAAATGTTCGTTCCTCCAGTGGCCTGCCATGATATTGTATTAACAGCATAATGCCTCCATTAGGACAAAGTGTCATCTTACGAAATCAATACCGACATGTCTGACAGTCCCCACAAGTCTGTCTGTCTGTCCGTCTGTCCCCTGCTAACTGTTCATGTCATTAGTGAATTACTGCAGCCACTTCCCTGAACTGTTTGGACGGCTGTAACTGGAGAGGAAGTCAGAATCAGAGAGCATGAAAACCCAGCTGATACTGCCTGGCTTGTTAATGTCGTTTTCCCTCTTATGACAATCATCGGAAGTGGAAAGGTTTTATCATTTCTCATTGTAGCAATAAGCTCCATCCGGTTCCTGAAGGCCCTCACTGGGCCCGCAAAAGTCTCTCTCTAGATGTACACAGGTGCACATGTTGACGCGAACAGAGGCAGTCCCACAGAAACGTCCCATTCATGCCAGCCCGAGCTTTGGCACGCTCACCTTTGCACACGCTCACATTAATTTTGAAATGTACAAAAGAAAAGGCACATGTGGGAGCAAGGATTTCCACACACATGCTGTACCTCCCCTCCTCAGCACACACTTACACATTCACACACAAACAATAAGGTCCCCATGAAAGCAGGGCTGAGATCTAAAGAGACTTAACCGAGTTTGACAGTCAACAGCCCCATTAAAGCAGGCCCCGCTGCAACCAAACACAGCGGTAATTGTAAATGTCAGGCAGAATTAACACAAAAATAAATAGCTTAACTTTCCTTATGTGTATATACGAGAAAGAAGAAACATTACAGCAGAGGCCTAAGACACAGCCTTACACAAGTCAGTCATCAGCTAGCTACATAGCAAGTATTCTATATAATTTTGATCTTAAAGGGAATACGATCCATGCTCAAAAGCATCAAATTATACATTCTGACTATATAAACAGATTACACATATGTGAACCATGTAACATTTATGGCTTTTCAACAGGACACATTAACCATGCCATTACATTCATATGCATTTTTCCACATTCTCCTCTTCAGCGCGATCACATTGCAAATGAAACGACTGACGATGAAAGGACGAACCCGGCGCTGGACTCTTCCTCTACATTCCTGCAGGACTAGTGTGGTATGACTGACTGACTGGTTGGATGTCTGACAGACGGACTGTGGTAAAAATCTGAACTGGAATACTTGGGGGGAAAGGCCGGAAAGAACTTGTCATGTCTCCTCGGCTGACATGGAAACACACAAGAGGACAGAGGAACAAAGGAAGGGAGAGAGAGACAGAGCGAGAGAGAGAGAGAGAGAAAGAGAGAGAGAGAGAGAGAAAAAAACAGACAGAAAATGTGAGAGAGATAGAAATCTAGCTTTATGCACTATGTGGAGCCGTTCATGCATGTATGCCTTATGGCTTCAGCAGTACGTCGGCTTGTGTCATTTGCTGTGTTTTGTCCCAGTTGCCCAGTGCTCTGTATTTATGTGTGCAAGCGCAGATCTGTTGTTGTGTTCACTAGTTATGTCATGGTTCCTGGCCTGAGTCCTCCTGGAGTGGGTATGGATTATGATTGTTCTGGGAAGAGCTGCCCACACAGCAGCTCCATCTGCGACATTCAGAAAACAAGAATTTCTACACACTGCGCTCGGAGCCTTGTCATCAGTTCAGTTTGAGAACAAAAATATCAACCATGAACTGAAAAATATCAACTGAAGATTAGCATGAAACTCAGGATGAGATTAAAGGAGATCACTCGGCCCTACACGACCTCTTTGACCTCATTAAGCTAACGTGGTCAGGAATGTATTTAAGATTATCCATCCACCAAGTTTGATTTTACTCCAGAAGCCTTTAGACTTTTGAACAGACATAGTATAAGAAATGGTCGGCTTGCCTTGTGTATTGGCTTCAATTTTAACTGCTGCTTTTTAACATATGTGCCTTATGGTATTGGACATTGTTGGCCAGCTGTGCACTGGCTGCTGTTATAAATCATTGTATATGTAAATACTTCCTCCCTTTCTAATATTTATAGGAGAGTAAATGACTACGTATACTTTTCTTTGCAAACTCACTTGCCTCATATTACCCCTTGAGAGACGAAAGAAGTATTTTGAATTGAACTGAACTGAATTACACTGTATTGGTGTACAACTGAAATGGGGGGGAATGAGGCTAGAGCAGAAGGACCTGAAGATACAATACAAAAAAAATCCTCTGCAGAAAACTTACTTTAAAACATCCATTAAAGAGTTTAACCAAACATGTTTTATATAAGGCTGGAGATATATGGCTCATAATATGTCTTGTAAATACTCCTCTTACAAGTTCTAATGTTATGTAAGAAGCAATATGAAAGAAATTCTTCTTGAATGTTGAGAGTTGCTAGTTCTCGGAAGAATTGCAGAGGCAGTGTGATGAATCAAATCTCTTTAATCCATGCAGCATGGAGAGAAGGCCCTAACATGGCTGCTCTCTACAGACTTCCAGGGTGTCTTGATTTATATACTGTGAGGCAAACGAATGAACAACAGTTGCTGACTCATGACAAGGTGGGCTCAGTAAGTCAAATGTTCAGGTGTTAATCATGCCTTTCTCAATGAGTACAATGAGCCTTTGGTGTTAACTTCTCAGCTGTGACACCCCCACATTCAAACCCATAAAACGACACCAAATCAAAACATTAATTCCTCAATTCAAAATGTTCTGAAATTTCCCACAGCAACCACATTCGTTTTTACGCGTCATTGCCGTGAGGTGCGGCATTTTTTTCTTTTTAAAAGAGTACACTCTGATTTCAGTCACACCATACATCACTCAGTCACCAGTGATTTTAGATGAAGTTGGCCACTCCAGCCAAAAAGTGGTGCAGACCTTTTCGCAAAAAATATGTCAACCCACCCGAGAATAAATACGGCCGCTCCTTAACCACTGCAGCAGCTGCTGAGCGCTGGCTGCGACATCTTCTGGAACTCAGCTGTTTAAGTCAAAAGTGGCATTAACATGTGGCCTTGCAATTCACAGAGGTCAAGCTGAGCGAGGAGGCTTGAAAAAAAAGCAAGAAACACCAGTAGTCAAAGAGAGACCTTGTCAGAAATGTATCCCTGTGCCCATGGCCCTCGACCCCAATCATAAAACTCACAGACACAGAGGAAACCCACCAGTAAATCAGCTTGTCACTGGCTCTGACACACTGGGTTTGATCCTGGTGATATATGACTTTAATATGTGGATGGAAAGATGGGGCAATGGAGAGAGAGAGAGAGAGAGAGAGAGAAAGACAAAAAGAGAGGGAGAGAGAAGGAGAGGGATAAAAGAGAGAGAGAGAGAGAGAGAGAGAGAGAGAGAGAGAGAGAGAGAGAGAGAGAGAGAGAGAGGAGAGTAACTTTTTGGGTGTGTGAAAATTAGTTTCATGAAATAACAGTAACAAAAGAATTCTATGGGATGATATGTTTGATTATAAATCAAATTATCAGCGGTGTAGACTGGGTGGAAATGATCAAAACAATGTGAGCAATATGAGATTAAAACTTAAAAGATCTGTGAGGATTTTTTTTTCCCCAACAGAAAACGGTAATGAGATACAGCAAATACAGATAAAATACAAAAAAGTTAAAATTAAGTAAAGCATGTGTAGAGAAAACAGAGGTATTTCGATCTTCAGGAGACCACAGTGAGTTTAAATGTAAGTGTACATACATGTATATATAGTACATACTACTGTACTACTAGAGCATTGTGAGAGGTTGTATCAATCTGGTGATGACAGCTACAATAAATAATAAAAATGTTTCATGGTGTCATACAATAATCCTTCAGCTGATCAGCACTAGTCATAGTTTTTTGACCATTACATTATTGTTTATTTGTTAGAGCTAATTTTGTGTGGAACTTTACATGATTAAAGACAATTGTGTTGTGGTGAATTGCAATTTACAGAAAAGATGTAACAAAGTCCTGCATGTGAATCAAGTCAGCTTTAAGAGGGTCTTTAAAGTCATTGCATTAAACATCAATTTGAGTATTTCATATGTAATCTTGAACACATTTACCTGACTGTAGTAGGCTATCAGGAAAAAGAAATGTCATTATTAATACTTTGACCACACTATATCAGTATTAGAAATTTCCCATGAGTCATCCTAATTAATGTAAAGTATCTTTGAAGACCCTGAAAAGGAGCTCTACAAATAAATTGTCTTACTATTGTTATTATTACTATTATTATGATCTGCATATCAAGAAACTGACACAAAATCACAAATGCTGATGTTCCACTGCAACAACAAATGCATTTCCTATTGCCATCAGTGTGTCAGCGCACACACAACAGGCCTTTTCCTGTTTACATATATTAGTTGAGAAATACGACACGAACAGGAGAGGGTCTGTAGATTTACTTGCTGTAATTCCCACACTCATCTCCAAATCCCATCCTACATCCGCAAAATTCTGTAAGAGCTGGATATGAAGTAAACAAAAGCCATGTTGTTCCAAAATAAAGATTATCACACTCAACTGTGTGAAATTCACTCATGCGAATGATGCAAAGAGTGTGACAGCAGTGGAAATCTCTTAGCTCTTATTTAGCATCATGACCTCATCATGCGATCATCGTGCCTGCTGCTTGTAGAAGGAGAGAGACAGGGAGAAGGAGAGCAAGGAATGCATATTTACCTCTGTTTGATTAATACTAATAAGCTGCAAATGAATATAAAATTATCTTAATGAATATGTGTTGCCAATGAAGCAGAGCTGACTTGAAGGAGGGAGACAAGAAGATGAGAGAAGGAGGAGCTTGAAAGAGAAGAGAGAGGGCAGAAAGGTGAGGAGCAAGGGAAAAATCAAGAAGTAAAAAGAAAGTGAGGAAGAAAATGAAAATGAGGAAAGAGGAGGAGGAGGAAGAGAAAAAAAAACTAGAGACAAAAGAGAATGGAGAGTGAGAGAGATGATGTAGGCAGAAAAAGACAGAGAGAGAGGACAGAGTGCTGCATCAGAGGGCCAGCAGTCCCTCCACATCACTTTGCTTTCATGGAAAATCAATTCTCTCTGGTATGTCCATGGTATGGACGACGGTGTCAACAGCAAGGCAGAACCAGCAGCTCTATAGCCTCGCCTCAGGCATTAACATTAAGAGACAGAGCAGTAATAGCGCTGCCTCTTCAGGTATCATTACAGTCACTCTCATCTTCATACAGTGTTCTGGGCTGTGCGCCAAGCTGGGTTTTTATAGGGTTCGTGGCAACTTAGAATGAAATGAACTTTTTAGAGGTGGGTCTTACACATTTAATGGAAAAAACAAAATGCAATCAAATTTACTATAAGTGAATATAACAAAAATACCATCAGGTGTTTTAGTTAAAGCATTAAAGCTATATTTGTTGCATGGCCAGAAACAATGTATGTGAAACTTACTGTACTAATGTGTTTAATGCACAATAAATAAGATTTGGCAGAGTTATATTTGGCAACTGTGGAGGTTCTGTATGTAAAATTCTTTTGTTTTATAGGAAATGTGAGGGGACCAACTCATGAAATCCATTTTTTTTAGGATTTCCCACAACTGTATCAACCATCCCAGTGTTTACAACCACAACAAGTTTGGCTAAATACTGTAATTATAATGCCTTAGAATCAGGGCTGCTGGAAGATGTTTTAAGTTGGAGGTTCTGTAGTGGGAGGACCATTTAACCCCAACCCATACAATACAACCCATACAAATACAACATAGGCCTACAACTTTAACAATACACACACACCAAAACAGCAGCAGCAGTAACAACAACATTGCGCACGGCACACAAGAACATATCCAAATACGCACATTTTTCTCAACAAAAGGTATATCAGTGTGGTGTTAAAAGTAATTGAGAGCTCAATACTAAACTGCTCGGCGACAGCTTACAATACCACACCATCAAATGTAAACCTCTATTGTAACCAACAGGTCCAAAAGCTCATTGCGCACGGCACACAAGAACATATCCAAATACGCACATTTTTCTCAACAAAAGGTATATCAGTGTGATGTTAAAAGTAATTGACAATTGAATATTGAACTGCTCGGCGGCAGCTTAAACCAAATAACTTACCTTGAGCTGCAGGCCAGGTGCTCCAGTAGTTATAATAATCCAAATATGGCATCGCGCTCAGGTGTTGTGGAAAGTCTCTCATCAGGGCATGGATGTCCAATGAGTTCAAAATGTCAGTGTGGACATGCATGCAGGGAGAGGTGAGTTTGTCTCTTCTGGGTCGTGGTATTGCGTAGCCATGTTTTCACCAGATGCAAGGTGGACAAGGTCCAAGGTCACAGAGATGAGCATGCACAGACATAACTGAGTTTTTCAGCTTCTGTAAACAGAGAGCTTGTGTGTGGATGGAGCTTCTCGCTCCTCGGGAAGGTGTCCTAGCCGGACAACAGAAGCAGCAGGCTCCTCAACGGTGGCGGTGTGAACGCTGATACTCTGAGGAAAAAAATACATCCAAAAGGAAACGATAGAGTGCTGGTGGAGCTGCTCTCCTGGAAAGGCTGAACTCCACCTGTGCTCTCTTTAGCTGGTGGTTTGTCCAAAAAAAATATGCAACACGTTTTTCCTCCATTGTGATTTTATCCTTCCATTAGCTATCAATGCTACCGCAGCAGGAAGTAAACTTACGAATTCAAACTTATATGACCTGCCCTGCGCTGCCTCTGATTGGCTAATGGTGATTGCCTTCGCTGGTTGGATTGGTTAGTTTTAGGCATGAGGAGTGAGAACGGTAAGGGACAAGGTAAGAAGTCATTCTGAGGGAGAGTAGAAGTGGTTATATTTACACTACGAAAACATGGTTAGAATCCCTCCTCTAACATCCCCATCAAATTAAAGGCAAAACCTGCCCAAATAAAATAACTTAAAAAAAAAAAACACTACGAAAACATTATGCTCTTGCCACTAGGGGGTGCACCCTAATTCCTGCAGCCATGATTTGGTTGGGATGTTGTCAACTTGCTTGTCTTGTTTAGCTTCAAAGAACCTTATACACCCTTGTAAGATTTTTGTTTCCATGTTCCCACATGGTTCAAACTTTAACGAAAAAAAACAAAAACTAATCCAACATGTGAAACTGCTACTGTGAACCAACTATTTAAAAAATAAAATAAAAAGTGACTCAGAGAAATATACTGCTAATCTACTGCAGATATGAAAAGACCCTCAGGGAGATTTTACTCTTCTGATGAACTTGTGGCACAAACAGTAACAACACAGTTTTCTTTGCACGTTCATCTCACTTGAGACACCTGAGTGACAGCGATTTCATCTGGCCTCTATAGCTTGATCAACCCTGTTCCTCTTAAAAGAAATAAATCCTCTGTTTGTCTCTTCAGCATATCACCACTGGTGAGGAGGAGGCAGCAGTGTTAGCTTCACTTCCCTTTGTGATGGCATCATTTGTCAAAGTGACAGAAGTGGTCTGAGCACTCGCAGTCCTGGGACCTGTGTGTGTGTGTGTGTGTGTGTGTGTGTGTGTGTGTGTGTGTGTGTGTGTGTGTGTGTGTGTGTGTGTGTGTGTGTGTGCCGTGATGATAACATTGCATGTTACTTTGGTAATAAAATGATTGAAGAGTCAGTGTGTGCTTAGGTTCCATAGAGAGCACAGACAGTACAAAGCCAACAACTAACATCCATCTATCTTTTTCTGTGTACATGTGTGTGGTAGAGACAGTACTCTGACATAGTGCTGTTTAAGTGTTACTTTCCCTCTGTGTATACTGGGTGCAGACCTTTCCACTTTTCTGGTGGTGCACACTTTTGATGCCACAAAAGTGAAGGAACACACTAACACGATTTGCCGTCATCCAGTGCAAGTCAAACCATATGCTTCATTATCCTCCCCAAATATTAAGCTGCAGGCGACATAAAACGGAAAAGTTGTGATAATGTGATAATTATGTTGATGGGACGTGTATTTTTACATTTGATAAATAAAACTCCACCAACTTGTATCATAGTTGCAGAAATAAGAAGTGACCTGAAGATGCAAAGCAATTTTTAACCCTAACAGGTGCAAAAAGTTGTGTAACTTAACCAAACTGCAGCAGGAATCAGGAGTAATATCCACAGGCTACGCAGCACTGAGTCTACTGTCTGACTGAGGTACATGAATGAATCTGATCCCAGACGGTCTCCATGGCGTTTTTTTTTGGCATATGGGCTGTAGTTTGTCATGTACGGGAATCGTCGTGGGAGAGCCAGTATGTACAAGAGCTGGTATCAGCCGTAGCCACGTTGAACATATGGGGTGGTTTGTAATAATGAACAGTCTCAGCGGAGGGAAAACATGTCAGTCACAACTTGCACTGCTTAAAGCTACAAAATTTGTCACACAGTACTCAAGTGAGTTTGAAACACTATTTAAGATTGCAGTGCTGCCATTTACATAACTGACAGTTAAGTAACATAAAAGTCAAACACATGCGAGAAGGCAAAAGCTTATGTCACGTCAGACTTTAGAGTGAGGGCATATGCTACTTCCTGAAGGCAGTGCACACCAGTGTTAACTCACTTTTGGCCGGTGCTGTTGTGACAGCTTAGTGCTCCCTGCAATGTAATGCAATGTGTACATACAACATCCTCTTACTGTCAGCACTGCCTTGCTTTATGTGTGTTCATGCACATTCTGTACACTGGACACACTGGAGGGGTAATGCCTTAATTCCTCCACAGTCTACTGCTGCACACAGATAAACATGGTGCGCAACAAAGATAATTAACACATGACATCCTGGTCTTTTGTCAGTGAACTATGAACCCGGTAAGTGGGCTTACGAGTATAACATCCTCACAACAGACCGCAGGAGTGGGGCTGAACAGAGCATTATGAGTTTGCAACATGGCGTCGGGTCCTTCACAGCAGCTGCACACAGCTGGAGGCCAGTTTTTTTTAGCAAGAACCGAGAGAGAGATGAGGCTACAGGACTGGCATCAAAGGGAGGAGATACAAGGGGGAGGGTGAGATATGGGCCGTAGTCCATCAGGTGCATTTCCATCAGTTCTATTTAAGTGACTAGACATGCTTTTGAAAATACAGACAGCAGAAAACATAAAGTGTTTTTCAAGAACTGAGGAATTCTGAGAGTTCTTTGGTGAGCACCAATGATGACTCCATTTCCTGCTGTCGAACCATGAAAACAAATGAACGCGCAGGTCAAAATACAAATATGCCAACTATGGATGTACAATCATCGTAGAGGGAATGGTTGACACACAATTCAAAGGAAAACACAAAATGAAGAAAAAACAATATCAAACAAAACACTGGTTAATTAGCATAAAATGTTTACGTGTGAATACTTTAAACGTGTGCTTGTGTCTTTTCTTTTGTGTGTACACATACAGGGGATTAAGGCGATGGTTCGGCCCGTGAGGAAAAGGACGTTAAGCACGCAAATAAAATTAAAGTTGAAGTCCAACGTCAGCGATGGTTCTGTGACATCCAAGCCCACACAGAAACAGTGTTGGTTGTCAGAAATCTGGCAAAAGGAGCAATGTCTTACTGCAGAGCTGTATTTTTCATGATTGCACATTACCAATGTTCAAAGTGGGAAATCAATTTTACACATGGAGACTTTGTTTTCTCATTATCATTACTCTCCAAGTGGAACTGTGCCTTCTTTATCTGCAGCAGCTAGGGGAGCGCATTTCACCAGCGCGCTGACAAGCAGGATGATGAATGGTGCTGGTTAATCTTCTCCTGCGTTATTGTGTTATCGTATGCCATTGTTGGCAAAGTTCTTATCTACTTGGACAGAACTGACAGGCTTCGCACTTCCACCTGCCTTCTACCCTCCTCTATATAGTTTCATCTCCCCCCAACTTTCTGTCACTTTCCCTCCCCCACTTCCACCCTCCCTGCTGTCTTTCCCATCACCCCATTGGGTTCAGGACCCTGGAGGTTTTATAGACAAAAGAAACAAGGCTGAATTGGTGGCGTTGTCAAGCATACTGTGTTCATTGTTTCCTGACTTGGGGAGGGCAATGTCCTGTTTTCTCTCTGTGCACATCTGCCTCGGAGCATCTGGATAGTGTCAGCCTTTCAATGTTGAGCAGAGCGACCATCACTCTTTCCCCTCTCTGACACATCCCATCTCCTCCCAGTCAGCAAATAGAGAGAAAAAGCAGAACTTCCACGTTAAAATCATACAACAAATCGGGTCTAACCATGCGTGATCGGAAACAAGATGCTTTATTAGATGTGGCCAAGGAAATTCGGAGCTGGCAGCATGGTGGACAGGATTAGAAACAGAGGTGAGGTGGATAAGTTGGAGGCTGGTTAACAGATGTGGGAGCGTTTGTGGACAGAGTGTAGCACATCCAAACATATGGAGTGAAAGGTGGTGAAGAATGCATCATGTGATAATCCAATAACCTGACTGAACGTTGGGGGGGCAGTAATGCACAACCCCAAATTGCATTGATAATGTTTTTAAATGTGTAAATACCAATATTTCAAATTAGTTGTATTGTAGTGGGCACAAATAGCAACTATGGGTACGGTACGTTAATAGTTAGAAAAAGATTGGGGCTATGGCAAATAGAATATATTATACTAAAGTGGCTAGGGAAATTAAGAACTGGAGTAAATATGCACACCTAATTATATCAAAATAAAATAATTTTGTCGAATTATAATTTCCTTTCCATCTTCCATTTGTGTGTGCATGACATATACTTTAAATCCAGGCTTAAATATCCACTTTTCATTTTCTTGTTGTCTAATGACCTCTGAATATGAATTTGAAGCATGTACACATTTTTATGCTATTTCTAAAAATAAGACATAAATGTCATGTTACCTTTCATGTTTTTTTTTCCCATAAGGGAAGGACTCTCCCAGGCCTCGAAGCCATCCATCAAAACCACTGTTCAGGGTTGAAGTATCCAAGTAGTGAAAGTTGCTTGAAAATTAAGATGCAGTAGTCTAGATAGTACAATAGTCTATTCAAATTTGACCACACTAAACGTTATTGGGTAATTTTGGTGTGTAACATTTGATATTATACAGGTATTTTTGCACTGGGTTAAGAGATGTCGAGAATATCGTATACATTGTTCTCTAGACTTAACTTTAGTTTGTATTCGCTGTTTCTTAGAGTGCATTGATGGAGAAGACCTTTCTTGGCAATAAATGACCTTTCTATGGACTCCTCAGTTATTTAAAACACCTGTCCTGTACACTCTACATGTCCGTTTTTTTCTTCCTCTTTTATCCTGAAGGCAAGATGTGCCAACAGGCTGATCTATGGAATTTAAAATAAAAAAGATGACATCTGAGTTATGAGTGTTTCACTTCCACTTGTGATCTCATAAACATATGGGAATACGGTTACAGTTAAAAGAAAAGCCAAAATTTTGTGTTGGGTCTGTGACATCATCGGGTGATAAAATAAAAACACAGGAGCAGGTCTATCATCATCCATTTTTTGGAAAATATTTTGCGAATATTTATTATAAAAATATAAATGTTTCCACTACAAATCATTTTACAATTAGTAGACAAGGCCATCTACATTTGCACACGTAAACTCTCACACAGACACACGGGTCAGTCTTGAGACAGAAAATGAGGGATCTGGATATAGGGTGCATAACAGTATTGCTCTCTCAGATGTCCCAGGTTTATAAAGTAAGTCAAAAACCAAAACACAGATAGCACTGACACATAATTTACTGTATGCTACAAAAAAGACATCAACATTGCGCTGTATAATGTTAACAAATAAATAATAACGTAATCATAATTGTCTTTTTATTGTAGAAAAAAAACAAACAAAGCTGACAATTATAATTCAAAATAAGATAAAATATAATACAGATGATTTTTGTCTCTTTTTTTTTTAATTAAAATGTTGCACAATTTTTTTTATTTGTTCTTTTATACATACAAACATTTTTACAAAGAGGGATGGCCATGTACATATAGTGGGATCTGTAGCGCTAGTTGCTATCATTACGATGGTTTACATTATGTACATGCTAACTAGAACACATAGCAGCAACAGCAGCATCCACAGGTAGACCAAGTAACAGAGGACCAACTGATACACTGAACAGGGCTGGGTTTCCCAAAAGCACCAAGAATCGCCCCTGTCCATTAGTCTATAGCCAAGGCAATAACATTTCCATTCAAAGTGCTCAAATACTGTGTACTAAGTGCTGAGAACAAGCTTTAAGATAAGCATCCTCGTGGTTAAATATTACCCATCCAACAGCACAAAGTACCAAAGTGCCAGTTTAGAAATACTGGGTATGTGTTGCACTGAGGGATTGACTGGGTGACATCAAAGCAGAAGAGTGGCATCTGTCTATCTCAAGTATGTACTTCATTGTACAAAGGTCATCTAAGTTCTAAGGTGCCTTTAGGAAATCCCATCCTGGACACATGATGTATTAGGATACTATCTCGGAAAGCAATTATCTCTTGGAAGTGTTGCATCTCTCTCAGGGCATTTCCACACCTTTCTAGTTTAGGGCGGTGATGGTAAACCCCATCCCCCTATGAGAACATGGAGAAAAAAAAAAAAAAAAAAAGACCAAGGTTGCATTGAAAACAAATTAAAACTTGAGCGTTTTGCTTGATGATCCCACCATGAACCAACCCGACACACAGTTACAGGAGGCACTCTACGTTTTGCATTTAACACACCAGGATTCATGGATTAAGAGCTCATTTTAAACTAGATCAAAGTCCTTTTTTTTTTTTTTTTTTTTTTTTTTTTTTACAGCAAATTTCTGATCAAAGAAGAACATGACAGATCCCAGGTGGCTTTTGTTAATAAGTTATGGATTCAGACCAAAAGCAAACAGATTATAGGTTTACAAAACTTTTCAGAGAAGCAGTGTGATCTAAACTGGCTGAACGGAGAATATATCTCACAGCTTGGAAAAGGAAATTATACCTGTTGTTGTGTGGGTTTGATGATGCTAACCTGTTTTAACTGAAGAAGAAACTCAAGTACAAACTCACTTCTGGTTGAAAACACTTCCGCAACACAACATCTGAAGCTGAGGCCTGGATGACACTGCTTCATCTTATTTAAGTTCTCTTTCCCCTCTCATAAATTCCCCCCCCCCCCCGTTTCTCTCTCCTGTCTATCTTAACGTGCACTCTCAGTTCCTGGCTCTGCTCCATCTCTCAATCTGTTTCCCCTTGTTAGAGAAAATAGAACGAAGAACGTATACATCCTGAGATTTCACACGGAGGGCATTGGGTTGAGGGAACAGCACTACAACTGTACAATATCTGCTCATATGCACATAGAAACATAGATTTCACCGTAAAAGAAAACTCTGTGTGTGTGAAGTGCGTTATGGCCCCTGTACCTTCAAAGCACAGCGTTCAATACATTATACATGTGACAGACTCATGGCTTCCATACTACAGACTATTGAACTGATTATCATAATTATTGCTTTTATGTGACATGTCTACTGAATGCAAATGCTATAGGTTAGAGCTACAGAGTAAAATGGCTCGGTTATTGTCTCGGTGTGTCCATACCAGCTCAGCTCTCTCATGGATAGAGACAGGAAATGCAGGTAGTTACAAGAAAATCTCACGCCTCAGACTTCATTAGTCCAGGAAGGGTCCACATCCAGGTGAGCTGCTGTTGTCTGCCATGTTCGTCTACACAAGGCATCTCAGCCGTTTCACCGCCTCGTTCCACAGGCAGGTGGGAGGAGACTGTGAGCATGCCCGTCCCCTCTTGGCTGTAAAGGGAAGGCTATGCTATCCAGCTTAGCCAATGTTGGAGAGCTCCGGCTTTTATGTTAGTCCAGTCCAGTCCTTGCCCCGTATCCCAGTCCAGTCCCAGTTTGAATCGCTGACCAGGTCTCACTGACCTCATTGGCTCTCCTCTGCTCTCTCTACCCTCCTATTAGTCTGTAAGGCATCTCAACTTGGGCATGGAGGGATGGAGGTTTGAAGAGTCAGCCAGTCAACCGGCTTGGCAGATCTGCACTGAACTCTTCCTGTTTCACTCTCTCAGGACTTGATATCGTCTTTCAACGAAACAATGAAAGCCCTCATCTGAATCATATATACCCCCCTCCCCCCCATTTCCATCTGTTTCTAGCTTGGATACGCAGCCACTGTGTTAGAGTGCAATTAGCAACCACAGTCTGTTAACACAGACGGAAAGACAGGTTCATTTTTTTAAACAGGTACTGGGCCATTCTTGGTGTGGGAATCTAGGGCTTTGAGGCTGCTCACGATCTTCTTCTGCGGTCCTACGATAGTCACTCCAACCTTTTTCAGATCCCTAGTTGGTGAAAGAGAGAGAGCAGGAGAGAGAGAGATGAAGAGGAGAGGATTGAAAATGAGACGCAGTCGGAGAGAGAGGGAGAGAGAGAGAGAGAGAGAGAGAGAGAGAGAGAAAGACATGACAAAGGGGAAAATGGGAAGAGAAAAAATGTGCATTAGTGATGGAGGACGTGACACCCACGTGGCATTTAATGACGCGCTTCTAGTGCTGCTCCTTTCACATTCCCATGCAGCTGTCATTCACACAGGACTGCATTTCCCAGAAGGCCACTGGGCTGCCACATCTCGGAAGGAGACGTGTGTGTGTGTGTGTGTGTGTGTGTGTGTGTGTGTGTGGGAAGTGTATTGCCTCCAATCTCCATCACTAACAAACATGGAGGTGGGCCTGTGGGGCTACACTGACAGCTGCTATTATGACCCTGTCAGTGGAGGAAACAATTGCATGCAAGGGCCACAGTGGCACAAAAGACCTAGTTTCCTGCATTGAACTGGATTTCTTTGACAGGGCAGGTATATGTGGAGAGGAGCAGCACTGGATCCGGTGCAGAATATAACGCTGTATATAGAACTCTGATTCAGATGAACTTGTTAATAGTCTGAAAAAGCTCTTAAAAGATTAGTTACTGTACATGCATTCAGGTGTAAGAAAAGACCATTTGTGTATAAGACTAGTTTAAATCATTTAGAGCTACAGTGTCAGTTCCACACGTTAAGTATCATACACATCAAATACACAGAGTAGTTAGTCAACTTAATTCAAATATCAAGCCACATTTGCAACATACAGGAACAACAACCTTAAATACATAGTATATCCAGAGCAATACACACAGCATCGTTGATATTAGAGTACACAAGAAGTCAAAGCACATGTAAAGATTCGTCTCTTTTGCTCATCTAGTGATAATATTGCATTAGTAGAGGCAGTGGAGTTGCAGTTGGAGTGGTGGCATTTCTACAACAAACACTTTCAAGATATTATACGTGTTATTGAAAAATATCACAGTTAGGTTTTTATTATTTGCAAGCGTAAGATTAAGTTTGCCAGAGCAGCCAAAGTACATGTAGAAAAGACATTTAGAAACTTTTCAAGCACCCAGATAATCACAGACTTTCACTTTGTGTTACAATATAAAGGGATAGTTCACTCAAATCAAGTAATGCGTTTTTAATGTAAACTGTTGAATTTATTGTGTATTTCCCTAAAGTTTAAAATGTACAAAATAAAGAGCAACAGCTCAGTTTGCATCCACACATTAACAATGCTAATTTGTATGTACAATAAGTGTACAATAATAGTAAAAAGAAAATTTTTCTTAATAATTTGACAGACATCATAATACATGCAAATGCCACTCATCAGCAGTATTCCTAGGAATATATACTGGTAATACTCTGTCATGCTAGGTTGTAAATCAGAAAATTTCCAAATATTCAAAATGTTCTTTTGTATTTTGGCAGCATGAAATATTAGGACTTGTAGTATTTTGTTTTACTTTTGTTTATCTACAGCTCATGGTGGCATGGAAACATAGATGTCGAGTTGTCTATTGACGTAACTATCCCTTTACAAGCCAAGTGAAAGCCCATCAGTGGTTCTGGAGGTAGGTTACTGCTCCCGGGTGTGGGGCCTTGGCCCTCACCCTCCACCCACCATCCAGAGCCTGAGGAGGCGGAGAGGAGCTGGGCGTTAGAGAGTGGTGATCCCCATGGACGGCTCCCATTCTGGGCAAGTGGCGGGTGTGACGTGGACCTCCGTCAGAACCACTCTACTGAGACACAGCCAGGCCCGGCAACATTAGCACATGAAACTGGAAATCACCAAAGCTCCTTTTCTCTAGGAGGGTATCTAAAGCACATTTGTAGTTATAATAAATCAGGCTAAATCATGTGGATTTACTTATACAGTATAAATTCATCATTTAGGAAGGAAGATACTCATAACTCATTAAAAAAAGTAAAAACTGTTATGACCTTGAAATATACAGAAAATCCTTGTAGACAGTCCTTTGCAGAAAAACCAAACCAAACTCTCAGCCAAAATCTACCATAAATCTGACAATGATATATAATAAATAAAGTAATAAAACTCATAAGATTGCAAAGATGATCCTACGCTTTTTGGGATATAATCATTAATCACTCAGAGACAAAATATGACACACCACAACATCAGTGTTGAGGTGAGAAGCAATATAATATAATAGGAACTTGAGGTCACATTTAGTGAGGATGTTCTTTAACTCAGCCAAAAAGCGTGCAACACACTGTTCTAGCTTCATTTTAGCTACATTTATAGCATTGAAGCTACATCTGAAACACTGACATACAAATAATTCATCTCTGTTGAGCCGTAGCGCTGCTCTACTGAGAGTCACAGCAGTTGTGATGTCATCTTTTCAATATATATATCATATACAATTTTAAAGCCACTAAACTCTCCTCATGACATGGGTAGTGATGAGTGTAGATGAGTGTTTTCCACATCTTAATCAGACGGGACTTTTTTATGTCAGGAGAGCTTCAAGAATCATCTCAAAAACAGACAGTGAAGATGAAATAACAACAGGCTACAATAAACGACTACAACACGGAACACATGAGACGTGATTATAAATCACAACCAGAGATAGGTATTCAGCATATAGAAATACACACACATCATCGCATGAGACAGATTAGCAGTTGAAAGTTTCCTTCCACAGTATGTCACAGTATTGACTCAACAATTCCCATCATCCCACAGCAATACCTCTGCTGGGTATTCTTTTTATGCAGTTTGGTTTGCAGTGAACCCTCCTGTAAATCAGTTTGCCATGGACAGAAACCCAACAAACATAACCACTGTATCAGCTTACGAATACACACGGGCACAAGTAATTGTCTCATTTGTGGTGTCACTTTTTGAGTTGCTGAGAGGAAGTGGATGCTGGGTAATGTTTGGGTATGACAGTGCTTTCGCAGCCTGTACCACAGAAGGGTTGATGGTCTCGCCCCCTGATTTGCAGAGGAGCGCAAATCCCTTGTATAGACTGAATACGTACATACCACCCGCTTCAAATTTTATCACCCCATTAAATGGCTGTTATCAGTTGCCATCGGTAGCATAAACATGTGAGTTATTAGGGCCCTAGTGCACCTCCTAGTCGGCTCAGTGGGCTGTTATGTGCCAAACCATCGTCATCATGGTTACAATAATAAATGTGGAGCGGACCAGGTTTAAGCACAAAATAAATTAAAATAGCTCCTTAGTATTACGAGCTGTTTGCCATTTTTTTAAAGTCAGATGATGTCACCAACAGCAGCTTGTATGGACAACCTGAAAAGTCCCTTTTTACTGGAGAACAGGGGCAATGCTTGTATGCACCCTCTGGGCGTCTGAGCATAATTATGGGAGTGGTGACAACTGATATCAGCCATTTGATAACATTTGATGTGGGTGTACTGCAGCGTATTTGGTAATGCTAGAAATTGTTTGGTCACTTGTTGTTGGTGTCACAGATTGCTTTCCTTTGTCCAGCAGATTAGGTCAAGTTCATCACTTCCTCAATCATATACATGGAGTGAACTTTGCATGCACTATATCCAGATGAAGAAAATAGTCCAAATGATGGGGTATTTCCTCGTCAGTCTATCCTGTCCTGTCTTGAAAAAGAACTTCAATTACTCCAGCAGATGAGTCAGCACACTGCAGCCAAGTATGATTACTGTTCCTCAGAGGTCACAGCATTGCCAAGCCTTGTGCTGAATATCAAGAACTAGATTAAGACTGTACAAATCAATAGAGCAATCTATATTGAGGAATGCATAGACTCAGCCAAGGCTGCTAGCGTCGTAGCTGAGTTAGCTTTGGATGCCTGAGTCTTCAGTGGATTAATACTGCAGTGATCCAATTTAGCACCTAACCATAGAAAAAGCATTGTAGACCAATATGATTTCTTCAGTACGAGCTTAGACTGCTGCACTTACTGCATGTACTGTGATGTAATTTGCAAATACACAATGTGGATTTCCACCTGATCTGCAGTGTGAGCTTTTTTGTTTTGTAACATGTTGACTGAAGAGAGCTTTTCATTGATTACAGGTATTTGTTGATTAAATTGCATGAGAAATGCCTGGAGAAAAAGTATGCAGCTCTTGTGCTGTACCCCGGAGAGAAGAGACAGAGATGTAGAATGGAACGAGAAGAGGGAAAATAAGCCGAGGAAGAATGAGAAAGAAATGAACACTTTAAAGCCTGGAATCCAAACAATGTGTCCTCCACAGAGCTACATTCTTTCAAACACCTTCAGCCCGACGCTGTTAATGACTGCTGCTTTGATAAGTTATAGACAGCAGTTAGAGCTATGGCTGCGGCAGCACTGACCACCCTTTCCCAACTGCCCCAGCTGCTGCCATCACCACAGTGAATGGCTGCCTTTGATCACATTAATTAGAAATGTCCAATTATTTACCCGGTCACATTCCACATCAATTAAAACAGCAGCGGGCCAACAGTGCAAGAGAGGCATGAAGAGACAGAGAGAGGGACAGAGAGAGAGAGAGAGAGAGAGAGAGAGAGATTGAGAGAGAGAGACAGAGAGAGGGAGACTGAGAGAGAGAGCATTTCTTCACTTTAAATTGACAAAAAAGAAAAACAACAAAAAGATTAAAAAAAAAAAACTTGTCAGTTGTCTTTGATTTTCTCAGGTAGCTGCACTCTGAACTGTATGTCTGAAGGATTGTTCATCGTTGTAATCTCTCAGTCTATTACAACTGTGCTTGGGATTCATAATTCCTTTCAGCCTGCCAGTACAGGACTCCGGCCAGAACCTGATCCACTATGTCGGAACCTTTTTTTTTTTTTTTCAGTCTGAGGATCGTGTCAGCAGGGTCAGACATATCTCTGTCTCTGCTACTATCTCTCCTTCACTGAGGGACATTCATTCACTAAACCCTATGCTGTGACAAATACCCTGCATATATATTATCTCCCACCACAACATTTATGCCCAACCTCTAACAAAAAAAAAAAGTATTTGTATAGAAATAATTTGCTTTACAAAATATGCTTTGGAAGTATACATACATTGTCAACAATTATGCCATCCAGGATGTGTGAACAAGCCTCACCTCGTGCTTAAAATCGGTGTTGACATGACACAAAAACCATCACATTGTTATGTTTAGGAAACCAGAGTTGCTTAAATCTTAAGCATGAAAATATCAACCATGCTTTAGCTGACAGGAGCAGATGTTCTAGGGAGAACAGTGGACACGGCAGATATCTTAAGTATCTGTAATGCCTCATATTATGTAAAAAAAAAAAAAACGTGGTGTATGAACATATATTTTAGAAGATATTCTAAAGTGAGCACACATCAGTGTGACCCAGGTCAATATACTCATCCTGGAGAGAACATAAGGTAGGTCTTGCAGTGTGAGCTCTCCAAATGTGATTTCTGGAGAGTGACATATCTTTGCATACCTGTTTGACAGCTCTGCCCTTATTTTTCTCTCAAAGGTCTCTCTCTCTCTCTCTCCACTCTTTTATCTTGTCAAACCTTGCCTCTCATTCCCACCCTCAATAGTTTCTCCCTTGTTCTCTCACGGAACTCACAGCTCACTCTCTCCCTCTATTTCTGTTTTCTGTCTCTCTATTTATCTCTCTTTCTTTTCATGCTCTCACCTTCTCCCACTGTGGTCATACTTGCAACACTGAGAGCGTGGCGAAAGGCCTGTCATTATGAGTTACCATGAGTCTCATCTGGACACTTTTAGCAATGGCTCTATAGCTTTCTTTACTTGCTGAGAACAAGAGTATATGTGTGTGTGTGTGTGTGTGTGCGCTTCACCAAGAGCCTCTTCAAATTCCTGGGCCTTGCCACGAGTACTGGGTCCCTGTAGTGACATGAATAGGCAGAGAAACCTAATGTGTGCGTCTGCGCGTGTTGTTGCCTTACTCTGTGGAGGTCTTGGCCAGGGTGTCACAGGAGCTGTAGCTGACCCCGGAGAAGGCCTCCTTGCAGGGTAAGGTCCTCATTCCATCCATCCAGTCACCCATCGTGCCCATGGAGGGAGCCTCTGAACTGCTCCTGTCCAGCAACAAGTTGGCCGGCCTGAAGAAGAGAGAGAGAGAGAGAGAGAGAGAGGGAGGAGTAACATCAATTAATGGTAAAGGAAGAGACTAATTTCTTTGAGTAATGACCTGTAACGTTGTCGTGTAGTAAAACAACGTACGCATAGTTTTCAGGAACACAAGGCCATTAGCGCCACCCAGATCTCCAGCTGACAGTTTAATCTTATTGCTACTGCAGCTGCCATCTGCTCTTCAGTCAACCACAACTTGTGGAGGGGAAACATTGCTACGGCTACGTGAATCAAGAGTATGTACAGAGTTGATATTTAGTGTCAGGGCACTGACCTCGTGCCCTCAAGCATACACCAATTGAGCACAGAGCAGAATGGGGAGTGACAAAAATAACCCCCCCCCCCTCCACCCCCCCAGTGTGATTCAGAGCCTACAGGTGGACACTAGGATGGAAACAGGGTTTATGTAATGCAATGTGAGTAGTAGTAGCAGCAGCAGCAACAGCGTTACACTTGATAAAAATTACCTTGGCAGAGGACGTAGCAGTGAAAGTAAAGAAACTGTGGCAATGGGAATGAGGAGTAATTATATTTGCTTCTATTCTAATGATGAATGATAATGGTCTGTGCATTTTAATAAACATAGTGTGCTATGAGCTAAGTGAAAAAAACATCTGACAGAGCAGCACTCAGACACACACACACACAAACACACACACACACACACACACACACACACACACACACACACACACACACACACACACACTGGCCTTCTGTGTCTGTTGCATAACAGTAAACCTGCACAGTGCCTTTGGGCTTTGAGTCCAGGGGGGGGATCAAACCGTCACACAAAACATTTCCATAATATTTTTAACATATTCAAGAACAAGATTACCAACAAAAGCGGCATCAGTTTCTGTCTAATTTCATTACTGTTTCCTGCAGTACATGTACCATGCGGCAAAATGCTATATTAGATTTGATTAGACTTGATGGTTTCAATTGGATCAAATCAAATTAAATGCACTGCGTTGGGCTTCAGAGTGCTCAGTCAACAGTAGAGGGTGAAGGAAAGGCTGCAGGCACCGCTCTGACTAGCTCTGATTGATGTTTGCCGAAAAGGGGGGTGGGGGGCGAGAGTCAGAAAGACATACACAGAGCAAGAGAGGAACATTAGAGTTGTAGGAGAGTGCAGGCCTACGGGAAGCAGAAGACTATTTTATGTGTCTTATCTCTGATGTCACCGCTGATGCTGCGTTTTACACATATGTGGTTGATTCTCTTGTTGGGAAACCTGATCACATCAAGGCAGGAAATGGAAAACTAGGTCAAAGCACATTAGGTCAAACTGGAACTCAAAACACAATGATCAATCAAACAATACCCAAATAACGGGATGGCTAGATCACTTTGTGTGTTTATTGCTTTGTGAGTTTGTGAGCGGCATTCAAAACTGGGTTGCAAAGACACTCTGGTTTTTATAAGGACACGCTGCACCTGTCTTGCAGATTAGACAAAGGCACCTGCGTCAAGAGAAGCACAAACACACATGCATATACACAGGGGAATAGAGCCTTGAGAAGAAGGCAGGACAGGACAGGACAGGACAGAAAAAAGCGTAGTTCTCCCCTGAGGGAATACTATTCATAGCTTTGTAAATAAATTCGCAAGAGTACCAGGAAGTCCACCTCCGCCTGACTGATTTAGATTGGCAGGGAGATTTGGAGCCACTGTGTGTGTTTGTGTGTGTGAAAATCTGGGAAATATTACCTTGGGTTAGGATACCTTCAGGGACTAAGGGATGTGTAATTCCATAAGGCGGGTGAAAAAACGAAAAAAGTTTTGCATATATCTGGAATCTTGTTATATTTTCTTTAAGAAGCCTTTGGTAAAAGTGTTTTCTTTCCTAAATTTTTTAATGATGATCATCTGTGAAGCCGGAGATGGGATGCACGTTGTTGCACTGGTACACTACAATTATTCTCTTTTCATGCTGATATGATTTATTTTGATTTAAAGAAGCAAAATACAATCAAAAGAAGCTTCAATAGATCGTCAAGCTTCCGTCAAGCAACAATGTCAAAAACAGCACACTGAGCCAACAAAAGTGAGATGACATCTCCAACAGAGACAGGAAAAAAGGAAGAAAAAATGGGAAGAAAAAAGATGCATTTGAGGCGGTGGAGTGGGTGTTGTTACAAAGATTGAGTCTTTTCCTGCCAGATCAGAGGCCTGTCAAAATGCTGAGGGTCCCCCAGGACCCCCTGGAGAGACTGGCTTGTAGGAAAAGGAGGGGAAGTGAGGGCTTGACGGTGGGGGTGGTTTGCATGAGGGGAAAAGAAGGAAGTCTGTAAATCTCCCTTAGAGGACATTAATATTATTTTAATGAGAAACAAAATGCAGAAATTCTAGTTACTATTATATTCTGTTAATGTAGCGTAAAAGAGTGATTATGAAGGGTGTGACTGATTTACATTTGCTGCAAATCAAATTTAGATATGTCCAAAAGTCTGAGATTTTAACTTCTGGGCTGTCAGGATACGGATGTTCAGATTTTTTTAGGATTATTGATCCTCTCCTCTTCTCTACCCCTTCTCTTCTTTTTCTTCTCTGATCTCCTCTCCCTCTTCATCCTCTTATTTCTTTCCCCTTCTCCTGTCTCCTCCGAGAGGTAAACTGCAAATGACCTTGTTTCCCCTCCCTTATCATTTTTCTTTGCTTCCTTTGTTGTTACATTTTCAGCAACATCTCACGGCAGCTCAGGAGACAAGATGATTGGAGAGGAAACAGAGAAACAGAGGGATGTGATGAAGGGGAAAATAAAGAGAAAAGAAAGCATCTGTCTGACGGCAGAAGAGGGGGTTTCAAAACCCCTCGTGGACTTAACACCGTATAGCATCGCAGAAAAGACCCGCTCGAACAGAAGGAAGCAGAAGCACACCGGAGAGAGAGAGAGAGTAAAGTCCCTCCCCCCCACGTTTTCATTTCCCTTCCCCTCTTTTGCTCAATCTCTCATTCTTTTGACCTCTAAATAACCAGGGCTGTGTAGTCTCTTGTTTTAGAGCTCTCAAGGGAGGAGCGAGGTGGATGAGGAGTCGAGCATGAACAGATTCATGTGGGTAGGACAGTGTGGGAGGAATTCACCTTTCACTGTGTTACTGGGACAATTCCCAGGGTGTCGCTAGGAGAGGTTAGACCAATGCACAGGGTCAGTGTCAGCCCTTTTAATTGAAATTTTGATACGTGGTCATGAGGTTTCTTCTGTCTCTGCTGGATATGATGAATACGATGTAGTTTTAATCAATGCTTCACAGGTGGGCCACTTGATTTATATCATAGCCAGAGTTTCACTGTAGAGTGTTAGTGTTGTTCAAGAGAGTATCTGACTTTGTGTAATGGGAGCGTTACTTGAATATAAAACGCAGAGAACATATATGGCTAATTTAATTCAGAAGTACATGTCTTCAATGCGCTGTATGTGCAATGCCTGGTGTCAACCTTGTGTCCCCCACCCAGTTTCCAATACTGCACAACTTACCCAGCAAATATTTCCTTATAATGTGCCTTTTTATATCCTCATATCTTTGCATAAATATCTGTGCTCTTTAGTACCCTTAACTGGTTTCCTTTCACTAACAGAAACCTTGTTTCCATTTCCAGTCCCAACCTTACCTACAGGCCAAGATACATAGATTTAAGCTTAGTTCCATGTGCAGCCATGGCCCCCGCCCCAGTCCCTGTTACTGTCTCCCAAGCCCTTTACCAGGAAGCTGGTTAGCTCTTATTTCAGCTGCAACCTCATTTCCCGCCCTGCCCTAACTACTAAAAATGAACCAAAGCTCCTTTTTCCCTGGACAGAGGTTGTTTAAAAATAAGGTACAATGAGGAGTAATATTATAAATTTGATTTGTTGTTACATGTTTATAGAGGCTTGTCATCATTCATTTTATCTTGCATGGAGCGAAAGTTAATTATGTAAGAGGCCCAAACCAGCTACATCTGTAGCAGTGCATTACTGACCACTGCACATTAATGATGGTTGACATATATTTAGAATGAGCACTAGGCCTAGTTGTATTTTAGCACTGTGATTGCCACCATGTCTGTGCTTTGTTGAACATAAAGGAAGACACCTTTTCAGTCTGAAGACAGCTTTACCTTTGATCTTATATGTTTTAGACACACTGTAAAGCCAATGGGATAGACGGTGGCCTCTAACCCTGACTTGACTCCTGTTGGCCCCATAATTAGTCTCTGGTGACCAACCTTGGTCCACTGACTCCAGTCCCTCTTCATCCACATGCAGGGACACTAAACTCTGACCAGGTCCCACCCCCAAAGTCTCTAGATGCTCTACTCCAATCCCAGGCTTTGGTCTGGGCTTTGTGGAGGAGGGGGTGCTCCATTAGCCAGCCAGGGCAGCCCCGAGACAAACGAGGTGTGTGGAGCTGAGAGCAGCTGCTCCCGCTGTGCAACTGCCGCCGCCACCACACACACACACACACGCAGATACACACATGCACACACCGTTCTCATAAATCACTACAGCCGCCTCCGTCGGCCAGCCTGTGCTCGCCCAGTGTTAAAAGCCAATCAGGAAAATTACATGCAAACTCCAAGGGACCTATTTTCACTTTCTTAAGAAATCATTAGTCAATGTTATGAGCTTTGACGTCTCCATAATGCCACGACTGTCTGCTACAGACCCAGCGCCTGCCCCTCCCTGCCCAGAATTGACGACTGTACATGGGCTGCCCTGGTCCCCCGTGGTTGCCTGGGATATAATGATGGTCCCAACAAAGGACAGGAGCGCAAGGGAGGGGAAAAAGGAGGGAAAAAGTAAACAAAAAAGTAGGGGGGAATATGTCATTAGACTGCACGGGAAAGATAAATATTCATTGAAGTTGTTTAAGGTAAATAGAAGCAGAGGAGGGTGGTGATAAGTGGAGCTAATTTTCGCATAACACCCTGCAAACACAAGAAGCAGGAAGGTAATGTTTATGTCGAGCTCCTGTGCTGACTGGTTCCAAAAACAAACAGCCGCGCACCAAGGGAGAGAGAAATGTAAATGTAATATCCCTTTTCTGTATCCCTTTGTCTTTTTAGTGTCCATTACATTAATTATGGGTGCTCCATTTTTGGAAATTAAAACTGCAACAGTCATTACTATCCCTTTGCATTATGATGACAGGGCAGAGAGTGCTATGTACTGCAATAACACTGTGCGTGAAAGGTATAATAATGCAAACTTTTTCTAGTACTGGGTTTCCTGGAGCCAGGTGTCTGTTAGCCAGGTACACGGGAGCCCAAGCAGAGAAAGGCAGCCAGGAAAACAGTAAAGATTCGAAAAATACCGAACATCACAAACACCAGAGGGCAAACCAAATAAAAGTCAGAGTATATGCGTGAGGTTTACCTGGATGTGGTGTTGGCCGTGATTTTGAGGCTACCGGGGTTGCGGATGAGTTTATCCAGGATGCTGACTATCTGTTCAAACTTAGGTCGGTTGTTCCTCTCCTTCTGCCAGCAGTCCAACATCAGCTGGTAGAGCGTAGCTGGGCAGTCCATGGGCGGGGGCAGGCGGTAACCCTCATCTACAGCTTTTATTACCTGGAATTATCAAGGAAATAATAATAATAATACAGATGAGATATATTCAGAATCAAAACGACACCTAACATAGTCTATTAGAGCAGTTGCTGTTTTTTTTTGTCATCAAGTTTTTACATATAATGAAGTACTCTGGAAATGCCATTCTTATCAATCATTATGCTCTTGGTAGTGGTGCATTACACATATTGAACATCTATGATAGCTGATACTTAAGATACTGTATTTTTGAATGTATAACTGACTTAACTGACTTACTAGTGCTGACAGTATTTTCTGTCTAGAGAGTCTAGTGTGCTCGACTTCACCTGTGAGCATGGGGTTCCCACTTATGTGCCGTAAGTCCATTGACACGACTCTGAACTAAACATCTCATCTGAGGCAGTGGGAGCTGCTGGTGCCTTCACTTACGTCCCAAGAAGGAAGCTTTGTCACATGTGCCAAGCTGGCAGCATTGTTGCAGCGGTGGGTGCGCCACACAAACGTCCCTACTGAAAGAAGTTAACTTGGCAACTTGGCAGTACTTACATCCTGATTGGACATCTCCCAGTATGGCCGTTCCCCATATGACATCACTTCCCAGAGCACAATGCCATAACTCCAGGCATCACTGGCTGATGTAAACTTCCTGTAGGCAATAGCCTCTGGCGCTGTCCACCGAATAGGGATCTTACCTCCCTAAGAGACGGTAAGAGAAAAATGAATCAATCAGTCAGTTAGTTAGTCAATTAGTCAATCAAAAAAATCAATATTCTTGAGCAGGACAGTCTTGCTACCTGATTTTTACTATGATCAGGTTAACTTTTGTACATGAAATTCGTGAAAGACCACAGATATGAGACAACACAATCATATACTCTAATATACTAACTCTCAGCACACTGGCTGACAACAATGTGCTAAAATCAGTTTTGTGGTATTGATGGTATAAATATTACAGTAGGGGCTGCGAGTGTACACTGCGTGATGCATATATGTAATATTGGGTGTAGCTGTATTCCAGCATAATGAAATATAAAGGCAGATGTTCGTGTCACATGCAAAGCGTCCTGAAAGATTCAGTGAAAATGTACGAGCTGTTCTGAAAGCTGACAACTCTTAGGGGCTCTGTGGTTTGGACTGAGCGCGGTGATCTTAACCTCACATCCAGAACTGAAACAGTTATCTGAAGGATTATTGTTATTATTTCCAGTGCGGTGTGGAGGACCTGCAGTGAAACTTGCTTCACGTTGCCTACAGGAGCCTCAGTGAAGTATTTGTTGAGTTTGACTTGCAGTTGAAAACTTTAGTGTCCCATTCATTAATGTTCTTTCCCACACTGTCAAATACAAACATTTCAACAAAAATATATGTCACTGAAATATTTTCATTCATTTCATTTTGTCATATAAAGGAACACTAACCTTACTGTAACAAAAATATTAGTCATGCTCATTGTTAATCAAAAAGCATTGATATCAACCTTTTAGAAAACACTATTAATCAAACAGTAATCCAACATTTCCTGCATAACCTCTACCTGTAGTGTCGGCTGCATTTGTCATTCTAACAGAGGAGCGGGACAAGTGAAGAAAATGGACCTGAGGAAAGGAGGCCGATGGCAGCCAAAGCTAACACAGACATCGGCCAAGTCACTCGGCTCTTGCCTGGTGCTGTGCAGTCATAGACACACACAGTGATCCCCAAAAAAACACATGCATAGAAGCCTATTGCCTGTCCCCTAACACCCATGCTGTGCCCACCTGCTCCACTAAGAGGTTAAAGTGTTAAGATGTGTGAACACGGCTCACACAGGGGACACACATGCACATCGACACACAGACATGACCCGCAATTATTTTGCCTGAAAAGGAAGTGAGAAATAGAAAAAAAAGAAAGAGAGATGAGAATCTGCGAGCATGTGTCAGTTACTGTAACATGCCAGAGTTTATTATTCTTCCTTATTATTTTAGATTATGTATTTCTGGGAGAAAGGCAAAAGGCCCACTGACTGTTTATTTGACAAGCAATTCTCAGCCAGCAAATTATACTGTGTTTAAAGGGGCTGCACGCATGGTCTAGACCATGGCGTCCTATGATGAAAATGACCACACACACACACACACACACACACATGAGTGGCGTGGCGTGCCTGCTGGGTGTGTTTCATTTTGTGACATGAGCATCAAGATGTGAAAAAAAAAAAAAACTGAATGATATAATTTAAAGTATTTACATTAAAAATCTCTTTAACTCACATGTCAACTGTCACCTTACATCATCTCACATCACTAGCTGACAATCTCTGAGGTATTTTTTGTTTGTTTGTTTCTTGTCTATTGTGTTGTAAGCGTTGTAAAAGTTGTTGTAACCTTTAACAAATTCTACAGAGCCTCAAAATGCAATGTGGAATAAAATCTAAGTATTGATGCAGATGTCGCGGGTCAACAAAGCACTTGACTTCACCAGACACACACAACTTCTTATCGATGTAATGCATTCCTTCAGGGCAGATGGTGCTCGGATTGGTCCTCTCCACAACCTCCCAGTCGGTGTATGTTGTCGTATCTGTGCAGTGATCCAGGGAGGCGAAGCTTTTCCTTTCATGTTTGTCTTATCACAACTCTTAATCATGACTCTTGCCATGGCAGAGTGAGTGTGCTTTGATTACTTCAGTTTACAATATGTGTGTGTGTGTGTGTGTGTGTGTGTGTGTGTGTGTGTGTGAGTGTGTGAGAGAGAGGAGGAGACAATGGAGGTGAAATGTGCCGTCCATTTTTGTCCACATTATATGAAGCCAGTTTTCATAATGGCAGTAAAATTAGACAGTGTTGATTGGTTTTCTGATTTTGCTGGTGAGAAAAACTATTTATTCTGATTTAAAGAGGAAACAGAAGATGCTGTAATCAGTTTTAGTGCTGCGGTAAAGGGAAAAGTTATGTATTGAGTACCACATTGCATTTTTCCTAGTACATTCCTGAAAAAAAAAAAAAAAAAGCAAACAAAAAAAAAAACTGCGACCTCCAGGACTTTACCACACATCTTTGTTCATGCTGTCATTTATGTATTAAGTGTGTGTTTGTGCGCCAGCTCACCCTGGTGGTGTAAGCAGCCTCCGGGTCGTCCTCCAGCACTCGCGACAGGCCGAAGTCTGACACTTTACACACCAAGTTGCTGTTGACCAGGATGTTTCGAGCCGCCAGGTCTCGGTGAACGTAGCCCATGTCTGACAGGTACTTCATGCCCGAGGCGATGCCACGCAGCATGCCCACCAGCTGGATTCCTGTGAACTGGGCGTCGTGTTTCTATAAGAAAGAGAGGAAGGAAAGATGAAATGAAGGAGGACATGGACTATTAATGCCACACTTTTTTTTTAATGTACAGTACATTCTGTAGAGCACAAAGGGAGTCTGACCTTTCTCACTATTTGCATAAAATGAAACCTTTCCACATTAGTATCCACAGCATTTTCATTAACCTTTAAAAACCACCTCTGACATTCTGCACTTCATCTTCAGCTCAACTGTGAAATCCCAAAGAGAGACACATTAATGTATGGAAATTAGGATCAGACCAATACATAACTGAACAGGTCTTTCTTTTACAATGAGTACGGTTACTGCTTTGCACTATGACCCTATCTTATTACATAATTATTGTGTAATGGTCAACGTGATGACCAATGACAGCCCTTTTATCTTGAGTTTACTGACCTGATTTCTGTGACATTTTGTTTGGATTCTTCCCAAGTATCCATGAATTGATATGTCTTTACTATAATTTTAGATTTTAAAGTCTTAGAGTTTTTCAATGCTACTCACAGGGGATACACCTACTGAAGGTGCTTAAATTAATACATGTAACACATAATACATACATCAAAACTGTTACATGCAAAGGTATAAAGTATGAGCACAATGGCATTTAAAAGCTTACATTTCATTTTTCATTAAAACTTGAAATACAATGCCACTCGGTATTGATGTTTTGTCTTTCCATGATACTGTATCAAATTGCTGAGAAATCTGTTTATGCTTCAAATCCTGACGACCTCATTTACATTATCCGTTGTATTTTGATAACTCTACACAGTGTTTGCAAAGTGGTAAGATGATTCTGGACGAGATATAAACATAAAACACTTTTCTTTTTTTTTTCTGTTTGTAATGGGGAGCAGTAGTGTTTACACTGCTGTACACTGGGAAGTGTTTATGAGTATGAGCCTATATGCTCTGTGATGCTCTGCTGATGTCTGGATGTTGAAGAAATATAAACAGAGGAGCTGAGCAGGAGCTTAGGATGATGAAATACTTGTTCCTGTCTATATCTACCATAGATATTTTTTGCTCAGGGTTCGCGCTAGGCATTTAGCATGTGGATGAGTACAGTTTGTCTGCAGCTATTTGCATTTACCTTTGCTGTTCACATGCCACGTCGTTTGCTAGACGATTTTAAGATGAGTGTTTTTTTCCTTTGAAAACCGACCGAGTCCACCTCACCTCCCATTTCGTTCCGAGCAATTAGTGTCCAGACCACCTGGCTTAGTCACTTCAAAGCTTTGCAGATTCAGAACACGGACGCAGGCTACAATGCATATGCTATGAATTTGCTCAAGTGTGTTTGCACATATCACACATTCTCAATGATAAAGTGCAGGCCTCTGGGAAAATGTCAGGAAACAAGAGCTACTCCTCCTGTATGTGTCTGGATGCTGTGCAGACACGTGGAAAAGGGCTAAAACAGGCATCAGTACACATGCTTTCATGCTAGTGTTGCGGCTTGGCTGTTCTGGTGCTTTGGCTAAATTCAGTGAGGCAGGTCTTTTCCTCTTTAAGAGACAGAGGCATGGTAAGAATCAAATTCACCCCTGGCTGGAAGAGGAGTGAGGATACAGTTCATAAAATGTTATAATTTGATAAGTCCTGTATGGAGAGCACAGAAACAGTCAGAATCAGCCCCTCTCAGGTACAAGGTATTATTACTATTACTGTTATTTTTGGCCATGTCTGCTATTTGATAGAACGCAGAGAGATACATAGGTTTATTTGATGATGTGACAGAGACAGTCTGAAAGCAGGAGACGGCATTTAAATATCTTAAATCTACATTCATCGGTAGAGCTATTTCATTCCCACTCTCCTCCTCCGACTTTCTTCCCCCATGTTTTCATAGACTACTGCACTTTCATGGTGAATAGTTGGACTTTCCAGCCATTTGAACCAAATGTCACTGCTGAACATTTGACAAATGAAATCTTCACAGACAGATGACATTTTTAAAATGTGAAAGCAAAGATTTACTGTACTGCTCTACGGACAGAGTGACCTGATGTGTGATGTTTGAACTCAACAATGGACTGAGTGTTGCACAGGTGCAAGACATTTTCTTTGCCACACGAAGGTGGTTCCCTTGTGTGTGTTCCCTAATCCTCAGATAGCCATCAAGTGTGTGCTCCCCCAGCTGCCTCAGGGTGTGTACTTGTATGATGCATTATAATCCATTATAAAAGTTTGTGTGTGTGTGTGTGTGTGTTTGTCTGTGCTATTACATACTCTCAAGAAGCTGTCCAGGGATCCATTCTCCATGTATTCTGTGACGATCATAACGGGTTTACCTGTGACAGAACAGAATATTTTTAATATATGGTCACGTTATATCAGTAGTTTTACTCACAGATGATTGTAATGACTTCTATTTGCTGTACAACAGAACTATAGCGCAAAGATTCTCATGCCCACATATCACAATGATCCTCTGAAAGTCTGAGGGAGTAAACAGGGAGGGCTGGAAATTGACTTAAAGCAGATCTACACGTTCATGGGCCCTGATGGGGACCAGGTTGAACTTATTCTCTTTTCTGTCTGTCACACACACACACACACACACACACACACACACACACACACACACACACACACATGCGCACAGAAGAATGAAATGATCTTAGTCATAGTTTAAGGCCCCAGCAGGTCAGCTGTCAAAGTGTGACATCTTTATTTCTGTGGAAGATCTGGCTGTAAATCCACGCTGCCTGCTATCATCTGTACCTGATCAGACTCTGGCCAACACAAGGTTTATTACTGGGGAAGAAAAGAAAAAAAATATCTCTTTAAGAAACCTTTAAATCAGCCATTGTTAAATGAACAGCGCCGGTGTCATGGCTTGTTTGTGTCCCAGATGGGTTTGTTCTCCCTGCCTCACTCTTGACTTACCCCCGGCCGTATGCTTCTTCTCCGTTTTATTCTGATTAATGTGTCCTCCCATCTCCTCCCTACCTCCCCCTGCCTACTTTCATTCTCTACCTACCTTTTCTCTATCACCCTTACCTCTCTTTCCCCATCACCCCACCCGTCCCTTTTCCTTTTATTCCGCTTGCATGCACTGTGAACCCTCCCCACATCTGGTGAGAGAGACTTTTTTTTTTTTTCAGGGAATGAGTGGAGAGGGTGATGGGATTGGTTGTTAAAAGAAACAAGTCTATTACTCTCATCGGAAAAAAAATAAACTTTCCATTAACAATGATGGAAGTTGGCTGACTCAGTATCGTTGATGAAAGCAGATCTGGTGTGAATTACGATTCAAAATGTCCTTATGAGACAATCAGACAAACAGCTTAAAGTAAATGAGTCAAAACAGAAGGCATGTTTAAGTTAAGTCAGGGTTAAAAAAATAAACGATCAACAAAAACTGAATTTTTTTTCCTTTTCAATTTTCGCCTGAAAAATGTTTCTAATGAAGGTTTTTCTGCTTTTCATCACTGTCAAAAGAGAGATTTCACTCATTTCCAGGAGCATAGATTGTCTTAATACTTTCTCTGACAATTACAATATAAATTCCCTCATCATTTAAACACAGTCACAGATCCAGTTGGCTGTGATGGATCACCCCGTTTACCAGCGGACGGCTTTTATAGTCGCAGACGGAAACTCACACACACACGGTCCTCCCTGCTGTCCTCTGTCCACTTCCCTTCCCTCTTTCTCTCTATTCCCAACATTGGCAGCAAAGATAAAGGCCCCCAAGCCCCTTTATTCTGTGAACGCGAACGTGTGTGTGTGTGTGTGTGTGTGTGTGTATGGGTGTGAGAGAAAAGAGTACATGCCTATTTGTGTGTGTGTGAGTGTGTATGCTCACAAATATGCAGCCTGTGGATCAGCCAAAAGCAGCAGCAAGGTAAATGGGGTGTGAAAGTCTCAGGATTATTAAGAATTAACAGGAGCAGCTTAATAAATCACCCTACAGCAGTGTGTGCGTGTGTGTGTGTGTGTGTGTGTGTGTGAGAGAGCATATCAAATGGTGCTCCTAAAATTATGTCCTGCACTTATACTACTGCAACTCACGCACATGTGTTCAGGGTATCCCTCCAAATGTCATGTACACACGCACACATGCACACACGCACGCACACACACACACACACACACACACACACACACACACACTCAAAGTACAGAATACAGAGCTTCGCCTATTAGTCTAAAAGCAGCAGTCCTGTGTTATTGCCGCATTTCTCACTGGCTGGACATTAATAGGAAGAGTGGTGTAAGATGTATTAGACAAACAGTCTTGTGGATGAAGGATTACATACACATACAAACAGCTCTTTCACTTTCAAGATGTACTGGTGTTCAAGGCTGAATAACAAAGAGCTCGGCACAAGGCTCAGACCTGCGACTGAATTTGCTTTCTTTACAAAATCTTTTTAAAAGGGATTTTTACTTCTTGTGTCCTTTGCAAAGGTTTTGGTTTATTTATATAAAAAGTGGTTCATTAGCAAATTAAAAAATTTAACTTTCTAATGCAAAAGCTCTGCTAAAGAAGACTCAACTGAGGACCAGTAGCTATGTATTTCACTGTATTCACTTTTACCATTCGCTAAGAAAAAGTAGGAAATACATTCAAAAAATTCCATTGCATGTTGGGTGACTTTTTTTATGATAAAAGTACCATAATACAATGTTTTACCTTTACAAATTAGAGGGTAGATAAATAAATTGCTCTTACACAACTACACAACAGTGAAAGAAAGACTATTGATTAATTAAAACAATATGGTTGGAATCTCCATCTGTGGCCACTTGGACAGCATACTTTGAAATCTTACTTTGGCAATAGTGTTTGTGATTAAAAGAAGTCATGCCAATAAGTCAGTGAATGTGAATTTAAGAGGCAGGAAGCAATTTAGTCTCCGAGATTAAACTAGAGAAGGGCAGATGAAAAAAAACAACAAATGAAACAAAATAAGAGGAACCAAAAATCGAGGACAATCAAATGAGGCAAAGTTCTCCAGGTATTTTATTCTACTCTTTAGAATAACCATACTGGCAGAACTACTTAACAAGCCTGGTGCCGCAGGGAGAGATAGAGGCCAGGCCCGTTTCTCAGCGACAAAGTTCAGACTCATTATTTCCCTTTTTTCTGCAGTCATTCCTTTTTAAAGAGGCCTTCTGTGTGCTAATGATAGTCTTATAAAGAGGCCCGGAGGGGAGAGAGTCAGAGATATGGATTTATGGATTTATGCCCGCTTTGGACACAGGCTTTGATCAGAGCACATTGATCTGCAGAGATTTACACCACGGCAACTCAATAAAACTCCTGCGCTCTTTCACAGAAGTGTCAGCCACTTTAGAGCCATTTGTCAAAGACAATAGCAAATCCGGAATCGGTAAAAAGAACCTCTCGAGAGATGTTGGATCTGTGATGGAATGTGAATACAAATTATTGCTGCGTTCATATCGCCTTGACTTTTTCCCTGCGAAGTGGATGGCACAGGGTGCTCAGCTATGTCAAGTAAGAAACTGTAGGGAATAATTGAGTAACAGGTCATCAGTTCGCCAGAAGTTGATAAGCAAGATTACCCATGAGTCACTGCGCCTTACTGGAGCACCAAAAACAAAAATAAAACCGAGTTTGCAAAGGAATTACATCTGTAAGTATTCTTGTTGTAACTGACGTTATCATTATCATTTATGACAACTGAAGTGTTCAAGTTACCTGAAAAAACAATGCTCATATAATCGATAAATCAATTACTCTAATATCTCTAGGGAAACAAGCTATTGTTGACCTTATAACTAGCCAACTAGCCAGCTAAACGTTTGGCTAGCATAGTTGTGTAACTTCAATATTACAACAAACGTTAACGTTAGTAGTCAGTGCCACAGTGAATTAAATCAGTTCACAAGTTACATACATTTAAATAATATTCCTTCTGTAATGGTATCAGTTTTTGTTTGAATATATATTCAGTATTTCATTTCAGTAGTGTACAATTTCCACAGTAGCAGCAACGGGTATCCGAGGTGTTTATGTTACCAAGATAATGTCTGCATGATGTGGTTGGTGACCAACTGTCTCCTCAAATTTGTAACGCATTTTTTTCCATACCAAAAAATATCTAGTTTTTTAATAAAATCTAAATATGAAATATCACTTTGATTGAGTTAGTGATAAAATTTCATTTCACTAAGTAAATCCATTCAGTGTGCCTTTACGTCCTGCACTTACTGCGTGTCACCACCCCCTCCAGCCTGATGATGTTGGGGTGGTCAAATTGTCCCATGATTGACGCCTCAGCGAGGAAGTCCCGCCTCTGTTTATCTGTGTATCCTCCTTTGAGAGTCTTGATGGCCACGCAGATCTCCTTCTTACTGGGCAGCTTCAGGCGACCGCTGCACACCTCGCCAAACTCACCTAAAGATGAGATGAATAAAGATAAAGAGAAAATCAAGGAAGGTGCAATAAAACAGAAAGAAGAGAAAAAAAAAAATCTTGATGATACTGTATACAAGTGGATTTCAGCTCTCTGACTAATGACTAATATCAGACACACTATAGTTAAAGCTACTGTATCACCATGGAAGCCTAGGGGTAAAAAATGGTCCAAATGTTCATCCATGTGTAAATCCATGAGAAATTAATTTGCATATGCTTAACAGAGAGCTGTCGTGAGAAGCTAATATATTAAGATTCATATTTTAACTCGGCATAGAACTTTTCCCTCTTCAATTAATTATTTATGGTTCAACAAGGACCTGACTGAATTGATAGAAAAGAAAATGCTTTACACTGTAAGGAAACCCTCCCAACCTGAGTCTTATTCTCATAACTGTGTACACTCTGACTATGGGTTGTGCTAACTATACACTTGTCACCTCTGTTGCAGAGATTCAGGAAACAAGGAATGTTTAGTGCCAGAGTTGAAGCTGCAGATCAAAAAGGAACTTAAAAGTCATTACTTAACTCTCGTTAATCAGGAAATGTTATTTATTGGTTTTGGAAAGAAATCACTGCATAATTAAGTGTTATGACCGCTAACCATAGTAATGACACCATGTGTAGCAATAAACTTTGAAATCGATCCGCCCGAATCCACAGTCGACAACAACAACTCCAAACTGAGCAGACAGCATGGTGACCTTTCAACTTTCTTTCTATGTTAAATTAAAACACTGCATGACTCCACATCCACTCTGGGAGAGATCAATTAGCATTCCTTGCTAGTGAGGGGGATGTGTGTGTTTATGTCAGCCCCCATGTGTGTGTGTGTGTGTGTGTGTGTGTGTGTATGTGTGTGTGTGTGTGTGTGTGTGTGTGTGTGTGTGTGTGTGTGTGTGTGTGTGTGTGTGTGTGTGTGTGTTCACAAGGTATGGTAAGCTGTGTAGGCAGGCTGGCCACTTCAAAGGCAGCCGGCCATGTTACAGCTGGTGACAGGGATTTGGCTGGACTGTAGAAGATGAGTGGAGTGTGTATAGCTGTGCCTATGAGTTTGTGTGTGTGTGTGTTACTCCATAATGTATATGCATATTGAGTGTGCTCGCGCGTGGTGATGTCAGTGCTAAGACATGTGCAGATCCCTCTCTTGTCTTGTACAATCATTTCCCATAGCAACTCCGGATCAGAGAGCATGGGTCAAACCTTGGACTTGAAGCAATGGGGTCTGGAAAAACTTAGCCAGAATAATTACAACCAAATCCAAATACCAAAAGCATGCCTGTCCTTTCCTGCTCTGCTCTGTTCTTCTGGCCCTCAGCAGTGGACAGACGTGCCAGGCCAACACAACTTTTTATGTGGTCACTCCCGGGAAGAAGATCTCGGTCTAATAAGGCTTGATTAGGGACGCTCACTCCTTTCCTGTTGTGAGCAGAGCTAGGTATCCCACTTTGATGTTAAAGTCTGACCCATGTAAGCAGAGTGGAGCATGTGTTCTGTCTTTTAACACACAATCACCGATTGGCAAGAAGATCAAAGGCTTGTTAACATGTTTAATGAAGACAGATGGGGATTGCGGCAGGGTCGGGGAAAAAAGAGGCATGTTGTATATTGTTCAGCGTGCTTATATGTGCTTCATAAAAATCACACAGATGGGTGGTACCCTGCATTCAAGCTGACGGATATTATGTTTACATCATTGCTTGAGCTTTAATGTTCACCTCTGGTGTTTAAGTCAAATTTTCTTGTGTTAAAATAGATTGAAAGAGCTCAAGCCCCACTCCCTTTCCGGGCTGATCTCTTTCCCACTAGCATCTGTAACTCCTGGGGTTTTCCCATTCTTTCCATATGTACATAATGTAAGTCGGTACCTACTGGTTACTAAAATTTGATCGCTGTGTTATTTTAACCACGTAAGAAAAAACAATTATTTCATTAGCACTCACATGCAACAACGCATTATATTCCAGGAGTCTTAGCAATTAGTGCCATAGCCTCTAGGGAGAACAAAATTATCATCATTTTGTCTTTGCTGAAGTGAAAAGGTGTAATTCTTAAAATGAGTGTCAGTACTGGACAATTTAAAAAGTTTGCCCCAAGTGGCTCCAATCATCTAACATAAAGTTTGTTTGTAGAATGAAAACAAGGCAATTATTTCTTACTGAGTAAGATATAACGTGATTTCACCGTTGCTTTCCAGCATATATAAAAATAGACTTACTACAAAATGTATAGCCATACTACTTGAAGGTATGGAGAGATACTAAAAGAAATACACTTTGTCTCAGCTCTGCACTGTGTGCATTAAAAAATACATGGGAACCTTATTCAGTCTGAGCTCAAGTGTGTGTGAGGGTTCAGCTGCTATGGGTTTTAGAAAGATGATACAGATACTTTTCAACTGAGGGTGTCAACAGTGTATCAAATATATAACATTTGCATTAATCACATTCCATTTTTTCCTCTGGCATTTTCCCGTATTGTTAAAAAAAAACAACTCTGTTTCTACTGTGTCTTTTTTAACCTGCAACACTGCACTAAATGTAACCATTCTAGATGTCGTGTGTGTTAGTTTATGAACATTTCCTTGTAACTTGTCTGGCAGATTTAATGCTGTGTGAGATCCATCAAGGAATTCCCACAGAAAACCAGTGTAGTGTAGTATTGACAGATTCTACAGTGAATAAAAATTGAACACAAATACTTCATAACATAATACTTCTGAAGTGGACAACGTTGACTTGTCCATATCTGATTTCTAATAAAAAAAAAGCCAATATCTACCCACGTATCGCTCCTAGAGATAAATATGCTTTGTCTCTTATATATACTATGAAATATGCATTGTGGAGTGTAGTGTAGTGTAGTCCAGTGTGGAGTCAGGTATTAAACTCTCAGGCCGTCCTGACAGCTTTACAGTGTGGAGAGCTGGTGGGACTCTGGAGACCGGCCTGCTGTTATGCGCTGTGTGCTTTAGTCTCCATCTATTCTGCCTGCACTCGACATGAATCACAATGCTTTACCCTCCCGTCTGCACTCCTGCTCAACTTATCAGGGAGTACATGAGGAGAGGTGAGGAGAAGAGAAGAGAAGAGAAGAGAAGAGAAGAGAAGAGAAGAGAAGAGAAGAGAAGAGAAGAGAAGAGAAGAGAAGAGGCTTGTTTTACTCTTGCGATCATTAGACTTAGTTAAGGATTAGAGCATCAGGCAAAAAAAGGGATTGAAGGGAGGAAAAGGAAGAAAGGAAAGAGGAAAGGGAGAAATGAACTCCTCATTTCACGATCTCTCCCTCCATTACAGAGGAGGACTGGAAAGAAGGGACTTCCAGCTGGGGCATTAAATGCTTTCTCTTTCCCAGCTGTGCAGTATATGACACACAGTTAAACTAGCCTGCTGCTATGAAAATGAGGATATATAAGAGCACTACATGCACGTCATTTTTTCTGTGCGTCCTTATGCACTTGGTGTGTCTTTGTCATTTAAATAGAGCATGAAAGAGTGAGAAAGTAAAGGGAAGGCTCTGAGGTGAGGGTAGGAAAGAGGAGGTCAGGGAAAGGAAGAAATCATTTATTTCCCTTAATCTATTTTCTATTTTTAAACTTTTTTTTTAACTGGACCGACTCCTCAGTGCCTGTTTTCTGCACTGATACACTTTTGGATTGATGACCCCAGCAAATTGATGACCTGCTCTCGCCCTGAGCCGATGGATTATAATTCATGTCCCCATTTTATTCACTTAAGTGATAGTTAATTGCTAAAAATTCAGATAATTCAGAGAGAATTCATAAAACACAATTAAGTTCAAAGCATTCAAAATGACTGGCTGAAACTTATTTCCCAAAAACACTGCATTTGACATTTTGCTTGCCTGGAATTATCTACAGGTTGTCTTGTGCATGAAGCAAAGTCTGGTCAGAGATTTGCATTGTCCATTCTTACCTGCTCCCACCACTTTATCAATGGCGATACAGGAGGCATCCAGCTCTTTGGCAAACTCGTGCACAGCCTGGCTCGGGTCCTCGTATGTGTGGGGGTCCACGTAGGTCCTGATACCCGGCAGACGCACTGCAGTAGCAGAGAGCAAGTTCAATTAATGACCGTTTAAAAACTCTGTCCCTCTGTGTAGGTGTGTGTGTGTGTGTGTGTGTGTGTGTGTGTGTGGGTGTGGGTGTGTGTGTGTGTGTGTTCACATCCATATGGCCTCTATACATGTTGATGATTTTAAACTTTGTAAGGACATATCACCTTAGTAGTGTTCAGCTATACAATGAAAATTAGGAGTCAAAACATATTAGTGCTAAGTGTCTACTAAACAAAACTTTGAGGATGGCCTAGTCTAGTAGTAGAGTTCTGGTGAACAGGAACAGGTCAGGATGAGCTTTCAACAGGAAGCAGTTAAACAGTAAATTGTGTGTTAGAATAACAGTGGTTCTCAGATGCCGCTAAGTTGAACAATATGGCACGTCTCCAAGTAACACTGTTTTTATGTGTTCAAGTAAATCTCACTTAGGAAAGTCATGCACACAGTCGTAGAGCTGATCTGTGATACAAACACATACAGTAATTAAGAATGAATGTCTCCACCTCCTTGACTTGTTGAAGTCAGGCTTACCTTGAGGCTAAACTTGAGAATGTATCCCTGCACAAAAGGAAGACTCATGCTTCATGAACAGTATGTAGAGGAAGAACAATCTCCTAGTGACCAAGAACTGTTTAAATGTACTTATGGGCTTGTGAGTATTGTTTTAAGACAGACTTGAAAAATGTGAACCTGTTTTTTTAGTAATAAAATTGTATTTTATTGCTCACTGTGGGGTCTTTTTTATGCTCTGCATCTGACCCATCCTAACTATTCATCAAGGAGTGGACAGATGCTGTTCAATCCAGCTGTGGGGCCAATGCCTGGGTTAAGGTTAAAGATGGGAGTATTCCTAATTAAGAACACATCTTATATGAATGAAGCAGAACAAGAAAAAGAAGGTGCAGGGGTGATATAAAGAAAATGAGAGTTAAGCGTGACTAACTTTTTTAATAAGCTGTTGTCCTGTTGTGTTGGCCGATCAGGGGGACAAACTGTCACCTTGGCTCTTTTACACACTGCTCTAATTTTACATGGAAAGGTTTAACTTTACATAATCACATGGGTGAGGCGTTTTCATCACTGGTCAAAAATGTATCAATGGAAAGGCCTTTTCTCGGGAGTAAACCCTATAATTAGAGATCGTTCAAAGCTTAATTCTCAGTACTTGCCGTAGCTGGCTACAGGAACAGTCTGAACTTGTTCCCTTTCCGAATAAAGCCTCCGGGATTGGTTTGCAAATGGACCAAGAAACCTCCTTCTCAATATGGTCTCGGTCCGATTACTGTCTTCTCATATGACCAAACGAACCGAAGTAAAGGGGAAACCACTTCAAGCATGGAAGTATCTGCTCTAAAACAACCGCCACTGGTTTAGTGGTGTGAAAATTCTGTGAGAAAGACGTCTCCCTGAATGTAACTATGACACTACCGCTAATGTAGCTACCTCTTCTTCCATAAGCCAAGTGAATAGTAACGAGCAGCGAGGATAGATCGAAACAGGCTTGGGGGAAACTGAGTCCAGTACTTACAGTGGCCGTTGCCAAAGTGCAGTCTTTTCTCATCAGGATGTTTGGATTTGCTGCGGCAACAAAACCTGCCAATCCAAACAGAGAAAGGTCAGAAATAGTGCCACATCTTCCAATAAGATGTGGCCCAGCCTGGAGGCTAGTGAGAGCCGTGCGTGTGAGTGTGTGAGTGTGTATGTGTGTATGAGTGTAATCCCAGCTCTTATAAGCCAAGAGAGGATCAGTAAGTCTTATAATGAGCCGTGGATTTATACTCTCTCTGAACAGTACTGACTGCCAACTTCAGCCACACACAAAGGCATGCACATGCACGCGCGCACACACACGCACGCACGCACGCACGCACGCACGCACGCACACACACACACACACACACACACAAACACACACAGACATATTTCTTAGCTTTCTCGTATGAACATACTCACACCCCTAAATACAACCGTTACAATGTGTTTTACAGCAACTACAGACGAGACATATAGAGGAAAAATTGGGGAAACATCAGCATTTGTAGCGGGTTGTGTTAACAGGTAAATGATTTCAGTGAGAGGGCAACAGGATTGGTGTGATTGGAGGAGACGACACTCAAATTGAGAATCGAGTCACGTGAGTGGTGGACAGACCTGCCAATCAGGACGTAGAGCAGCACAGTGAGCAGGATGATGGCCACGGCAGAGGAGATGGCGATCAGGACAACCTGGCTGCTCTCACTGGAGATAGAGAAGGCAGCTGAAAGATGGAGAGCAAAAAGTAATGAGCCAAAAAAAAAAAAAAAAAAAAATCATTAACATATCAATTACCTTCCAGTCCAGTTTCACCATATATGGTACATTGTCAATAACAAATATTCATTTAATGCATCTTCAGTTCAGTTTCATTAAGAGCATATAAAAGTATTTCTCAGGACACAGCAACAGTATAGATTTGAAATGAATATGCTGATAGGCTTCGACAGCCCTCATCTCACACTACAGTAATCAATAAACAAGTGCACATAAAAAAAACTCTTAAAATGTATAAATAAATCTATAAATGCCCTTAATAGTATCTAATTAAAAAGGGCACGAGAGGTTTATTAAACTCTTTAATTGACCTTTCCAACAAAGTTCAAATACTATAGGTTTTGTTATGTTGCCACTAAGTTTGAAAGTTTGATATTTTGTGCCAATAAATTCCCAGATATTTAAATTTGGTCAGTTTCATGGAAAAGTTCCCTCATAATGAAAGACTGTTCTGTTCTTCTCACAACATTAGACTACTGGACACAAAGACTTTGAAACCCTGCAGCACAAAATAAACAAAAAGAACCCAAAAAAAAACAAAACATGCCTGATTATGTGGTTTCCGATCAGAACGGTAATATAATCTCACTATTCTTTATCACTTATTTTATATGAAGGGACAGTATTGGCCTTGTGCCTGATCCGTCAAACCCAACATATCAGTCAAACCATATTTTCAGCTACAGCAGTAAATGAATGACTGTAAGGCTTCCACTGGGCGCTGAGCTTACAGTCTGGGCTGGTCTCAAACTGGAAGCTGGGGCTGCTGGCTCCGTATCCAGCAGCGGTGCGAGCTCTGATCTGCAGCAGGTAGGCAGTGTTGGGCTTCAAACCATTCAGAGTCACATTACAACCCCGAGCACGGAGGATGGTGTAGCTGGTCTCCTGCTCCTCCTGTGAGACATGAAGGACAGAGGAAAAGGAGGAAAGAGAGAGGAATGAAATATTTGTGAGACAGCTGGCACTGCTTGAGAAAAAAAAAACAAAAAAAAAACTGCAATTCAGTCCAAGTTGGAACAATTAATGAATACAGCATACATAATACAATAGATGCAGTACAACGCAATATACATGTATATACACCGACACACACACACCGACACACACACACACACCGACACCGACACACACACACACACACACACACACACACACACACACACACACACACACATCCCAGACAGTTTGGCAGCTTTCTTCCCAATCTGATGAATTATGCCCTTTATATTTTATGACTTCTCTCCTACTGATCTCCACTGATAAAACAACAGGAGGATTTACACACCAGGTCTGCACTCGGCACATTGTTTCCAGATGTGGAAGGAAAGAAAAAGTGATGGCGGGAAGACGAGAGGGCCGCAGGTAGATGCAGAAGAGAAAAGACATGAAGTAGCCCTTTGAATTACCCCCCCGGCAATGACATTGTCACCGGTAGAATAATGAGAGGAGTTAATCCAGGAATGTGCCAGAATTTTCAAACATTTTTTTTTTGTGTATATACTCCATAGTTGTTAGGTGTTAGGTGAAACACAGGCATCAAGAGAGAGACAGATCCAGCAAATTAAACTAGAATCAAATGAAAAAGAAGATTAAGTAATTATGATAATAAATTACTACTAATTATAACAATAATGAGTCATTAAAATGCACTTTCCAATACCACTTTGACATCTGCTTTTAACAAAGATGACATGAAATCAATACATGTGATATATGCAGCATTACGGCAACATCACATTACAGTAGGCCGGTCTGTCACTACGAGGGAGACGCGTAGGACACGAGGCAGCACGAAACATATTGTAGCACCAGTATGAAAACTCTGACGCTAAGCACAAAAAATAAAATGATAAATAAATAAGATTGTTAAATAATAAAAGGTGGTGACATTGTTACTGTGGAGGTTGCGTTTGAGACCGTTTGAGACTGACGGGCATGAAAATCTGCAGGAGGGCAAAACTAGCCATTTAAGGAGGCTAAATTATGCCTTGAACAAAAAAGGTTGTCAACAAATGTCATGTTTCTCTGCCCGTTCCTCGGAGCCCATTTGAATTGTCCAGGGTGAAAATTGCTGAGCTCGTCGATGCCCTGACAGGCCTGTAATCATATTATTACATTATTACTATGCTCAATATGAAACAAAAATGTTAAATGGGAAAGAAATAGGACAAAGCTGATCCTAAATCTTAATGACAACCTATTAGGGATGACTTCAACAATCCTAAAAATGAGCTAGATGTTTTGCAACATAGCCAAGCTCATAAAACTCATTCAAGGCCAAACCATGTCCAGGTAGAGTCAAATCCTCACTTTATAGACCCCGTTATTAACAGGCACTCAACGACATAAACGCTCACAGACACGCACACATGCACAAGCAGCGTCCAAAAGAAACTTCACGCCCATTAATGGAGTGGATCAGAGTTTTATGGTGCACAAAGCTTTTTAAACTGGTATGTGTGGGAGGAGGTAACTGATACACCAGACCTGCACTGAGACAGCTCTTCATGGCAACTATAAATCTACTCGCAGCTTGTCATCGGTCAGCGTTCAGGACGGCACGTGATCCCCTGAAAAATCATACACAGGTGTGGCACAAGCACCTACGTGTGTGTGTGTGTGTGTGTGTGTGTGTGACAGATACAGAGAGACAGAGAAGGACACTAAGGTCAGACACCTCTCCTCTATGCACACTGCAAGCCAAACAAGTGGTGTGATTGTGGACCTTCCACTTGTGTGTGCGTGTGTCTACGTGTGTGTCTCACCAGAATGGCCTCTGTGCTGCGTTCTGCTTTGATAGTGTAAACAAAGCTGCTGCAAATTATAGATTGTACAACACACATGCACACACACGCACACACACACACGCGCACACAAACATACACACAGAGTCAGAGATGCAAACGCGTACAGACCCCAACACAGGAGATGTACAGCAGGAGTCTTGTAAATAGTGTTTCAGCCTTCCAGCATTCCTTCCATCTAAGACTAAATAAACAGCGCCCAAATTAAAGTGGATCTGAAGCTCTATCTCTGCTCTTTAGATTATGGTGATAATACATGCAAAAACAATCAGCAAAGTGTATTCCCACAAATTCTATTTTCACAAAGTGCACTTGGAAATGCCTTATCGGCTGCAGAGCACCCTCTAGCCGGTTAAAGTGACAGATCATACAGTTCGCCTGGGATTTCCAAAGATGAAACACCTCTCTTCTTCTGGGAAGCTGTCTGGTTGGGAATTCCCAAGAATATCACCAAACGTTCCCTAAGAATTCCCATATATAGGACACATAGGAAGTGCACAGCCCCAACTCTTTAGACAGTCTTGGGCCTTTGGTTTCATGATCGTGTGACATGGTGGTATGTGCTGGTGGAAAGAGCTGTGTGGGCAAAGCCAGAGGCGAGAGACTGGTTAGGTGGCTTTGATTAAAAATAATGAGCTACAAGGGTTTTTCTGGCATGTCTCATGCCGGCTACTGATGTCACAAACCTCTTCAAAGTTTATCTGCAGAATTTCACTTCACCACGTACATCCATCAACCTCCTGAGAAAAAAATACAGTCAAATTACTGTTTCTTAGGTGGATATTTTAACAACTAGCCTAAATGTCAAATTTGCTGTTGACTATGCTTGTTATATTTGTGTAATGAAAACGGCAGATTTGCATTCCTAACAAGGCATGAAAAAATATAGTTTGGAGAAGTGGTGTTATCAGCAAACACTGAATTATTAAAATAGAGAAGTAATATTTTACTATTGACTTAGTTTTATATAATTTATCCATTTACAGAACAGGTTTGCAGGGGGTTTAGTGTCTATACAGTGAGTTTAATATAACATCCATCTAAATAAGTCACTATAATATTTAAAATATTCCTACAATAACTCATTTTTCTCTGTCATTAGGTCTGTATATATATTGAATGTATCCAATTTTACCTCAGTTTCATTTCATCACAGTTTGTCAGTAGATACTCAACAGTGAGTTTATGATATCATCATCCGGGATCAGTATAATGTTATTGGGACTGTCAGTTTGTCGGTTCCAAGCACTTCTCCTTTTAATTTGTTACAAATCTGATGATGGTAATGTGATTGGTAGTATTTATTTCATGTGCATTCACTAAGAGTTCTGTGGCAATTTAACCAACTTCCTACTTTCAACAGAAACTTTAAAAGCTTTTCAGTGTTTGAAGCACTCTGCAGGTTTTGAGAGTGTAGAATTAACAATCTTGGAAACAATAGCTGCCATGTATTACTGAGGCTTATTTATGATACTGGCTTGTTAATGCTTCAGTGGCTCAGGCATTGTCAGTTGGTCTCCAATAACCCGAAACATTAAGGTGAAATGATCTATTGGATACACATGGGTGAGTTTGAGGTCTACGTTTTCATCAGCTGGCAGGAAACTAAGCATGAAAAGTCCAATCAGCATGTAGGATTTATAATACTTTTGTTCTGCCTCATGCTTGAGCTCACAGTAGAAAAGCCACTTGTTGATTTACATTTCGCTAATGAAACATCTCAACTTTTAAACCGCCTCTAAAGCTTTCGCTTCTCCTGCTTCTTACACTAAACAGAGCTGTAACTGCGTGACTTCCCTTGTCGACCAACCTCAAAAACTATTAGTCCACTGAGTTTTCCATCTACTATATAAAAGCACTTTGCTTTGAGTGATGTTGTGTGGTTGTTGGCAAAACGTTCACTTCTCTACTATGAGAGAAGCTCGAGTCATTGGTAAATTGCTATTGGATTACACGATAATGTACACTGTGTATGTCTGTTTTAAACTTGTGTAAATACAGACAGAGAAAACCACAAACACAGAAAAGCAGAGAGTCTGTCTGATGCTGCAGATCTGAACATCTTCTACTTCTTGCTAAAAGCTCTCTCTCTTTTAATCTCTGTCCGTCTGTTTTTGTCTTCTGTTTCACCATCCTGTTTATGTGTGTATGCAATTATGTCTGCGTGTGTGCGTGTGTGTGTGTGTGTGTGTGTGTGTGTGAGCCTCTGTCTGTCTCATAAGTGAGTCATGGTGTGGTCTCAGTGTGGGTACTTTGTGCTCCAACTCTTGTCCTCCTACGGCCTTGATCCTTGGCATGCTAGAGGTTGTCAGCGTCCCTCACCAAGAGGCCTCTGTCCTGGGTTGTAATGGGGGTCTCCCCTGGTTGTCCCAGTTTATTCTTCTGCATGGAAGAGCCTTTTGTCTGGGGTTTGAAATGCCTGGGTATGTATGGCTGCTGTGGAGAATCTTCTGGGAACTCGGTTTGTGTGTATGCGTGTGTGTGTTTGTGTGTCTGTCCCCGTGGTGTCTCCGGCAATTCCTGGGAGACGATGTGATTAACGGGGATCAGTGCAAATGCCCAGAGAGTTTGTCACAGAGACTCTTCCTTGGAGTCCCCCCCTTTTACATTTTCCCTGCCCTCTTTCTATGAATATGCATTTGTGATGAGTGAGCATGTGTTTGCGTTTGGAAAAACCACAGTTGAGAATTAGACCTGCAGTGAGCTCTGACCCAGCATCAGTCATTAACTTTTCCTCTCGCTGTTTTCAGGCCTTGTTTTAACATCTTAGGTAAGGATGGCTGAGCAGGGAACAGAGTTTAGAGAGGAAGCAGCTTCTGTCGGCCTACTAATCAAGAGATTAGGGGCCACTGTTGGCATTCAAGCAAACTGTGATCTGGGACACACACATACACACACACACACAGACACACACTGAATCTGCCAGAGTGATTAAACTTGCATCCACGGTTAATTTCACCATCAAATGTCAGCCATAGCACAGCACTGGCGCTGAAAGCCAGTGTAATTCGTTCTGCACTAATTTCCCTCACAGAGGAATGAGCGACCCCACAGACGCATTTACTGTCTGCCATAAAACTTGTCTCCATTAAGGAGAGGAGGGGAGAGGAGGACAGGATGAGAGATAGAAGGAGAGATGGAAAGGGGAGATGCGAGGTAAAAACAAAGGAAGGGAGGGGGGGGGGGGGGGGGGGGGGGGAGCAGAGGAACGGACACAGAAAAACAAACAAGAAGAAAAATAAGAGAGGATGGAGGTGAAGAACAAGAGGAGAGAGGAGGAGTCGTGAGAATAGGAGATGAAATTAGAGAAGGGAGGAGAGATACAGGATAACAAAAAAAACAAACAAAAAAAACCCCCCAAAAAAAACATGAGAATGTTTTTGGCTTGTCGTACTTGTTATGCTTTTGTATCATGAACACTCAGTTGAAAAAAACAAACAAACAGACTTTTAGAACAAACACAACCAGGATATTTAAAATTGCGGATAAGACTTTGTATTCAACTGGTTTCATTTAATCTCATCCCCACGTTAAAAAAAAAAAAAAAAGCCTCCATGATTTAAGTGTGAGAAACCACATCCTCAGTCAAATGTTTTGAACCTAAACCTCAAACTTTTCACTGTGTACAAGAGGAGCAGGGTTTTAAAAGATCAGATCCAATCAAAATGATGTGTATCAATATGAATTTTTGTAGTGCGACTTTTGGCTTCAAACACATAACAACACATGGAGAACAAAAACAATCCAGCGAGCTTTTCAACACAGTAGTTTGTCATTTTGGAAATTTGCTTTTTCTATCTTTTTTTTTCTTTTGCCAAGACTTAGATGAAAAAAATGTAAATCGTGTGTGGGGAGCCGACAGGAAGTCAGCCTGCTCAGCCAGAGGAAGCTGTGGATGTGCACGCTCTCAACCGGCTCAGCTGGAGACGGACTCGCGCTCTGTGGGCCCAAAAATGCAGAGTTGCATGGAAGCCTGCAGAGACTTTTCCGGCTTCTGTGCCCAGTGAGAAACTTTCACAGGAATGAACGGGGCACCATCTTTGAAAGCGGTATTCACTTCTCCTTAATGCATCTATGGATGAGGAGGCTCACCTAGCTCTGTCTGAAGGTAACAAAATCCATCCAATAGTAACACTAACACTCACTAATTGACATATCATATGTGGTTACATGCCGGGTGCAGGCTTATATTTACCAGATATAATGGTCTCCTCATCAAATTCTCAGCAACATTGTGAATAAGTGTATTTTCCAAAATGTCGCTATTCAAGAACTATTCCTTTAAGAAGTGCAGTTTATGATGCTGCCTTGCTCAAAGGCGCGTATGGTAAAGCTTTAACAGTGATATGTGGCGCACTGACCTTTTCGTAGTACTTGATCTCATAGTCCAGGATAATGCCGTTGGGTCTCTCTGGTTCCTGCCAGGACAGTGAGACGCTGTTTCGAGACGTCTTCTCCTTTTTGATCACTGTTACCGGAGAGGGAGCTGGACGGGAGACATAGAGACACACAGTGAAAAAAGAGAGCGAGAGAGCGAGCTCCTTCATACTGAGGTTCAGTGGAAGTTCAGTCCCCGGTGTTGCATCCTGGCAATTGTCTATGGTTCCTGTTAGCCTAATTCAGTTTGCTGGAGCCCAGTGGGGCCACATTAAAGGCTGTGGCCCAGGGTTGCTGGTTGGAATGAGACGATGTACACTAACGCAAACACTGGATTGTGCCTATACACACACACAGGCTTAAAACACATAATATTCACACAGTCAGAGACATCTGCATTTAACCGCTGTCAGAGCAATACAGCAAAAAGTGCTGCGGCCAGATGATTCTGCTTTAATTCAACAAAACAAAATCTCTTTCATTCGTCTATTTAAATTAAACTGCCATGAGTGAATCCAGTAGTTTTATATGGTTTTATAATGTTTCTCATATTGGATGTGGCAGCACAAAACTGTGTCAGCTGTAGTAACGCTGCTGCCTCCACTCTCTCCCATCTTTTTCCTGTTATAGACTAATACTAACATTTATCCACGTCTGGCTCCTGAGAGACCTTCCCAGATTAAAGCTTACCTAACCTAAGTATTCACATTTTCTTCTTACATCAAGTTACATCAACAAATATCCATTTTGCAACACCAGATTACTCCTGATATATCTCAAGTAAGTATTAAGTGAAAGGTTTGAAATTTCTGATTCTAAAAATGTCATCCGCCTGGATCTTTATGAAGAGAAATCCTCTGAAGCAAAAAAGATAATGATGCTTTTCTGGAGAGGAGATACAGGAAAATAGACTAGTTACTGTAAGCAGCAATAACCACCATTGCTGAGCGGACAGAAAAGTCTGCCAGTTTAAATTTGAGAAGCAATCTCTGGGAGGAATCCCTGGCCAATTTCATCAAAATAAAGAAAAACAAGGCTATGCTTGGTTACCATGTTAACTCGCCTCTGGAGCTGGTGAGAATATGAAACTCTTGTTCAGTCATTTATTAGGTTTCACACGAAAACATTACATTAGTTCCCGCTTAGATTGCTTAAGGAGCAATTTCTCACCAGAGTTCAGTTGTCCTTTACTGAAGTGTCTACTGTTCCACTGCATTTTGAGAGAGTGTTGTATTTTTCGATTTGAAACTCTTTAAACCGTCTCTTTCCTTTTCCCTCTCTCTGCTTGTCCCCGTCCCTTTCGGTTTGGTGCTTTCTCCCTCGCCAATCTTCCTCGCCAATCCTTCATCCATGCATCGCCTAGCCCCGGGGAGTTCACATGGTCCCAATCTAGTAATTCAGCACATCCCTCCCTCTATCAAACCCTGCACCCCTCCCTCGTTCTCTCTCCCTCTCCCTCCCTCTCTCTCTCTCTTCACTCTTTTTCTCATTTCCCTTTTTTACTGCTCTCTAATTGCCAGGCAGCTCCGGGGCCAGCCCGGCATCTGAGGCATCGACTTTTAATTTTATTAGACCACAGGAAAAAACATGTTTGTCTTTGAAATGTTCGAGCCTTTCTTGATTGTGATTATATGGCTGCATAGTGCGTCTGTGTGAGTGTGCGTGTGCGTGTGTGTGTGTTTGTGTCTTTTTGTGCATATACGCGTGTGTATTTCCGCGGGAAGTTATTTTTTCTCCTGTAATGAATCCAGATGGGGAGAATCTGTTTCTATACCCCCTGCTCCTCCTCTCCTCCTCTCCCTCTGGTTCTTATAGCCGGGTGAGGCTATGTTTTTTATTGGCTCTGTGGTTTATGGTGGTAATGATTTACTGTGTCTGGGCTGCTAGGAGGCAGCTTCAAGTTCCTCTCCTCCTCCCTTTCCCTTTTCTTGCCTCCCTCTCTCCCTCTCTCTCTCTGTCTCTCTCTCTCTCTCTCTCTTTCTCTGCATGTCTATTGCCAGGCACTTAATTTTCTGTCACTCTCTCTTTCTATCTGTGGTGTAAAACTGATACAGCGTACCAGGCCCATAATGGCCTTAAAAACTGGCCTTCAGCATCATTCACCTGTGATGTCAGGGACATGATACAGCTGTTGGAACACATCTATTTATTCAGCACAACCCTGGTGGATTATTGGAAGTGATCGTAGTTTATTGCTCAAAGAAATTTACACCCTGTGAAAAAAATGTTTAAGCAATATTAATACATAATCCATTTATGATGCGGAGTGAATCACAGACTAGTCTCTACTCTGCGAAGAAACACATTAGTTATAGCCTCCATTTCTACGTAGTCTCCTCTCTTTCTCCTTTTTCCATTCTTAAAATTTTGTTTGTACATTCTCTTGTACAGCACAGGTATTGACCATCGCCGCCTCCAGACTTTGTAGGAATATATTATTGATATGTGAACACATTCTGAGATAAAATATTGATAAGGTGGCAGAGACTGGAAGAATGTTTCTCTCTGTCGATATGTGGTGGGCAAAGCCCTACAATCGCATCGCTAAGCAGGTAAAAACGGAGGGCTTTGCCCCTGCATGTACTTTATGTGCCTGTTTCCTCCTACCAAACCCACTGTGCCAAGTTCAGCTGCAGTTCAGACTGGTAATATTAGAATACTCTACATGTGGATCACAGTTCCTCTGCTGTTAGCATAGTTATGACAATGAGTGGAGGGCAAAGGAGGAGAGAGGAGAAGCGCTATCTGACAGCACCTTGACAGCACAGCCAGGACACACTGCTCCTTCCCAGGGAAACACTTAATCCAGCTTTTAACAGCTTTGGCATCTGTACGTGTGTGTGTGTGTGTGTGTGCGTGTGTGTGTGTGTGTGTGTGTGAGAGAGAAAGTGCCTAGACGGGTGGAGCTAGTGCACTGACATACCTAATCCTTGTAAACTCTCAAGGCTGATGGAGAGTGTGCAGCTGCAGGCTAAGATATATGTCAGACGGAGAGAGAGAGGACTGCGAGTGTGTGTGGTGACGAAGGTGGGTGGGTATAGTGTCAAGGTGTGTGTTTTTGTGTTTTTGTGCGCGCGTGTAAATGTGCTTGCATGTGTGTACTTGATCTGCTATATGGAAAGACCAAGATCCATCCCTTGTGATGATCACGCCAGCATCTAAGATGGATTTCAATATTCCGAGCACAAGCCGGCCTCTTAGTGTGGATTAGCCCTCCTCAAATATAATATATATTCAGATCGCAGAGACTAACCACACACAGATTACAATGCTTACTAGGAGGAGACTCCACGGCTTTGTTAAACTCTGTTGTCTTTTACATTTGGATTGTCTTTGCTTAAAATGTGTAGCTTTTAATCCCCCTCCACATAACAAAAAGTTACTTGAGTCCTTATTTTCCTTCAGCCTAGACATGTGTGTACATACAGTATGTGTACAAACACACACACACACACACACACACACACACACACACACACACACACACTCACACACACTCACACAAAATCCATATTGACTACTCATTCCCATCTTGTCACTTTAAACAGGTCATGTCTGGCCCCTGTCACTTATAATACAGGCCAGCTGTGACAACACAGACCAAACACAGCTGTATGTATTGTGTGTATACACAGCCTTTCACATTTACATCACACTGACTGTGTTCTTCTTTAGAGAGTTTACACATATATATGATGGAGTCCATTTATCCTTCCACTGCATGTGTACTGCATGTGTGTGTGTTTGCCCTTGAGTCTCTCTCCCGCAGCACTCTAAAGTTAAAGCTTTATGGTTGTACGGTCACTGTGATCCGTGAGCAAAGAAAAACCGTGAGCCGTCTTTCACTAAATTAGTGCAACATGACAACTCACAGATGCAGTGTAAAACACAATGCCAAACTGCTTTGTATGCAGCAACGTGTCTCTGAATGAATAGATGTTGCAGTAACAGTAACACTACCAGTCAAACACAATACAGCATTGCTCTGTAGCAGAGGAAGGAACTGCAGATCAACAGGTATCAGAACTCTGCTGCTGCAGCTGCTGTTGGTTTTCACAGTATAAAACCCTTCCCCTTAGAAATCCCAGCACAGAGGAGAGAATTCAACTCAGGAAAGCTGTTCGTTCAACTCGCCCCACCCCAGCAAACACCCCCCCCACCCCTACCCCCTCACCCCCCTCGCCACACTCGTTGCGTTCAGCACACCCTGTGAAGGTGTGAGGTTATTCTTACGGCTGAGTACTTTTGTGACAGTGTTTTAATATTCAATATCTTAAGTTAAACTGAAGTCAACTTGATTTTTTTTTTTTTCTACTGATCAATTGTCTTGATATGCCTCTGTTGACGTCTGAAAATCTATTATCCTGCCTTGCTGATTCTACCTGAAAAGAGCCAATACACTCACAGTAACCTGTAAACTAAAGCAAACATAAGTCCCATTCAAGGTATCCCCACTCTGAGCTCTCTGTTTAAATTCACACTCCTGCCGCCTGCCCATCATCGTTGATATGATGGATTGTGTAAGTCTGACCTTGCTGTATGACAACTCATGAGAGAAAACTCCCATCTGTTCACTCTGCTCAAAAACCACCTTCCAAGTGCTAAATCACCTTCCAGGATTTGGATCAAAACGTCCCACAGAGAAATGTGGAAACACATAAAGAAGAAATGGCTGGGCGTTGGTTTGGTATTGGACAGAGACAGGTAGAAATAATGGGTCTTGTGTGCGTGTGAAGATAGAAATGGAAAAGAAGGCCAAAGAGAGGAGATAATGATTGAGAAGAAAACAAGAAGAAAATGCTGAGCTGCCGACACAAAAACAGGAACAAAGGCAAACTGTGTTAGAGAACATGAAGGGAGAGGGAATAAACTGATGAACTACAGACAGACGTTTGTGCATTCCTTGCTAGAGTCAGGGATTTCTGAGGTTTGGCTCTTTCTACTGCAGCTAGATTTATTTTACTCTTGGAATTTCACAGCACTACTTCCCCTTGCCTTCTTATTCTTCTAAGGCCTGGATGTGTGGAGTGATATTTGTAGAGAAGATTGATGGGAGTTTTAGGAGCCCATCCTTACGGTAAGAGTGTCTGTTAAAAGGATGAGTTTTTTTTTTTTTTTGTTAAGGAGGAAGATATTCGATCCTGGTCGTTAAACAGGAGAATAGTGGTCTGGGATCGCCTTGTAAATGTCCTGGGCTGATGGTTGGAGTGCATATGTTTGCAACACATAAACTATAGGCCAGTGTATTATATGAAAAGGATATTTAGAGGTGGGGAGTGGGAGAAAGAAGTTTTCTTCATGCATGAGTATCATTCATCCATTCATATGGTGTCTGGACTCCAATCAGTGAATTTTAGAGGAGGGGTTTAATTGAGATGTTGATGCGACTCATCAAGTCTTGAAAACTCCTGAAACTCTACTTTAAACCAGGAAATGCAGAGATAGAAAAAAAAAAAAACATGTTGGGAAGCACTGTCAATCATTTGCTATATACCCTACTTGAACTTAAGAAGCTAAGCTAAATCTGTGGCCGTCTATAATCAACTTCATCTGTTTTCTGATTTCGATTTCCTGTAAGTCAAGTAAGATCACTCCCTCGTTTGGGTCTTGGTCATCAAAGTCATCGTGTATCTAGAACGTCAGAGACAGCTGGGCTTGCTGATTGGTTTTGAAAGGGATTCTCTACACATCCAAGGCTTATCATACATACAGTAATGCTCTTATCACTACCAGGCTCTTTCCTAACAATTATGTGATATCAATATGTTAATGTCCAACACAAAATAAAGAGCCTGGAACTCTTTATCAGACAGTGATGATGCCTGAAGACCAAACAGTTCAGAGGCCTTTGACATTTTATTAATTACTTTTTGGGACATTTTATGCCTTCATCAGAAAGCAATAGTGGAGAGATGACAGATAACAAAAGATAGGTTTAGTTTCTCCTGATAGAGTCGTTCCAGATACCCTGCAGTGGTTTTAGTAGTATATAAGTTTTTACATCAATGAACCAGCAAATTTCAGTGATTTCTACACAGTCAAACCCAGTAAGTGCCACTACTCGGTTAAACGTGATGCAGGAAAAAATGAAGGATAATAATTTGATAATATGTGGTATAATGTGTGGTATATGTGGGATGCATGCCTTCATCCATGTACCCATCTGCCCTGACATCTTACCAGCTTGGTTGGTGGTGATGGTGACGGCGGCGTACTGCCTCATCTTGGGTGCTAGCGCTGACACGCCGTTCTGCGCTTCGATCTCAAATGTGTAGTTAGTGTGAGCGAGCAGGTCGCCCACCGTCACCGTGGTGTTGTGGAGGCCCGTGGCTCTCGGCAGAAAGCGAACATTGCTCCGGCAAGGCTCACAACGCTGGCCGCCGCCGCCGTTGCTACCGTTGGCGGCAACGCCACGGCAGCGTTTGCAGAGCACGGTGAAGGTGATGTCCCTGCGCCCGCCGGTGTCCTCCGGCCAGCTCCAGTCCAGGATGACTGAAGTCTCGTTGATGGAAGAGATCACGTTTCGAGGAGCTGTAGGAGGACCTGGTAGACACAAAGAGGAGAGGGAGATGAGGGGAGGCGGAGGTGAGAAAATGAGAAGGAGGTCAAAGGAGGGGAGAGGAGAAGATGGAAGGGAAGGTGAACAGTAGAACAGTAGAAAGGAAGTAACTGTCCGTTTAATGGGGTCTTTAGAATGAATGATGAAAATGCACACACAAACTCTATCATAGTTTTATTACAGTGATATCAGGGTTGAGTTAATGTGAGTCTGTATGAACAGTATTATAAAATATGTCTGTTTCCTGTCTGTGTGTTTGGATCAGTAAGAGAGGAGGTCATGACACAGCCTCTTTAAGAAAAGAAAAAGACTCCGTCGAAGTTAGCCCAACATATAAAAGCACAAACGTCTTATTACAAACAGATCACTCTGAATATTTCCAGATTTTTATATCAAAGCTATGACTGTAATTACATGGAGGACAAAACAAAACTGCCAAATAACTCCGCCGAGAACTCGGGCAGGAGCAGGAGGGAGAGAGGGTGAAATGGGCTTAGTGGATTGTGCCTCGAGACACAGTGCTTTGTTTGGTTTGTTTGACTTGACAAGAATTTACTTCACTCTCAAACTATCCTAAGCTCCTATCTTGAGTAATCAGCATGACAGTTTTTGATTGTGCTCAAAAGAAAGATACACAGACGATTAGAGAAGTCTCAAATCTCACAAATCCTTATTGAAGACTTCTATAGACAAATTTAATGTTGTAAGAAATCTAACAGGACTATGGCATCTAAGAGGAATTGTTCTAACTCTAAGGCAGTGCACCTACTGTACACACAACCTGTGTCGAAACGTGACGATCACCACTAGAAATCTCAAATCTAGAAGTGATGAAAAAAGTAGGCTCCAGAAGCCAGTTAAGAAATTGATGCTCAGAAACTGCTACAGTTCAATGAAGCATAAAGTTGCAATGAAAGTAATTTGGCAAATTCCATTATATATGCATAAGTACGTGGATCAAACATATTGCGACATGCAGGAGATGAAAATAGTGTAATCACAAGACAATCTCTACACAATGTGCGTTTTGCCTAATTTTATTTCAATTTTCCTCTCTCAGCCACAACAGGTGATGAAGAGGAAGAATCCAACATCCTGAAATTTGATTGAGGTCGTTTGATTTGCAGTGCACATGGACAAGACAACTCCTGGTGATAATAACGTCTTTCTTAACCATTTCCTCAACCTCAGTATTCCAGATCAGCAATGAACATTAAATAATTACAGATCGACAGTATCGCCACTCATTACTCATCACTACTCATTTTTCTACCTTGGGTAGACACACACACACACAGAGGGACGCCCTTTTCTATTATTTGAAAAAAATGTATACGTCATTAAAGCATTTTCTTTTATAGCAATCTCACCCTGACAGTCCTCTGGCTCGCAGATATACGTCTACCTCCCACCTGCACCTGCACAGGCATGCACATGTACACTACGCAGGCAAGCTTACACTAATTCCAAATGTCAAAATAATACATGACATAGAGATGAGCACATCACATGAGTTATGGTGTCTAAGAAAATGAGGATGCATCTGTAATCTCAATTTCAGGCTCTTTCCAGCCTCCTGCTTATCACGGCAGATGTCAGCAGCCGCTAAAAATTTTAATTTTGTAAAAAAGTGATGTGTGCAGGATCTTCCAGCAGTAATGGTGATGACGAGCGAGGCGGACCAGGACTTTTTGTGCTCATTTGTAGGTGGTGCTGTGGGATGCAGGGGGGGGGGCATTAATGCAGTTTTAATTGCTGGAACTGAATTCTTGGGAGTAGACAAACTCTACTTCATCCACTGTTAAGACAGCTGTTGCAGAAACGCCTCACGATGAATACAGCTGGAAATAGCTTACGCTTGAAAGCCAACGTTTCTGCCAACATCTTCAAATATCCAGAGTCAACTCTAAACAACCTCTGTCACACCGCTAACAGTAAACCATCCTCTTCTGAGATAATCATGATCATTATCTTCCAACAACTTATCTATTCATTTGCAGCCCTTGCGTCGCTCAATCTGTCCCAATGAGGTGAAATTTGCCTCGTTGACAAGATGCCGTTGAGATAATCACAACAGGGTCCTGTCGTGACTGTCTTTCTAATTAGGATTCGGTCTATGGCTGTGGGCGTCGATTTGTATTTTCTCCTGTTCTACCCACTGTGAAAGACTTTTTTTTTTTTTCTCTCCCTATCCCCTTTAGTAACGGATGTATCCATAATCTGACATCAGGGAATGCAGTGATTTATAGTTTTATGGGGGAATGCATTTTAGAAGGCTTGCAGGAGGCATCTACATCTGCAGTCCATTTGCATCAGATGGAGACAAAAGAGGACCATGTAAAAAAAGGTGATAAAGAGTTGTTGGGTTGCTGTGGCTTCAGTGACCTTTAAATAAATGAGGAATCTTAACCCTCTTTGTCAAATAGTAAGCTATTTTACTGGTGGATGGGGAAATTGCACACTATAATAAGAATCTTCATTTTTTATGTGTAGGAATCCAACTGTAAATGAGATCCTGCACAACAGGAATAAACATCGTAAACACTGTTAGACTGTTTTCATTAGATCCAGTACCAAAGCATTTTAGATACAGATCTAAAGCTTCCGGATTACATTGCAGGTATATTGTGTATCTTTACTGTCAAACTGCATTTTCTGGACATATGTCTGCTACACAGTAATGTTGTGTTTTGTTAGACTTTGCAAGGACAATATTTACCAAAAGGATGGAGTATAAAAAAAAAAAAAGCATCTGAAAGCATTTAGAGCATAAGTGGATAAGCAGCTCTTCGAGGTTAAGACAGGTTTCACTGCTTCTTTTATTGGCTAATGAGAAAAATCCTCCCTCACCACAGTGAAGGGCTTCTCTCGTCAGATATCTGATAGAGAAAAATAACATGAGCGGCTGAGGTCATCGTACGAGGGCGCCACCGACGTTGAGACGATGGCACATGCACCACACACTTACGGGTACACGCCATGGAGGCGGGGTCTCCCTCAGCACGGAAGTAGTTCTTCTCACAGCCGCAGTGCAACGACCCCTCATGGTGGGAGAAGCTGTGAGGCGGACACTTTGAACACTCCATGTTCCCGAGCGTAGATTTGTAGAAGCCCGCCCTGCACACTGGAGACAAAAGAACACAGACGGATACATGAGCGTCCTGCTGAACCAGCACATCGACAGCTATCTAATAGCTGCATTTTTCTTCACAGCACCTACAACGAGAGCAAGTGAGAAATGAAAGATGGGGAGTATTTAATGCAGTCACACACACATACACACACACACACACACACACACACACACACACACACACACACACACACACACACACACACACACACACAAACAGTGGGAAGGGGACTGAATATAAATCCCCTGCTCATGTAACAAGAATCCATTGACTGCCGGTAAAAAACAATAATTCTCTGAAATGTCTTTGTCTCTATTTCTCTCTCTCTTCATCTCTCAGAAGGCACGACATTAATAATGCAAATTGTCCCCTCAGATAAAAGGGCTGTTCTCTTTAAATATCTGTGGTACTAAATCAGCACTCAGCAGCTCTTTTAACTCCTACTCACCACAAATCTGTTGCAATCTGTGCAAGTAGGGTGACACTCCACCTGTGTAAAGTTTAATGCATGTGTGTTTGTGTGTGTGGGAAGGAAGATCAAGGAGACAGGATCAGGGAAATAAAACACTTTCATTTTAGTTGTTTTTTTTTTCCTCTCCTTTCTTTATCCATTTAGTTCCAACTCGCTCGTTTATTCTCAACTCTTTTCTTCTGCTCTATCACAGGTTGAAACCCATGTCATCTTTATAATTGGGATACAAAGCATTTAAGCCTCTCTAACAACACTAACGTCCATTTTTACTGGCCATAGACAGTTAACATCAGCTAAACACTAGATGTATTTAACAGTGACAGCAAATTCAAATAACACAGGCCACCGGATTAAAGCTGCATTCAGACAGTATTTTACTAATATGGCAGAAATTCAGTATCTTTAAACCATGACTGTTTTAGCGCCTGAAGCAGCATTTAAAGCCACATGGGTAAACTGTGTGGGCAAAATATTGCATTTCGTTCACTTCAAATTAAATGCTTCCCACAGACACAACCAGGCTAGTGTTGATTAATTATACAATATACAAGTAATTAACCAATTAACTAAAACTGAATCATATTTAGTACTGCAAATAGGATGTGGATTACACTGATTGGACCAGACCTTATTTTTTATTAAAATGCAAACACAGAACTTTACACGAATCTGACACTGTTGCACGCATACTCAAACAGGCTTTTCTCTCTCTCTCTCTCTCTCTCTCTCTCTCTCTCTCTCACACACACACACACCACACACCACACACCAGATTTAAAAAATGGCTAGCAGCAACAGCAGCAAGCCAGCAGAATGTGTGGGCTCAGCAGAACAGGTCTGACAGATCCCAGTGGTGGACAACACGCTCCTGCAAAAGCCAACACTGCTGATACTACTGCCATATCCATCACTGACACTGGCACACCAAGGTCCCCACGCTACACTAAATACTCCACTACCTCCCCTCTACAGTGTGTATGTATGTGTGTGTGTGCATGTGTGCGTGCGTGTGTGAGAGTAACAGAATGTGAAGCGGGTTTAAACAGCCCAATATGATCCCGCTGATGGAATGACAACCACAACACTTGCTGACACACACAAAACAGACCACCCTGATTGGAGGACGCACCAGGAAATTAAACCTGACAGCCAGCTCCCCCAGCCAATCAGGTAACAGAGGCTGCAAGATAACTGCTAAGGTCGGCAGAAATGCACCGGGTACATAAGAAACAGAAGTGCGGACAAACAGATGAACGTTTAAGTGATTTAATCTCATAACGGAGGCGGAACCTTTGACAGAGCGCACAAAAGGTCGCCCCTGCATAACGCCAAACAAAGATGCTGTCGCTGTATTCACTGGGTTCATTGAGCCACTGGGCTCGAGTCCAAATGTTTCCATTTAGCTACCATATGCATTGACTCCTGGCATCGTTCTCATTGTAGATTAGAAACTAATCAATTACGGAGATATGTATTCACGGGAGAAGTTAAGAATTATTTTTGGTTTCATATTCTGTTTTTTTTTTTTTTTTTAAACTTGTTCCCTTAAAACAATGAATTTCTCTAAAAAGGAACAGTTGTAACATTTATAAGTCTGGACTTCCCAAATATGCCTGCACCTCTCAGCCCCAAAATACTGTAAATGAGTCACAAATATATATTTTCATTTGTTAGTCTTTAGCAAACATTACTTGCATAGGAAGAAATTTATTGGAGACTATTTTCAGATGCAGATTACCTCACAGTTAGTGCAGAAGTGTGTATTTATGATACTAAGAGTGTGTGTGTGATCGGCTAAAATTAAATTACACTGCACGTGTTCATTGTAATGAAGGAACATGTCGTGCAACAGTATGGCCAACTGATGTGTTTTTAATAGTTTCTGAGCTCTAAGGCTCAGAGGAATGAGCTGTATCAGGGTTTAGCTGCATTAGAAACATTTGTTAGCACGATCAATTTGTTAATATGAGGAAAACCCCCTTCAACTGCCGGTTGGATGAACGAAACATCTCACTACGCTCGGATGAATGACTCTGGCAAATCAACACTCCACGAACGTAAGAAAAACAGCCACATTTCCCCTTGGAAGTTATAAATATACGGGGACTTTTCAGTGCATAACACAGCCGTGAAACTTATTAGGCACAGAGTGGATCTCATAAACTTTCAATGTAAAAATTAATAACCAAAGCTGCACTTACGGTATGAGCTTTTCATATGACAGTTAGTGATATGTTGTATTTTCATGACCACAACCCTAAAAATATTTTTATAACAGCTGGAAATGGATAATAAAGGTCCAGTTTCTTCCCCGTGTGTCTGCCAGGATAGAAAGCAGCTCTGACAGGGGCTGATGGTAAAATCAGATTCGGCTCGCAGGAGGTTAACTCCTCATCTAGAGGAGAACCGGGGGATGTGTTACACTGACATTCACCAGCAGTGTGTGTGCAGGGGCATGAGTGGATAGCATGATACCTTGTGTGTGTGTGTGTGTGTGTGTGTGTGTGTGTGTGTTCCCCATGAGAGGAAACACAGCACTTCTTCGGATGACAGAGTATGTGTGATTAATTAAAAGGTGTTTGTGTGTGAAAAATACACAAAGAGAGAGAGACACACGTTCACAAGAGCATCACTGCCTTGACAAATAGAGAGAAAATCTAATATTTGTGGAAGAGAAAAAAATATATAGAGGTTATCCTTCATGAATTATCTTTTATTTATTTTATAAACCAATAACAGCAGCAGGAACACCATGTAAGGACTGTATCGTTGTCGCACACACACACACACACACACACACACACACACACAAACATACATTCAACTTGAAATTCTTGCAAACACTCTCACACTCACCGGGCTATAACACCATGTTCTTGCAACTTTCTCCACAGCGACGGCTGAAACACAATCTGGTCATTCACTTTTAAAGAGCATTACACACCAACATGTACACACACACGCACACAAAGACACATGTGCGCACATACGACTGCGACTCGCCACATGATACGGTGGTTGTAAAATAACTGGGGCTGCAATTTGCTCAATCAATAGTCTAGGTCACAGGACACCCTCATCAATAATTAAGGTGACGGCTGAATGGTAGTGGTCACAGGCAGTCCCTCTTTTTTTTTTTTTTTTACCACATGTTAGTGGAAAACTTGACCTGACCTTCGTGAGACCAGATTTCGTTACCGTGCATCTTTAAAAAAGAAGCTAGTTTCAAAGAATCTTAAGACAACAAGGAGAATTTATTGTGCAAGTGGGCGATTTTAAAGCAAAGATATTTCACTTTTATTTTTAAAATGGATTGTGATTGGTAGCTCAATGCTTTCAATTCTTAAAGTCTAGCAACACATCCATGGTCACTGTGCGAGGAAATGACAGCAACTTTAGAATCGCCAATCTATTACATGATTAAAATCTCATTAGAGGCACAGATAAGCTTTTATTAGGATATTCTACTCATCATCAGAAAAATGTGACCCAAGATTAAACTCGGCAACATTACTTCTCACATGACCCGCGTCCTCTTGACCCCTGACCTCACTCGTAACTTGCAAATTGATTGGTGTCACATAGGGGAAGCGGGAAAGTACCTCTGCCCTTGACCCGTCTTTGCGTCAGCCTAATCCGAATCTCCTTTCTTGGTGTTTTACTCTCTCTCAGTCACATAAACACACACACACACACACACACACACACACACACACACACACACACACACACTTCCAAGGCTCAGTCTTGCTACAAACACAGCCAAAGCAGAACGACCCAACAATTGATTTCCTGTTTCCATACCACCTCCGCCTCTTTTCTTTCTAAATCCGACAAGATCGCAATGACTTTCACTCCCTCTCTCCTCCCCCTCCATCTCCCTCCGTCTCCACCTCCGCTTCATCCTGCCCTCCCTCCTCCAGTTCTTTTCTGTGGCTTTCCCCTTCTCTTTCTGTTGCTCCATCCTTCTTTCTTTAATTGGAATAGCTCTCTTTGAAATGGAAAAGTTATTTACTTTGACAGCTTAGGCATTTGGCTGGCGGTCTTATCCGGAGCCACTTGTAATGTTACTGGAAACATGGCAACAGTAAACATCTTGCCCCCTGCCATGAAATCTCCCTTTGGGCCGACCAGTAACAAGTTACAAACATTTGAAAAAGGTCAAAGTCTTTCACGAAACCATGGTATACTTTGGTGAGAGATTTTCACAGCCTAATAACCACATCATTGTATAAATATATTGCACACATTGACACATTGTTGACTAAAGAAAATACATAAAAAAAAAATCAAAGCATACCTACATTTTCAACAATTTAATTATAATGATCTTAGTTTGTGTTGACATCTTTCAAACTGACATTTACACTCAATTTTGGCACAAAAATACTGGATCCCAGCAGCGACAGTGCACACACATTGTCATCTGTATTACCATCCAAAAACCTGTAAGAATTAACAACCACAACTACAGGCCCACATGTCCTGGATAGAGACACGCTGAGAAACAGAATTCATGACTATATTACTCTTACACACAAAGTGACACAGACATCCATTACGCAGAATTACAATCACTTTGTTGAAGCTAATATGTCTTAACCTGATAAAACGAACTCATTTTTGTCAGAAATACAAATGAAAGTAATCATCAGAATTGATAGGTTGCGTCTAGGGGCAAATTGCTTCACATTCCATCTTTCTTATGTCCAATTATTGTGTCATTTTGCCATGATAATCACATTGGCAACATACTGGAGTTTATACATGTGTCAGCATGGCGAACCGATGTGCTTTTGTCTGCCTGTCTGAGCAGAGAAGTCATTCTGTACATCAATAAGCCTCCAGAGCTTAAAGAGCCAGTATCCATCAACTGGATGACACATTAACTGTCCAAACTAAACCTTTAAAGTAATTCAGTTTAGGCCAGTGTGATGAGAGCTGCCAAAGCCAATCAGAATATAACAAAGGCCTGTAATAGGCCCTTAGCTCTTAAGGTCGTAATTGCTGATGGTTATATATCGTGGTTGTTTCGGTCCTGCGCTGGCACTGTGTAAGTTAGAAGGATCAGGTGGGATATAGCGGCAAATTTGGCAGTATTTAGTGGTTTCTGTGTTGATTTCTCAGAGATATGTTCTGTATGTCTGTGCAGTTCCCATTGACGACTTAAATTCATCACTTCTGGCTGGAATTTGGTGGAATGGGCGCAGTCTGCAGATCAAGGGTAAATGACAAAGGAGAGAAAAGGCACCGTTTCACAGAATGAGCTCATCACTGACACATTTGAAAATGGAATTGCCTATTAAATTTCTTGCTTGCTTCTGTGAAAATGCAATAGTTTCTTTTTTCATGATCATCTAAGAAATAAAAATCTCTATAATGACATGGCTAAAAGTGAAACAATGTGCCACTACTGTGATTCCAGATGTTTCGTTTCAAGCCTGCTGTTTTATTTGAACTTTGTCTTAGTTTATATTTATCAAAAAAACAAAATCAAAAAACAAAAACGAACCAAAATACCAACTTGGTGGAAAACAAGCAACTGTGCTCATCAAGCTTTCACTGAACACCTAAAAATGGGCCACTTGATCAATTTCTGACCCCAATGTTGTTTAATCACCCCCATGACTTTATAAGCTGCATTTCAGCAGCCATGGAAATGAAGCACTTGGCTTTATAAGTTGAGCAGTGGAGGCCAGATTGGAGTTTGTGATGCTAACTGCAGGCTAATGGCCTGGAGAGACCCCGCTATTCAAGTCTGTTTATCTATACACACTTAAAGAGACTCTTCTGCTGCCTAGATGCACTGTGTGTGTGCGTGCATGTGTGTGTGTGTGTGTGTGTGTGTGTGTGAGTCAGGAATACTAATCATTAAACCCCACAACCACCAGCAGTTTCTGTCTGTGTGAAAGAAAGTTGCTGCACCCGTGCGTGTGTGTGTGTGTGTGTGTGTGAGTGTGAGAGAGTGCATGTACAAACTGGCACAGTAAAGCTTAATTAAGTGATTTGATCCAACACTGATTTGCATAATAAAGCAGCCTGATGAGGAGGATAAGAGGAGGACAAGAGGAAGCTGAGGAAGATGAGGGGAGGTAGAGGAGGAGGACGGGGTCAAGTGAAAGAGAAGGAGGAGGAGGAAGTGGCGCTAGGTGAGGAAGGTGTACAATACTGTTGTGGCAGAAAGGAAACACATGTACACAAGCACTATATCATACTATCAAACCAAATACTGTGTGTGTGTGTGTGTGTGTGTGTGTGTGTGTGTGTGTGTGTGTGTTTCAACTTATTACACCGTAAGCAACTTGACACTGGGTTTGTAAACTGTGAAATGATACATCTTTCCTGCTGTGTTTCCCAAAAACAACCTACTTCACCTTAATTTCTGTTCAAAATTATGTCCAGTCAATTAGTGATAATGTTATGTAATTACAGCAGCAGCATAGCCAAAGTATGCTGACTGCACTAAATTAGATTTTAATAGCAGCAAATATTGGCCTTCATACATCAGTCTAACCTTGATGATTGAAACAACAAGAGATTTAACTCTTCCCTTGTTTTTTTAAAATCCCTCTCTCTTTCATGTTCACAGAAGCCCTCCTCAGTTCAAGGGGAAGTTACCACCATCAACACGTCAGATGCTTATTAAAAAACATTTGTTTTCTGAGCTTCTGTAGTGTGGTGGAAGAGCCTGAGACCCTTTATATCTAATACAAACACTGAGGGGCACAGACATGACTCAGCCTTGAGATATTTTTAAATTGTTCACCAATACTAGTGTAGAGAATGATTTGAAATGATGCTTTTTCACATTGTTATCATGAATAACAAACTCAGTGAAAGTCACTTTAAAAAGCACACACACGTCTCTATTAAAAACCAATCAGCCACAACATTATAAAACTTAATTATGACAGTATGGAAGTACACCACATGTGGTGCCCTTTCTTAATTCTAAATAAATGGAGCATGGGAGAGCAATAGTAGCTCTGTTGCAATAGTGTGTGTGTGTGTGTGTGTGTGTGTGTGTGTGTGTGTGTGTGTGTGTGTGTGTGTGTGTGTGTGTGCAAAGCGAAGCTGCTGTTATGTGAAGGACAATAAAGTGGGGCAAAACAGGGCAAGTACTGTACAAGCCCCACACACGCAGAGGCATGGATCAACTCCCTGCTGTATCTATCAAGGATAACGGTTTCCTACACCCTCCACACTCCAGAGATTAGCCAGGTCAGTACGAAAATCCAGGACGAGCAACATGCCAACACATTCTCTGGACACACACTCACACACACACACACACACATACTTCAGCGCACACATAAACACCTGTAAAAAATTCATTCGTCCTTATTATGTTATTATGTGTGTGTATTAGAGAGAGAGAGAGAGATGAATGAAAGGAGAAAGAGAGAGTGGGATAAGTTGAGAGGAAAGGGGGGAGAGAACAGAGAAAGACGGACAGAAAGACAGAGAGAGAGAGAGAGAGAGAGAGAGAGAGAGCAGGGAATCACAGTCAAAAGCATGAGAACATTTATAGGAAAATAATGAGTTGTCTGTTTCTCTCTGTGTGTGTGTGTTTGTGTCTGTCTCTCTCACAAACATGCACACACAGTCCTCAGTCATATGAGCACATTCCCACACACCAACAATAACCATGCACACACAAACAGACACACACACCAACAATAAATCTATTTGCCTTGACCCATCACACACAGTACCACCACTACTGTTTACATTTTCACAACCCCAACACACTCGTATGTGTGTGTATCTGTGTGTGTATGCCTGGCATTGTGTTGTGTTTGAAGATGACGCTGACCTCCCAGTGCCCTCTCACTTGCCCACACACACACACACACACACACACACACACACACACACACACACACACACACATACCACTGTTACATTCCCTGGAAACACACTGCACAACATCCTAACTGGGGTTTAAACCAATTTGCCTCTACTCATCCTTTACAGGACTATTGTGCTGCTTTGAATACCACTGATAACCAGCCATGTACACCAAACACACATTCACACAGACACACTGGCTGTCGTCATCTTGGTGATTTAGCTGGCCACACCATTGTACCATAATCCCGTGTGTGACAATAGTAGTCAGCGGCAACCACGTTGCCATGTCCTTCCTGATATGGGAAAATTTAGGGAAGTGGAACTCACACAGATTCCCATCCTTTGACCAAATTACAGGTGGCAAGTAGCGGATTCAGACGGGTTTTATTACTAAAAGGAAAGTAATGTCTTTATATATAAATAATCTGTTATTCTGTATGTACTTTCTGTTACTTGTCCCATGACCTCATCTTGTTACAGGAAAATCGATGTACGGTTGTATGCTCTACTTTTTTCCAACACAACTAAACCTCAGCTAAGCCAAGGATTCAGTGTTGCAGCAGAAATATTTCAAAGACATCATTTGCAGTGGCTCACTGTGTGAGAATATTGATTAATTACACACCTGTGGGAAATGGTTATTGATGGGACAACATATTTTTTGATGGGTAGGTTTAGAGTATTAAGGTGTTGTTGCTAGGAAAAATGGATGTTACTGACATTCCCAAGTGTTGCAAACAATGGCAGCAGGATGTGACTGAGGAATGGACAGATGGATAGCTATATAATTGATGGATGAAAAGGTACAGGGTAAAAGAGAGAAGGTGAGGAAAGACTGAGGGAAGAAAAGGGGGAGAGGTGAAAGAAAAAAAGGGAGGGTACAGCAAAAAAGTACAAGAGCTATAGGTAGTTATTCCAATTCCATATGTGTGTGTGTGTGTGTGTGTGTGTGTGTGTGGGTGTGTGTGTGTGTGTGTGTGTGTGTGTGTCTGAGACAAGCAACACCAGAGTAGTTTTATTGACCAGTGCCAGACAGGACACACTCTCTACTTTAAGAGAAAATAGGTCATCTACAATGCTACTGGACACGAACACACACACACACACACGCACACGCTCACGCACACGCACGCACACATACGCCCACACACACACACACACACACACACACACACAATGATGGTGACCCACTTCACTCAACGTTCTCAATTGGTAAGACTTACACAAAGAAATTTATGTGAGGTATTTTTATAATCCCACTGACACAAGACAGTATACATACACAAACCACTGCACTATTCTAACCCTCTAATATTACTGATACTATTAAATATGTGTTAATACGTACAGAATATATTATAAAAACTGATAAATGCTACAATGCTAGTCTATCAGAGACTTTGAACAGAAATTGGGTATAAAGCAACATTTCTGATGAGATCCAAATTAATTTCAATTCATCATAATTTTTTGTTTTATTAAGTTTTACTGATCATGTCAATTCTATTTCAGAAGGTTTTCCACTATTATATCAATATATTTCTACATGTTTTCAATTTGGTTTTAATTACATTACATGTAAACATAAGCTACGTTTCACTTAGTAAACAGCAAATCTTTATTTTCCATCTGTTGTGAATAAATGGAATGATTTTATCTCTTATAAATGTGGCTTCTTTGTTCGAACTCCAGTTTGAGGTCCCTGAGTGTTTATTGTAATTCAAATGAATAGGCGTCCATATGGTTGCTGACATTGAGCCCCAGTCAGGGAGAAGCTACTCAGCCTGCTGAGCTCTGGGTGGAGATTTGTAGTAAAGCCCACTAGGGAAGACCACTTTCACTGGTGGAGCACCTGAGGACGGCTGAAGGACACACACACATACACGCACACGCACACAAACACACACGGATATGCATATGCTGACAGACACCTGCACACAAGCCTCAGAACGTGGCTGCTGCCATATGCTAAAGAGCCCCCGGGCTCCTCTCACTTCAGACAGCATGACATTCCGGTTTTCATATTGCCCACAGTGTTACTCTCACTGGGATCTGCACAACCCAGACTGGGGAATGGAGCTGGGATGAACTGGCTACTGAAAGAAAGCAGAACTTATAACTCCTGGCTGTTTATTGCTACTCCTTCTTCAGCATCATCATCAGGGGATTATCGCAAGATGAAATTTGAATCATACATATATGTCTATTGCGTGGTTTCATTTGGTCCCAAATAACAGTATCACTGATGTTCTGCAGCCTGACATTACATACAGTATGTTATGGATATGATCCAGAACAGTTTTATCCACTTTTACTTTCCACTATATGAAGCCAAGACTGTTTTTAAAGACTTTTTCACTTTATGCTCTCTAAAGGTGTATTTGCCTTTTCTTACATTAAAATAATGGATTCATGTGTTTGAAATTCAATGGAAACAGTGCTGTTGGCAGCAGTAATCAGAAGGTCAAAGGTGCAATGATAAAATATAAAGCACATAAAACAGGTTCCATAGCTAGAGGTGCAATGTTCCTCAGAAAATGCATCGAAGACCACTTCATTTAAGAATCCTATTATACCATTTTGCAACACACATTACCTCATTAAATCCGAAATAACCAAATATTTCACTTGTATCTCATTAGTTCTCACCTTGAAAGTGAGCATCACTGCATGAATCTCTGACTGAGGTGGGAAGGTCACAATGTACTTGTTAAGGTCTAAGAATTCCTCTGTGTAGTCCACGCCCAAGGCGGCTAATAAGATTCTCCTGCATGCCGCAGGGGATAAAATGAGAGGCAATTTGATCAAGGTTTCGTATAACAAAATAATAATCACATTCACAGCTCCATGCCAGTGTTACAGCCCCTTCTATTTGCAGTGTTGTGCATTCAAATGAGTCCCATCTCATTTGATGCTCCGTTATGTTCCCCGGTGACATTCTTAACCTGCGACATTCTTTTGTGAGAGCAAATAAATAAAAAAAGAAAGAGAAGAATTTGAAACAAAAACCAGACACAGAAAGTCACAGACGGGTGCCTTATCCTAGGTATGTCCAAACTCAATCTTGTACAGCGGGGTTTTATATGTATAGTGGGGTCCAAAGGTCTGACCGCTTTCCCATCCAAGTGAATGAAAGTGGTCTCAGACTTTTGGACTCCACTGTACATGTGTATATGTATACATCTCTGTTTTCTGTTTCAGAAAAATTTCATTCATTAAAAAAAAAACAAGCTACCAAAAAAAACCATTTTCATCCAAATGAACTTTGTTTTGTTCTTTGGAACAGCAGCCATTAACTGTTTTCTATAGTTGTCATGGAAAGACACATCTGCTGGATGGAAAATGTGTTACCATAGAAGAGATGGTATTTGGCTGCATATCTGAACTTTATTCCTCCTCTGTACTGTCCACACATGGAAAAAATATCAGTTGCCTCCCTGTGGAAGTCGTCCAACCTGAACGACCACATAGCTCGTTCATCCCTACCCTCTGATACGACCCACAGGAGCGTCTCCAGAAATAGCGCCCCTACGGCTGCAGGCGTACCAGACATTCATTGTCATGGTTACAATAATAAACACGCAGAGTGCACCGGACATTTGTTTGCTGTAATTTGCTATCCCTTCCCTGAGGTTCTGGCCTTTGCTTTGGCCAGAGTGTGATGCTGATTGTGTCTATACTGGCTGATAAGATCAGCTCTTCTATTTTTGGTTTGATTCTTGTAAAAATGTGGTCATTTGTGTATGGGTGTTGGTGGTGGTGAGCTATTAAGAGTGTTTCCCCTCCCTTGAACCCAGTGCATGCTGGGACAGTGTCCAGTCACAGATCCCTCTGGAAAAGATTAAGTGGTTAGAGAAAATTCAGGAATTCATAACTGAACTTCTTATTTCACAATCCACTGAGAGCTGGTATGCAATGCTTTGCGGAAATAGCAAAATGGGGTCTCCTCAGGCAACAGGAACTATTTGTACATTAGGAGGTTCTGGTAGAGCTAAACTACTGTGTATCTGTGTCCGTCATGTGCATGCATCTGTGTGTATCCATAGAAATATGTCTGTGTGTGTGTGCAGTAGGATTCCTGGGGCAGGTGTCTCAGCAGTGGTTGGGGCAGAGCAGCACTAAATCACTCCTCAACTGACACACCTCACCACGGGGTGTCCCGCCATGTGTTACTGCTGAGACAGAGAAAGAGGGAGCAAGAGAGACCCAGGGGTAGCGGTTACTGGGTCAGAGAGAGAGAGAGAGAGAAAAAAAAACCTCTCTATAAATCAGCATCTTGTGATTTAGGTGTTATGCATGTGAGAGAATGTACGTGGTATACATGCTGTGCCCTTGAAAGCGTGTGTTTGTGTGTGTTACAGCATGTGTATCCCTTCCAGTGTGTGTGTGTGTGTGTGTGTGACAGACCAGCGCAGGTGAGCTACAGACAGGGCCAGACATCCTGGCACGATCCAAGTGCACATCAAGACTCTCGCCTTACCCCCCCTCCTCCCCAGCTCTCCTCTGGCTCCTTCACTCCCTACTCCCATCATCCTCAGCTGCTGCAGTTTATGTGATAGACACACGCACATACAATCACACACACACATAGAAGGGTGCAAACTACTAATTATTTACTGGTAAAGAGTATTTTTGTTGACATGCATATTTTTATGATAAAAAAGTCACTTGTGTTTCACAAGTTTGGGTGTGTGTTGTTGTATGTTACTTGTGCATTGCACACACATGAAAAATACTATGTACAGATAGAGATGTTAATTGTGTAAACAACATGTTGAGTGTATAGTGTGTGTACAATGATGAGTCATCACTGATGACACAAGCTATGATTATATTCACATGGGTCCATTCAACACAAACTTCCTGTACTAATCTTAGAACACACACACACACACTCACACATAACACACACATACACACAACAAAGGATGCTGTGGAGATCCATTAGAGCTCTGTGAGGCAACACACTAGAGACCAATTAGAAATAAGAAAAATGACTACAAGAAACATTGTTAAATATATGAAGACTACTTATGATGTGAGACACACTGAGCAATTCATATAGATGAAGGAAAAGCTGCAATGTAAATATAGCTGCTATATATCTGCAAACAAGCACCGTGGGAACTGTGCATCAACTCAGCATTGTAGATGCAAGAGATAAAGAGAGAAAATAATAAAGAGAAGAGAAAGATCATTTCCTTTAACATCTGAGATACCTACAAATCCATACAAAACACAACAAATGTGAAAGCTATCACCTTCATGTGTTACCTTTGTTCAGGTATGACTCAGTCACGACTTTCTAAACTCTCATTTCTGTGACTTTGTGCCCTCGGGGTGTTTGGTAGTGGTGGGGTTGAGACACTTGAAAAAGTGCAGGTTCAGCAGAAGTGTAATTCCAGCGTGGCACCCTGCTGAGCTGACGTTAGTGGGAGTCTGCGCAGCCCCAGCTCATCGCAGTGGGAAGTAAAAGTTAAATAACCAGATTCTGGTTGTCGTCTCCCCAAAACACCTCTTACAGGTTTCACTGGAGCTGCTGTTCTGCACAAACACAGTACACTCTGCTCTCAGGCTGACATGTTCTCACACACACACACACACACACACACACACACACACACACACACACACACACACACAACTGTGCCAAAACGGATATACTCAAGTGCACATATTGACAACTATTCACCTCACACACTGCCTCGTCTATTATCATCATTCTTTATTTGTTATCATAGAGTCATACTGATGGAGCTACTTCCTGAGGACTGAGGCAGCATAACAAGCTGAGTTAAAAACAAAGCCTTCAGAGTGCCTCTATGCCATGTCAACATCGGTACACACACACACACGCACGCACGCACGCACGCACGCACGCACACACACGACACACACACACACACACACACACACAAGCAAAAATATCTGACCATCAATCAAAAAGAACTTCTTTGGCCAGCAGAATCCAAAGCTGACGCACATTGTCAAGTGGATATAGGTCTTTTATTAGAAATCAGATACTGACCAGTGTGTGTCATCCACATCTCCCTCCCCAACCACAGCTAGTGAAACTGAACTCAACACTCTGTAAAACCTGCAATGAAACCCGCCTCACCCCCATCTTAAAATGCTAGAGTTATAGTGGCCCATGATGGTCTAAATGCTGTTTCAGAAGCTTTAATCGCGCCGGGTAAAAGCCAGATTCAGTGGAAATACTGGATTTCTATCTTGCTTTTTACTAAAAATAATAAGCTATCAGGCAGTAGAAGCTTTAAAAAAAACATATTAGTCAACGCTTCTTTTCCCACAGTCCACAATTTGATGAAAGGCTGAGTATCTAGCTGCCCACAAGAACAGGACACCAGCAAAACCAATCAATTAACTCTCGCTCAAGAGAACTCTCCGTTCTTTTTTAGCATCATCGGTTAGCATTACTGTTGGTTAATGTTATGAGAAATGGCAAGAGGAAAGAAAGGCTCTCGCTGCTGTCATTCGTCAAGGGAGAAAGTGGACATTCATCATAGGGTTACTAAAGAATCCTGTAATGAATGGCCCCGCCACGGCCCATTTAAGCTCAAGCCACAATTTTAATGCTTTTGTGTATTATTCTAGTATTAAGCGGCATTATTAAGAAGCCAAGTATATTGTTTCTTTCTATTTGAGAAATTATTCGCAATTAGTGTAATGGCGACTATTTGGAAAAACACAAAGCTGGCTGGACAGTCTTTCTCTCCCTCACACACACACACACACACACACAGAGACACATACACACATACATACACTGGTGTCCCCCTTAATGCTGGGGCCAGTGACAGGTTGAAAGGCGAGAGTGATGGATGGGCAGGGCTTAATCACCTTTAATCAGCTCCGTCCTTGAATAATGATGAACAGCCCATTTTACTCACACAGAGAATTCAGCGAGAGGGAGAAGCTCGGAGAAAAGATGTCTGTCGCATACTCTTTGTTGCATTCATAAGTAGTGGCAGATGCCGTCCCTCCCTCCTCTGCTTTCATTCCATACATCCACTTGGTCAATGCAGCACGGTCGCCTCTTACAAGCAACACGCCACTGTGTTTTTCTGCTTGGCTCACACATCCTCATCCGCGTGTGTTTACCACATAACGAAATAAAGTGACAACAGGCGATGTCCTCATTTAGCTCAGCAAATGCTAGAAAGAGGTATTGGTTTGTGCTGCGACTGCCACTTTAGTATAGGAACTGCACGGAAAGCAGAGACAGAAATATACTGCAGCCCTCAGTAGCAGGCGCTGTGAATGCTAAAACGTGCTCTCGGCTCTCCAGGAGTGGAAAAACATGCTGCTATTCAAAAGCGAAGCTCCTGTTGAACACACAAAGTTAAAAATTTCAATTCGGCTACGTCTACATTCATTTTTCATCTCCTGCATCTATTGAAAATAAAGCACACAACTTGAATGGATTATACAGCACACTCCCTATACATGAAAGGGAACCCAAAATGTAAAAACAGCTTTGAATAAGAAATCCAGCTTTCATCAGCCACTTTTGACGGCAATAGTTCTAAGGCATAGATGAACATTTTTATCATTCACACCATCATTTTCATGTAACCTCAAAACAGAGTGAGCCCCAGCCGCGGCCTCATCCTCTTAAAAACCTCCCACTGTCCAATCAACCACCCCAGGCGCGGCGTGGTTGACAGGCAGCTAAGGGGCAGTGCTGTCAGGGAGGCCAAAGGCTGAAACGTGGGGGGCCTGGTGGGGCAGCTGAGTCCCAGGACAATGCCATTACAGTGGGGATGAGGACTGCATGAATGACCTAAGGAAATCATGGGGCCAGCAGGAATGTTCTCCCGCTGGGCGCACACATGGTATTTCACTCTGCAGCAGGGTGATAACCCCCTCTCTCACCAATAACAGCCACCCAGAGCAGTCCATCATTAAAAAGAAACCTGGACAAGAGTTCTCATTGCATGAAATTGCAGACCATTGCATTATGCAAAAAGACGAATGCTGCGCAGAGTTCACGATCCTTACAGACTCCCACCAAGCATCGACGTGCAAACATTTCAGATGCCTGACTTCTTCTATTGTATAAAATGTTTCTTTGTCAAAATGACGCTCCCAGGCTTCCCTTTAAAATCACAAAGAAATGAAATGCAGCATTTTGAAACACTAACACACACTATAGTAGCTAAAAACCTTTGACGCTTTTACTAAACACCTGTACAAAACAACTAATTTATCTCCATTTCCCCACACAGAGTAGCCAGCCTTCCATCCCATTTGACAACAGTACATATGTGTGAGTGGCCTCCCATTGAAGGGGGCCCTGAGCTTCATGCAGCCTCATGTGGCCCCATGATTTAAGCCTCAAAGGAGCCAACAGGAGCATGTTACAACCCCATATAGACTAACCTATAGTGTGTGTTACATACTCTTCATTGACAGCAGCCACAGGTTACTATAGTTCATCGGCTGACAATAGTCTGGAGGGTCGAAAATCCTTGAACCTCAAACTTTTCTTTGTGGGATAATCCAAAGACACCGATACCTGCATAGTCACACACAGAAACGTCCTGAGTGGCCTTGCTAATCCATTTGATTGAATATAGCTAACTGACAATGAAACCCCACAAAAAAATTTTGATTTTAGTAGAATAAATTCTGCTTCATCTGCTTCTCACCGATTCTACATAAAGGCCACAGTCACAGTGGATGCCTTAAAATGTCTTTATTTTCTTCCTGGAGCACTGATTCCGATCACGCTGCTTTTTTTCTAGTGAAAGGCATCTCGTTGTTGCTGCTAGGCAACAGGATGTCAATCAGCGGTGTCCTGGAGAGCTACATGTCGATCAGGTCACAATAACACAAACAAACTAACCGATCGAGACCAGAAATTCCTGTGTTCTGCGAGGTAAAATCACTGTTTTTGTCAATGGAGTCTGGTAGGGATATAACGGCTGTCTCTAGTTAAACAGCTCATTAACAACAAGGTCTATTTCTATGGGAATCATATCCATAATGTTGTCAGACACTTATAGCAACCATCCCAGACTGTTGGTGGCAAAAACAAGCACTTCGGTTGATGTACTTTGATGCGGACAGCTGTCTCGTTGTTTACTCTGCTGCAGCTGTTTGGCGGTTGCTGGGTATTGTTCTTGTTCAATACTGCACCAATTCCAAGGATTTTTGTCCCCATCAACCATTTAAACCCCAAAAACACTGGAAAATAGTTTTATAGCCAAGGCTCAAAAATCCCAAAGCTATCCTTTAACCCTTGACTGTTCACCCTAAATTTGGTCATAACATTTTAAAGGATTGAACATGGACTGCCAGGCTGCTTTGAAGGTAGGGAGACACCATATTTTTTTAGTTTTAGTTTTACACTGTGCCTTAACTGAAGTACCTTTTTCAAATGAACACACTAACCACAAGATAAGACTTGTATATCAGTAAATTCTAATCTCTAATTATTGCATTGCGTCTGGGTACCCAGACACAATCTGGTCTCTCCCATTCCTAACAGAGAGTCTGTATAGATAGACTCAGTGTTTTACTTCCAAAATATCAAACAGACTAGTTGTAATATTTCAAAAAAACATACTTCATTTGTGAAAACATTGTCCAATGTTAACCAGATGTTAAGAATCTAGTGCAATTAAGTGAAAGTGATGTGGTATGCTCCATCGAACTCAACAGGCTTCCCCATCTTTCCCATGCACTGGAAGCGTCTGTCGTGCCAGTAAAACCCTTCTTCTCTTTCCTTATTGTTTTTATAGGCCCATAAATAGTGCAGGCTAAATTAATGAGGCCACTGAGACGGTGATGGAGGAGTTAGGGGATAAAGGAATGGAAAGATGAAGGGAGTGATAGATGGCATCATTATAACTCAGCACATCTCACTTAACAGAACTGTTGGCTTTGGAAGTTGCGTGTTTTACCATGCGCCAATTCCAGCCTCGCCTTCCTTGAATGCACAAACGTACACAGACACATGTACACACATAGAAAAACAATGTAAAGAGGCGATCAAAGATCTTTGAAGCACCACATCAACATGTGCACGTGCTCTAAATAGATACGCATGGGCATTTACGCAGACGTACACACAAACATACCATATGGAAGCTGAACCAATGAACTTATGTTAAGCACCAGCACAGCTCATACACCGAAGTGGCTAATAAACTCTCACACTCACATACACACACACACACACACACACACACACACACACAAAAACCTTTTCAAGCACAATTCACTTACACACACACCCACACACCCACACACACCATCATAATTAGCTCAACTGCAGCTATGAGAAATGAAGATAGAGCCTATTCTTTCCGCACCTGGGGACAATTTACTGAGTATCTCAGTTAAGCTGAGCGCACTGGTAATTAACACCGAGTCCCAGTCAGTTAGCTGGCTGATAGCACAACTCTGCATTACTGCATTGTTTTAAGTGAAAAGACTTTACAGGGCCCATTTTCTACAAACCAGAATGAGCCATTATTCTTCACTGCAGCATCCTCACATCAGAAGGAGAACTTAAAATTCACATGGAGTGAAAGAGTCATTACTGTAAAACTAGAAGGCACTTATGGAGCGCTGTGCTGAACAACTCTTCAACTCCCTGTTGGACCCAAAGACACAATTCCTATTGATTGCTGAAATAATGTAAACGGCCCTTCAAATAGGCTAATTACTTAAGATTTGAAATCAAGTCACTAACTCTGTTGGTTTCAGAATCGTTATACAGTCGCTTCCATATGTGAAAACATATTTTTGTAATATCATTGACAAATTTGATCCCAAATATGTAATTGTTTCTCAACTGCAGGCCTGTGTCCTAAAGTTTTCATTAACATCTTTTGTGTCTGAGATATAATGCTGGCAGACAAATGCATAAACAAAATAACTGACAGGGATAAAAAATGCTTTACTTCCATACACACTGATGTGCAGAGACGTGGGGGGATATTGACAGACTAGACTAAAGATGTTAGCTTCATTATTGCTTAATGTATGACACTGTAATTAACACCTTATTTTGCTGATAATGGGATGCAGTGCAATCTATCAGCCACCACGTCCTCATGTCTCTCTCTCCTACACTTTCTGTCTCTCAGCCTTTAAATATCTGCAGGCGTGTTGAGGGTGTATGTGTCACTCAGCACGACATTAGCATGGCAAATACATGCAGATGTCAGTCACAGCCAGTAACCTTTCAGCAGCCATTTACATATAAATCAATGGATTAATTGGCTAAAGCTCATTAGAGTTGGGGTCTCATCAATACCACACACCTCAATTACCCCTGGCACTGAGCTGTCATCTCCAACCCACACACACGAGTCAGTCACAAAACATGAGGCCTCTTGATCGAGAAGTTGGGATTCCACCAAAGCCTCAATTTGTGTAATTTTATCATAGAGATTCTTCATTTTCTACAATTGAATCAATAATTAAACGTGATCTGACCCTTTTAAAGTAACTATTAACTGTCACTTTGTCAAGAATCTTGCTGTATTTCACACAACAACACCTGACACCTGTGCTGAATGCTGATATCCATTTACTAATAATTATTCAATAAATGTTTATAGCAGCATTTAACAGTTCCTCGCTTAGATTGGCAAGTTTGTGGAGTTGAGGTAGCAATATCCCACACTTCAAGTAAATCAGATTAAACGCAGCTGCTTTCCTGTGTATGTATTTTGTTGTGACTAAATTAAAAAAAAAAAAAACATATATCAATCAGATGTGTAGGTCAGAAATTGATATTCAGGTTGCAGTGGAAGGTCAGCATCTGCCCCCACACATCGATATAGCTGTTTTCAGCAACAGCAATATACAAAGCCGGCCAGGAAGGCAGGGAATCATGCAGGAGTCAGTGAGGAGGTCTTGCATTAATCAGTTAGATTTCTCTAACATTCCTTGAGGCTTTGCACTTTGGCATCGCCTCCAGGTGCTGAAATTGAACATTTAATAGCAAAAGACTAGCAGAGCGTAAGAAATGGAAAAATTGGTCGGTTGTATCGCGGGGCGTGGGCTGTGCTACCTTCACCTTGACAAATGCTCGGTGCCATCTATTTGAACAGGCAGAGATGAAGGGAAATGAATCGGCGGAGGTGGGAAATCTGTGGATGATGAGTACAGTAATCTTGTTGGACACTGCTGTCTGCCATTTTTCTCTGCTCATCTTCACACTGCGTCCAACGTTCCATGCATATTTGTGTGTGAGTGTGTGTGTTTGAGAGAGAGAGAGAGAGAGAGTGAGAGAGACGGGATTTGTGAGTGAGTGTGTGTAATTTGTAAGAAAGGTCAGTGCTCATCTCCGCAGTATCCCTCAACCTTTAAAGGTTGGATCCTTTGTCCTAGAATAAGTGACACTTTATTCCAGCCTCTACAAGAGGAGAGAGAGGCTTCTGGTTTGAGAAGAGTAGCATTAAACATTTTGGCAGAACAACTTGTTGACACGCAGCAGTGGTATTAGTAACGACAGTGCTACGGGAGAGAGATGAAGGGGGGCTGAGTAAAAATACTGTGCTGCAACTGTCACAACTTAATCAGCTGTAAGTACTAATATCACTGACTATTATCACAGCTTAACACTACAAACAATGGTACATTATTTCATACCCATTAACTTTAATTTCACTACTGAGACCGAACAGACTCCAAACAAAACAAACCATTTACAGGCAAGTAGCAACAGATTTAAAAGACAGGCACAATAAAAAGGGAAACGTCTCTCTTTTACAATATGAACAATACATTCTCCATGTAACGTGCATGTTAATTAAACATGTAGTGAACAAGGGAGGTGTTCATATAACTCATGGTAAAGTATAATAAAAGATTTACAAGAAACAAACTCACAAGAATTCGTATGTGAGAGAAAGACAGACAATGCAACCATAAATACAGTTTGTGTATATATTTATTTAGAAATATGATTATAGATGAACTGATTGTAAATTAATAAAGAATTGTTGAATTATTTGATATTTTTCTCTCAAATATTTCAGCCCTTTGTCTGTTTGCCTCTCGCTTCCTCTCTGTGCTCACATGTACACTATTTTAATCCAACTGAATTGCCAATAAAGCTGTTCTCATTTACATCTTTTTCTGTTTATGTTGTCAGACAACTCAACGGAAGTATGAAATAGTGACTGAAACGCAGCCCATTAAGACAACATGCTACCAGCAGTCATTTCCAAGCCATTTCCAAGCTGCTGCTAAAATCACCTGTAAAAGTAAAGACGGAGTGCGCTGTGGTTTGGGCTGTCGCTCAGAGCGAGCTGCCGTGCAGTCAGCATAGAGATTCCTGCCACACTGAAAATATTTTTTTGCATTGCTACACATTCTCTACATTGTTTCTGAATATCCCGCCACATGATATCTAATCATCTAAATATGATTCATTGCTTTATTGCTGTTGTAGATAGTGTGGATGAGCAATTGATTTAAATAAAACTGACTGGTACTTAATGGTGAAAGCATTTTAAGCAATACAATCAATTTCACTCCTGGAGTCAGTATGGTGTTGAGTTTAGATGCTGGAAATTGGCAGTGGGAGATAAAAACAAAGGTATTCAGTAAGAATGTTTTTTATTTAGATTGCTTGGCATGGTCAATAAAGAACATAAAGACACACACACAAACACACACACATGTATACACAGCTGCAGGCCTTTAAGGTTGTCCAGTGCGGTTTAGCGTCGTAGTCTCCATGCTTGGTTGCTCTGGGCATGCTCTGTTGTGTTTGGCATTCAGTGTGCAGGGACGGCTAAAGGCCTGGTCACTGAGGCCTGACCGTCTTTAATCAGCACACCCAAACTGACACACACTCATATGCATACACGACACTAGTGCACATTCACGCAAATGACCCGCATCCCTCCCCTCTCACTGATGCACACACACACACACACACACACACACACACACACACACACACACACACACACACACACACACACACACACACACACACACACACACACCGAGGGAGTATGTCATTTTCCATCTGACACCATTTCTAAGTCAACCGCCATGGCTGGAGGTAAAATGTCACCACTCGTCTTGCTGCTTGTGCGTGGATAGGGATGGATAGAGTGTGCAATAAGTGAGTGCAGGGACCTTTTCCTCTATCTCTATCAAATGTGGAAGTAGGGGGAGTCAGGGATGCATGGAGCCTTGACTATGGATCATTTGAAAAAGACAGGACTGTCTGGAACATCAGTGACTCTTCAACAGTTGAGCACAAGCTGAGAAATAACTTGTGGAGTCTCTCTCTTTTTTTTTCAGCGTGTTCACGTCCGGTTGAGCCGAGTCCACTTACACTGGATTGATCAATTCCTTTGCAGCCAAAGAGGATAAAAGTTCTGCATCATTCAGGGAAAATTCATGTTTTTGTTCTCATCTGCCCTGGACTGCCACCCAGTTAATTCTGCCCTGTGCCCATGAGAGATCTTTACCAGGTTTACCACCTCCTAAACCACCTCTTCTCAGTCTTACTCTAGAATTCTCTACACTGACCTCTGTCACTGAGAGTGAGGCCGACATCCATTAAAAGAAAGGTCACTCCAGCTGCTTGTCTCCACAGAGTCATTTTTCCAAGCACCCACTCAAGCTTATTCTAGAGGCTGAGGTCGTATTTGAGGGTCACAACAAAAATTGACTTGTAACTCAAAGAGCTTTTGCGGCTTTGCGGCTCAACTCTCTCTTTACCATGGCTGCCCAATATAGCCTCAGGTTATCCCTTTAACCAACCCTTGTTGGAAGAAAATTCGGACATAAGTAATCTTCGGCTATAGCAGGTGCTTTACCAGAGTGGAGCAGTCCAGCTTTGAGAGAACCATGGCCACAGACTTGAAGACGTCTACCTTTGTGACATCCTTAACTACAGCAAGGTACAAAGGTATTCCCAGCTTAAACAAACCTGACTCAAGGCCAGCTACTTTACTGTATAAAGCATAAATAGATTGAGAAAGCTCAGTCATAGTGAGCATAAAGAGAGTTCAATAGAATGTGAACCTGAAAACTCGAACAACGCCTTTTCAAACCCTTTCATTCTAAACCTGGAAATGCAAGACTTTTTAAAACTCGCCTCTGACCAGGTTCCTTTGATCCGTTCCAGCATGCTCTGAGCCAAAAGCAGAGAAACACTTTTGACAGGCAGCCAGTCCATTTCTAGGCTGTGCCATGGGGAAATGTAGCCTATATACATTTTTGAAAACTCTGGAAATTGATGTCTTCATCTATAAATATAAACAGAGGGATGTTTGAATGCGTGATATTAAAAAGAAAAAAAAAAATCAATGAAGCGGTGGTTTGAAAAACATAAATGCATGGAGCAAGTTAAAGCATATTTTGAATTCACTTTCCGAGTATGTGTGTGTGTGTGTGTGTGTCAGTTAGAAGCGGTTCCTGCTGTGGTAAGCACTTTGTCTTCCTCTCCCCACCTCTGCTCACTTTTGGTTTACTAATGACCTGTTTATATTGACTGACGTGTCTCTCACACTTATGCCGTGCACTCATTCCCCCTCTCTCTCTCCTTTTCTCTCTCTCTCTCACACAAACACACACACAGACAGACACACAGATCCCAGAGGAGCTGTGATGCCTCACTTCCTGCAGACCTGATTAAGATGGAAGACACAAACAATAAAAACACCAAGGTTACCATAGCAAGGTCAACAACACACAGGTAGACACAGGTACGAGGAAATAAACACATTCAAAAATACACAGCAGGTGTGGGTACGGATTAGCTTTTTTATTTACTTATTCATTTGTTGTTCAAGCCTCCTGAAGCTCACTGTGACCAATATATATTATTATATATTATCAACATATACATATTTCTCTCCACAGTTACTCTACATATATTTACTGTATATCCACAGTTTAGAGTGGCTGTGCCACAAAAATAAGAAACTGATAGATGGGTATGAAGGTAAATTGCAGATGGGTAGTCAGTTGTATACAATTTAACCATTATTGCTAACTTAATTTTCACTCTGCATTAGCAGGCTGCTAGCTGGTCAAGCTGTGGTGCCTTAGAATCACCAACAGTACATTGATCAGTGACAACCCCCCCCCCCCCCCCCCCAAAAAAAAAGTGTGATTGTTAGTTTTCTGTGGAGACAAAGCTGTTGGACAGTTGAGTGCAGCAGTTCTAACATGTCATTACATCAGTGGTAACTGTCTATATGGCTAAGACATGACTGCAGGATTGCCACTAGATCTGCATGCTGTGCCCTGACTCTCCCAAGTGTTAAAAGAGACTTTGCCATCTTTGCTTGGCTGTTATTAAAGAGTTCAGTGTTTGCTGGAATGGAAAGGTTGTTACGCTGACATCTGTGATGTAGCAACACAGCGAGATCAGACAGCTGCTGGAAGACAGACATTTATTCGGTGACGCTTGGGTGTTTCAAACTGAAATGACACTGAGAGGCCTCTCTTCACTGAACGCATCACAGCTGTACAATGAGATGATGTGTCTGACAACTACTCACGGGCTCACTATGCATGCCTACAGGATGTGTTTAGATAAGTGGGACACTTGACAGCCACAGCCCCAAATCCGAGTGAGGATGCAGCTGAGGGCACCGCCACATCTTCAGCACCAAGGACAGCAGACATCGCACACAATAGGTTTCCAGTAATAGGTCTATTTTATTCATGAATATCAAAATACGATATACGCTTACACTGAATACTGTAGTAGTCATATCATGAAGAGTGGTAGAGTGGTATTATGATTAGGCTCTTTGACAGGCTATGATTGCTGACCGCTGAAGATGGACATCAGGACAATGCACATGAGAAAAGGTTTGAGATTTGTGAAGTGAAACGCTAATAACTGTGATGGATAGTGGTAATAGAATGAAAAAGAAAATGCAAATGAGCTGCTGATTATGTTGTAGATCAGCCAGAGTCCCAACTTTCCTGAACATTTGAAAGCAATGCACAAGAAAACGATTAGTGGAGCGATACTGGAAAAAAAAAAAAATGAACACGTCAGCCTCTGAGGATGTTGAATTGATAGCGACAACGTCACAAATGACAAAACAGGCATTCTGCGACAAAAAAATTTCCATCGGGGGGTCTATATCCCGGTGACAGCTTGCTTTTCTTCCTCTCTTGCCTTCAACCCCCCGCCTCCACTTTCCTCCCTCCTCCACTCCACTCTCTCCAGCTCGCTCCCTCTCATCCATCAGGAATGATGGAGTGACTCTCCTGTTCAACTCCTCCATTTCCCTCCCCTGTGTTACATTACATGTGTATCCAAACATCCACGGTGTCTGTCAAACAGGATGTTTCCCACCGTGTCCATTCCCTCTGTCCTTGTCTGTCCACTGACACACACACAACTAACACAGAAAACACATGCACAACAACACATCACACAACACGCACACACACACACACACGCACGCACACACACACGCACGCACGCACACACACACGCACGCACACACACACACACACATACCAGTAACGTCACTAGCTCCACAGTCATCATCCGTCAGCTTTAAGCTACACCCATAGGCTGAATCTGAATATGAACAGATGTGCACATGTACACACATGTATGCACACATTTACATATACAGATAAATTATGTGTGCTCTTTTCTTTTGCTTATCTTCTGAATGCAGAACGAGTCTCTGTGTACAGTACACACACAAACCCACACATGTACCCACACGCACACACATACTCTCACAGAAAGACTGACCACTGTGAAGTGGTCGGGGGCCTCTCTAACAAATAAACACCCCATCTATTTATCCCTCCATTTCTGTTTTTGTACACACACACACACACACACACATACACACACAACCGGGCCTTGTCTCTGTGTGTGTTAAGTTGAATTCCTGAGCCTGTGGTTACCAACAGCTTTGAAGTCCCAACAGCACCAGGGCCCCGGGGTGACAGGCTTACCCGCCACCCCCAGCCCGCTCTGGATGGCCCATAAAGAGAAAAGCAAACAGGCAATAATACCCCAAATGAACAAACCTTTCCTCCATCCTTGGCTACACCCTCCTCCTTGGCCTTGCACTCCAGAAACATACACACACACAGACACACACACAAACAGAAACCGTGTCAGTATACTATATAAGTGCACACAGAGATAAAGAAGTAGACACTGATTTAAGGGGTTCTTATGTACTGAGACACAAACCTACAGTATGCTCACGCAATATTTCAGTTTCCTTGTATAGTGATGGATGAGCATATGAATGTGCACTTTGTCTCTCTCGCTCTCTTGTGCATACAGGCATTCTCTTTCTCACACACACACACACACGCACACACAAACAGATGTGTACACACCATACACTATATGAGCATATACAAGATCCTCCCTGCATTTCCTTGCTTAGTGAGTAATTCCTGCCTTTGGACTACAGCTAAATGGTGTCTCTAATTAACGCTATGCTCATCATCTCCTCTCTCTCTCTCTCTCTCTCTCTCTCTCTCTCTCTCTCTCACACTCTCTCGCTCCCTCCCTCCAGTCAGATTTCCCTCCTGGCTGCTGTGTTGTGGAGTGGGAGTCAGTATGATTGCTGTGGGCTTCTCAGCATGCTTTAATTAGCTCTGTTTTATTTTGCACATCAAGGTTATGGAAGTTCCTGAAAAAGTCAAACAGTACTGGAGGAGCTCAGAATTTGGGCAGCAATGGAAACAGTAAGAAGCTAAATGTAATAACACAAACGCATCTATTTGAACTGGGGATGCACCTCTGAACACGGTAAGTCACACATTACTGTATGGATTTAGTTTTTCCCTGTCTTCAGCCACAACACAGATGCTTGCAAGTCAATAAAAGAAGGTAAACAGAGCAAGAACCAACACGACTTGGCATAGAGGAAGTGATGTCTGAAGTGTGGACTCATGTCACATGAAATCCATCAAATCTCTCTGGAGAGAGCGCTCCGGTGCCGATTGTCTGCTAGCTGGGATGTGACTTCAGGAATAGGAAAAGAACATATGTGTATTTTTTTTTTAGATTTAGCAAATTTTGTATAGCGTTGAATCAAGACCTTTCTCACTGGAGCACTCAATCCAGGCCTTGTCCTCCCTTCCAGCCTCTCCGCTCCTTTTTCAGAACCAAAATGGCTAAATACCAGGCAGCACTCAGCCAAAAGGCTGCAGCAGAGAAAACCTCCACACTAAGTTAAACTGACAAGAGAGGAGGAGACTGACGCAATGGAACGGCAGCATCAGAGCAGAGCCATGTACAGTATAACACTTCATTCACCCAAACAAACACACACTCTCACACACACTCACACACACAGGTTAGCATGGACTCATTTGATTCCCAGGATTGGTTTTGAAAATGTGTGTGTGGGCAGAAGTATATGACTAACACCTGCTCTCAGAAACAAGCATGAAGGTGCCCAACAGTAACAGGCTATTGTTACACTCTGCTGGACTGTGCAGCTCCCATTGTGAATGTGTGCAACTATATGATGTGCAGCAGGGTGCAGCTGTAACAAGGAACAATGGCTCGGAGGATGCAGTGAACTGGATAAATAAAGCCTACAACAAAGAGATGCACACACAGATAAACACACAAACACACGCGCGCGCGCACACACACACACAAACACAAACACAAACACATATTTGACAACCAAAGAAGACAACAACGGAAGCAGTGGAGAATATTAGCCTGTTGCTGGATTAGAAATATTGTTTTTGGGGATGTGTCATTGTGTGTGTGTGTGTGTGTGTGTGTGTGTGTGTTTGTGTGTGTGTGTGTGTGTGTGTATTTCTATGTGTCTGTGCGCGTGCGCGTGTGTCTAGAACTGACATGTTCTTGTGGAAAGCCGGGCAGTTATATAATGGCCAACACAAACAAACAGAGTTCTTCCAAGGGGACCGGAGGGGAGCCAATAGCCCCATGAATTCACAGCACTCAACCTCAACAGTCTGGCAGACAAATATACAAAAAAACACAGCACAAAAAAACAATATGGATGATGAGAAAAAAAGAAGGAAAATGTCAGCACAACTGTGGGACTGAAACGCTTACGTTCTTATCGGTATTTGATCAATAAATATTTGAAGCAGACACACAAAACTGTTGAGCACTGACGCTGATAATGTTTTAATCTTATCAGGAAAGAAGACTGATGCAAAAACACCACTGACATGCTCATATGTTTAACATCCGAGGTTTGCACTGGTATCTTTTGTGATAAACATCAAGCTGCACACTAGACACAGAGCAACACTCGCAGCCCTCAGTCCTCAGTGTTCAAGGACCACTCCTGAGGAAAGTATGTGTGCTTCTTTTGGCGAGCTAAATGGGTTTCTTCACCGGCCATGTTGGGTCTCCACCATTTCACGTCAACCCCCGGGGACCAGCGAACCAAAACAACGCGATGGCATAGAGATAGAGGTTCAGCAGGGATTGGCAGCGCCAGCGACTCTAATGACATTATAGTGACTCACTGTTTAAGCCGAGCAGAGCTTTGTTTCAAATCAAATGACGGCGAGTCTTTCTCTGAGAGCTACGCTTGAGTGTTTGATTGGTCAGGTTGATGTATGCTCGCGTGACAAAGTCAATGAAAGACGTATAATCTGAGTCCAGCATGTCTGCTTGAAAGCAAAGCATGTCTGTGCATGAGGGCAGCAGCTAAATCACTTAAGCGAGAGTGGAGAGTGATATAAAACATTTGACGTGAAATGGACGGCGGGCTTTGAACCAGCAGCCAAGACCATCAGCCACGGGGGTGAGCGGAAGGGGAGGAGAAGAAGTGAAAGAAGTAAACAAGGAGAAAAAAGGCAGTGTTACGTGGAAACGCCGAGGTCGATGCGGTCGTCAAAAGTAAATAATTTTAGAACAAGATCATTAGAAATAATTTGAATTCCAATTTATTTTGCACTGCTTTAAAGTTTTATGTTATTTTCAAAAGTGCGTTTCTCTTCTTCTCTTCTTCCACTGAATTAAAACATGTTAAAGAATCCAAGCCAAACCAACAACTCAGGTTTGAGCATGTGTGTATGTGTGTGTGTGTGTCTGCATCTTTGTGTACAGATTTACTGCATATGTGCAACTGTAATAAGCATTATGGTGCTGGCAAGTTTGAGGATCGTCTGTCCTGATAAATCCAGCGAGAATGTAAACCTGGGTCTCTCCTTGAACATACAACAGAACAGCTGCTTGCATTTGCAAAACACACACGTGCACACACGCACACATGCATGCATGCACACGCACGCACATGCACACACACACACACACACACACACACACACACACACACACACACAAAGAAAGCCCACAGACAGACATCCGTTTGCTGTTTTAGGATCAAATTAGAGTTGCAGGAATTTCACACTGATGGTAGATAGGAGTTAGTTCACCTGCTCCAGTCTGTTCTAATGACAGATGAAAGACTGACTTAGCGAGATTAGATCTGGCCTCACATTCTCTGTGGAAAGGCCGAAGCCTGCTCACAAAACATACAGTAATCCGGACGATGACTGACGCGTGAATTCACGCCGTACAGTGTGAAAAACCTCGCCGCTCTCTCCCTGACAAAAGATCCGATGACATCTCCTGCTCTGATATGGATGATGAAATATCAAAATATGTTCACAGCAATACACGCTGCATCCTGTGAAATATGTCAGGACACATATACACTGCAGCCATCGGCCACAGACAGACACACACACACACGTCATAACGGCAGCTCACACATGGTGACCCATTGCTGAAGCCAGACGGAATTCATGCGCTCGTTTGAAGGCGCCACTGAAAAAACATCCTTCCTTTCACAAACATTTCTCACTATACACACACACACACACACGCACTCACACACACACACACACACACACACACACACACACACATACAAGTACACACACATACACAACCCAGCAAGATAATGACAGTCTAATACTGGAGTGTACTCTACTAAAGCCCTTAAACACACTTTGGAGTCTGTATAAACAAAGACAACTGCTCTTATGCTCGCTCACTCTCTCTCCCTTTCTCTCTCTCACACACACACACACACACACATAGAAAAGAAACTAAGCTAAGTGGAAAATGCTGCATCAAGGCGTCTTGTTAAAGAAAACAAAGTATGAAATATTCAGCGAAGGTGCTCCTTCCACATCTTGACTCAGAGCTCAGAGTCAAAGCCAACAACACTCAGTCCAAACACCTCTCTCACCGCACTCTGCATCTTAAATCTAACTGTGTGTTTCATCACTTCAATAATCATTTGTGGTTTTAGCTGAATTTCGACATGTTTGTTTGTTTTAGGGAAACAGCAACATGGACAATTATTCCATTTTCAGGACACTAAGGGGTCACTGAATCAGCTCCCAGAATAACAGTTTTATTTCACTACAGCTCATTTAAATAAAAATCTACACTCCATTTAATAAGAAATCAACAACAACCAAACTCCTTGTGTATGAAGTCATCAGATAAAATCTTACCAAATGGGTTTTTGGGCCCAGTATGTGTGTGTGTGTGTGTGTGTGTGTGTGTGTGTGTGTGTGTGTGTGTGTGTGTGTGTGTGTGTGTGTGTGTGACATGTAACCACTTGAGAAACAAGTTTAGACATCTGCATCTATCTGTTTTAGCTGGCTGCAGCACTGTAAATATGTTTTCATCTTTTCTCGCTATCTGTCTGTACGGTGACCTAACCCCATGCAGTCATCTATCTGTTAACACAGAGGGCCTGCAGAGCGAGCTGCGCGCTGGGGCCCCCGACGGCTGCACGCGGGGACTGAGGGGGCCTGTTGGTGCAGCTGTCCCACTCCAGGGTAACATAAGACCTTATTAGAGTCCATTAGACCTCTCTGAAACTAATAAGAGATTGTCAAATACATCCAAACATTCACACAATTCACAGAGGGACAGGAAGTGAAAGGAGGGCGGTAGGAAGGGGGACAGGGGTCTGCCATTTGTCTACATAATGTCGCATTCTTGGATCTACAACTTTTCTCCTTTCAAAGTAGGGAGGTGAAGGAAATATTTGTGGATTGAAGCTGCTATTCGTGTAGACTATTAAATGCTATGCAATTAATTTATTTGTGTCTTAAATTTATTAATATAATTTGGATTCAGATTGTTAAATGTAGACATATAACGCATATTTACAGTGATAAATTATTCTAATGACTTTTAAGGCTCTTTAGGACCCCTTTTCACAAAAAAAAAACAAGCTTCAGAAGTAGATGATTGACGCCCAGTGTCTGTTTTTAAAAAGAATATTTATATCTCATTCTAATCCTTGTTTTTGCTGTCATTGTTTTGTCTAGGATTTTACATCATCTCCCCTAACCTGTTTACATTTTGCACATATGAGGTTTTCATCTGACAGCTGCGACAAAGTTTCTGCTCGCATCTGGACAGTGAGGCAGGCTCATCTGGAGTCCACAGCCCCAGAAAAAGAGCTTCCCTCTGCCCTGACAGCAGGGGCTTGACCTGGGAGACAGCCTTTGATCTTTAATTAACACTGGGTCTGACTCTGTGGAGGAGCGAGCTGATGAACATGGAAGCATTTGGGAGCAGCTACAATAGCTAGGACTACTTGAGCTAAAGACAGCCCGCATTTTTTTTTTTTTTTTTTTTCTTTAAACCTCCACAACACAGTTTTAACTTTAAGTCATCGTGGAGCGGCCGCAGTGCAGAGGTGGCTGCTTTCAAACAGATGCTGTGTCTGGCTTCTTACACAGAGCGAGGAGCTCTGTGAAACTGAGAAAAGAGGAGCACATATAGAAAGGACATGGACCACAGCATCCTGCCACAACAAAGACAAAGTGAGGTTTCATGGCACATGCAGCTGGTGCTTCTGTCTCCTTTGCCCAAGCCGCTGGGAGCAGTTTTCTCTTGGTCAAACAGAACATGCAGAAATGCAAACCAGAAGAGAATGAAGTAAGCAAATATACATACTGCATCGATTATAATTTTATGTAACATACCATATGCATTGTGGCTTTTAAATATAAAAATGAATGTAAAGCAATGTAGGCTGTTAATGTTTCTGTGAAAAGCTGTTGCGTGGGACAAGCTACTGTGCAGATGCAAAAATTCTTGTTGCAGAGAAACACTAATGAAATAGTGGAAAGTGTAACTGACATAAAGCTGTGACATAGAAACCACACACAGGAAATATAACTTTTCCTGAAATGGTCTAGCTGTGTTTTGTCTGTGTTCACACATATATGAATCCCTTTATAAAGAAAAGGTTTAAAATGGGTTGGAAAATACTCTTTTGTCAAGTTTATAACCAACTATACAGTTACTTTAAAAGCAGACTGGGAAGCTCCTTTATACTGTATCCTGAGCTGAAAGCTTCATTATGATATTTAACCTCTGAACCGGATGGTTGCTTGATCCCAAAGGGGATATAACAGTTGTCATAGGGCTATCATTTACTTACTGTTTAAGCTCTTAGGTGAAATGCTGTGAGGAGAAACAAGGACAAAGGACAATAGCAATAAACAAATTGTCCGTATCTGCAGGTAAAGCCCTTGGGTAAGGGATGTTTCACAGACATCAGTCGGATAGATCTGCAGCACCAGGAGCCATGCAGAGAATTCTCCAGTGACTTCACTCATTGTGACATTTTGATTCTCTCCAACAACCAACCGGCAAAACCTCAAATCCCCAGAAAACCATGTGTGATGATGATGATGTAGCACATGGAAAGAAAGTCAACAGTCAGGATGGACTGAAAATTAAAGGCAGCCAGACATATACTGTACTTTCTGACTTTTTCAACCACCTCCAAGGCGACAACAGACTTTGGGGCGGGTATCGAGTATCTCCAGACTCCAGTGTCTACCCACTCATGCCTCCACCAACACCCACAACCATCACCACAGCTATTCCATTATTCACCATCCACTCCGGCCCACTCCTTTCTTCTGCATTATCAGTCCCATCCTCGCTTCTCTGGTTAAGATCTTCCCATAGCTAATGATGTGTCACAGAGAAGATTACTGTTGAACTACTGAACACGGCGACCTGCGGCTCAAAGACCTGGATAACGCAGCACACACATGCGTGGAAATAGAAGTGAACAACTGCAGACTTATCCACCAACACTCTTGGGATTTTTGAATTTGTTTGAAGGCATCATGCATACGGAAAAAGCTCAGACGCACACAAACATACACACACACACACACACACGCATACATCAAGGTAGGCCATTTGACATCAAAGGTTCTGGGCTGACAGATATGAAGTGTCAGAGTCTTCACATCAAACACTTCACTTCTGCAGCCCTGCCAAACTTTGCATTGTATCAGACACAGTATTATAAATAAGGATAGGAATTCAAGCTGTAGCTTCCACTAAGAAATAAATACAAAGGAGAAATGAGATATCACACAAGAAGAAAGGAAGCTGATGACAAGGAAAGCGTGAGATAAAATGATAGAGGATGTTTCTTACTTTGGCAGGTGTTGCTTCTCTCCTCGTACCCCGAGTTACATAGACACTTCCCAATAGGCACCAGCCACTCCCCCTCTGTGCTGCAGTACATTCGTGGCGGCTCCTCCTCTTTGGAGTGATTGACACATGAGCCTTTGACCTCCACCAGCGACTGGGAGTCCATGGGCACAGTATCAGGGAAGGAGGCCAGATTCCTCACAGTGTACGGGCACTTCTTGAAGTAAACCCTCACTGAAACTAAAGCTACGCAGGCGCCCACGTCCTGGAACGCTAGGTAGAAGCCCTTCTTGGTCATAGGACCCACTTCGCGCACCTCAGTGTTGAGCTTGAGGATGCGATCGCCGAGGTCCATTTGGGTGAAACTCTCATCGGCGGCAATGGTGTCGATCTTAGAGAACTGGTGCTCTCTGAAGTGGCTGCCCTGGTCGTCGTCTGTCTCCAGGTAGAGGAGGTTGAACGTCTCCTTGCAGGTGCCCAGGACCAACGGGATGGAGTTGCAGTCCCTCAGGGTGAACTTCAGCTCCACGTAGATCTTCTGGGCTGACTGGCGAGGGATCCAGTTGGTGCGAAGCCAGTTGTTCTGGCTGTACTCCATCACGTTGCAGACCTGGAAGGTCCTGATGGGAGTGTAGTGCTCATCCACCCCACTGATCTCTTCCCACTGAAAAAGAAGGAGAGTCGGAAGAGAGAGGCAGAGGGCAGGAGAGCGAGAGAACCAAATACAGGAGAAATAAAGAGGGCAGATTAAAGGGGAAAAACAGAGAGGAAAAGAGAGAGAGAAGCACAGCGAGGGGTTGTCAAAGAAGCAGGCAGAGTTGTAAGAGCAAAACAGGAAATTTAAGAAATGATAGGAGGGTGAAGGCAAAGGAAGAATGGAAGGGTAGGAAAAAGAAAGATATTTAAAAGAGATGAAGAGAAAGTATAGAGAGGAAGAGATAAGGAAGGCAGAGAACAAGAGAATGAAAAAGAAGAATGTTTTGGGTGACAAGAAAGGCGAGCAAAGAAATTTGAGGAAAGTGGAAGAGGAAGGAATAGGAAGGAGGGAATACGAGGAAAAGAGGGGAAGATAACAGAGAGAAAAATAAAGTTATATCCACCCTGTAAGCATTTACTGATGAATTATTTAGATTCAGAGTCACTCTTGCTGAATACTAAGCATCTAATAAACACTTAAGGGTGAAAAATCACACTACCAGATCTCTTGTAAATTACTCAAATTAATTAAAAGCAAACTTGCTGCCTTAGCCAAATTTCCTAGATTAGGGCTCTGTGAAAATATCTCAGAGAAAAAAACCACGAAGTGTGATTTCCCGTCTCAATACTCCTAAATTTGTGGGAAGCTGTTTAATTGCTGTTAAATATTAACAAAATCTCATAGCGTTTTTTTTCCACCCTTATACTAACATGTTTTTCTCTACAAGTGAGGACTTTCAAGCTGCAGTCTTGGTTATTTGCATCACAGTACTACTGCTACGAAAGGAAACGTGCTCAATCCACTATGAAACAAAAGAAACTACGAAGTACAGACAGATGTGAGTGTATACCAGGAACGTTCGTGTCTATCTTACATTTTCCCTCCACTGGGAGAAAGCAATGAGAGAGGAGAGGAGAAAAAGAAAGCGGGGGTCATTCCTTTTTGAATTCAACACAGCGGGAAGACTCATTGATCATACGCTTTGGCTTCGCTGTCCAGGCAGATCAACAGTGAATCAGAGCAATGATGAATGGGCAAACACCTGAAACACTGGGCTCATTGTGGTTAAAATGACAGTCATTAGAAGGAATGGGCGTAAATGTGTAAATGGATGCTTATCCTATTTATTTATTTTTCTCTCCGTGAAATTCAGAATGGATGTATGCCTGAATGAGCAGAGCTTTCTTCAGACAGAGAGAGAGAGAGAGAGGACGAGAGGGAGGGAGATAGAGAGAAAGAGAGAAACTTTGTGGGTAAGAGGAGACTGAATTAACGCTCCTTTCACACAAGAACTGATGGAAACATAAACCCTCACACACATATACACTCACATAAGGCTCATGTGAAGTGTTTAAAGTCCCATAGCAGGCGGACACAGCAGGTGCTTTCAGCCTGAACACAGAAATTAATGACGAGCTAAGAAAGTCTAGGTTCTCTATTACATGTTTTTGTGTGCCTGTGTGTGTGTGTGTGTGTGTGTGTGTGTGTGTGTGTGTGTGTGTGTGTGTGTGTGTGTGTGTGTGTGTGTGGGAGTAAAGCACATCTATGAGCGCCCGGTGTTCAAGGAGCTCTCAGGCTGAAGGATGGCCACTTGTTTTTCATCTCACAGTAAAGTTAATGAAACACCCCTGAGAGGGAGAGAAAACAGCAAAAAGAAGAAGAAGAAGAAGAAGAAGAAGAAGAAGAAGAAGAAAAAGAAGAAGAGGAATAAGAAGAAGAAGAAGGGAGAGGAAAAGGGAGAGAAAATTCGAGAGGAGAGATTCCGTTGGTGTTTAGTCTCCCCCGTCATGCTTTCCTTGGCGTCACCTCATTCATCAGAATGTAGTCCGAGCTCTCTATAGGCCTAACAATAACACGGGTAAGTAGACAGAAGTGAGTGGGACTAAATATAGAGAGGTAAAGCTGAACTTAACATTTCACCCCACTTTACTAACAAGTGTAATAGCTTGACTTTAAATGTAAGAGTAAAAATGAAGTGATGACATGCAAAAAGGTACGCTGACAGACTGCGACACAACAGAAAGCCACTGAGGCACTAAGATTAGTGGATCTGTTGACATTACGTTTGATAAGACAACATCCTCGCTTGAACATAATGAAAAAGACTGTAACCCGCTCAGCTTCAGATTGATATATATATGTCATAGTTAAACAGTGTCTTTCTTCCAGGATTAAAAGCAGCACAACCGGGGATGTAACTTTTTGAGCAGATGTGATCTGTCACTGCAGTTTGCTTAAAAATACTCAATGAAAATGTAACCCACTAAAAATACTCTGCACAGAAATAGAAAGGTTCACATTTGGTCCAAAAATACATGAAAATAAGCCACTCGTGTCAGTGAAGGTGCTGATACTGAAAACCTTAACACACAAAGCTGAAATGTGTGTAAAAAACAATGTTAGTACATTACAGCTTATCTTTGGTTGCAACTCTGTCTCACAGAAATGACATTTTCCATCAACATGATGAGAAACATACTGAACTCTTTAAATGAATGTCTCCGTAAAGTCGCAAAATGTTTGTATTTCATTTGTTTTCCCTACAATAAATTCTTGTGGCACTGCGCCACTAATATGTTTATGGTTATTTTGGGGAACTTAGAGAAGATGAGGGAAACGTCTTAGTCTTTTTTTGAGATGCTGAAAAAACCTCACTGACACTTTTTCTATATTTGAGCAAAACCACAATCTTTTCCTGAACCTTAACCAAACTTTTTTTTTAGGAGGCTTAACATGTGCAAGCTCGGATTGTCTTTGCACTTTGTTGTTCTAGACAAGGATGTGGTACATCCTCGTACAATTACATTACTGTTATTTTAGAATGAACTTAGAAAAATCATATTAGTAAATGTAACTTCTGAGAGACATGGTGGTTTGTCAGCACACCTTTTGGTTTCCTGAGAAAATGTACAATAATGTTACAGGTTACTGCTCCTCCTCGCCGTACCACGCATTCGGAGCAAATAGTAGTTTGGTCATGTAAAAAAAAAAACAAAGATTACAGCTGCTTGTGAAGCTGCTTGTCTTTGTGGATTTCTATTTACCTCTCTGTGATCTAGGATCTAATGAAAAACCTAAGAGGATGGAGTAAATGCAAGTGGAGCAGACGTCTTCTCTGTCTCATTGGTTCAAGAGCTTCTCTACTTACTGAGCAAATGATTGTTTCATTTCATTGTGGCACATTTAAAAAAAAAAAAGTGGCCTTGATAGGTGGAGGGCATGCATGTGTGTGTCTGGTTGTTTGCTAAGTATGTGTGCTGTACATATACTTACATACAGTAAACTGAGCAAGCAAATGTGTGTGTGTGTGTGTGTGAATACGGACGATGTTCCACTCACTTTCCCGTTTCTATGAACATGTTGTGCGTTTGCGTTTGTGTTTGTGAATGTGTGTGTTTGTGTACTACTCAGCGGTTGTATGCCGATGTCTGTGTGAGCTGCGGCCTTTATGTCGTATTCTTTTATGTCCTTTCATGTCACGCACAATGATACAAACTGGGCTGAAGCGGCTGCGAGTGATGGCTCTCTGCTTTTAAGCTGTCTGATGGGGAGGGGCCTGAAGTTTGCCAAACACAAACACGCACAGGGTTCAGAATCAAACCCAGGTGTGCATGTGTCTGCATGTGTGTGTGTGTGTGTGTGTGTGTGTGTGTGTGTGTGTATGTGTGTTGGGTATGCTATATCCTCTTCCAGAGTAGATGACTCGATTTGAACGAGTCTCTGCCAAAGTAAATGAGACCTCCGCTATGATGTGAGGATCCCACTCTGGAGGATAGCATCTATTACACAGAGTTACCCTCCTCATCCCCTTCCCCGAAGATTACATCATATGAATGAAGTCCTCCAACCTTGAATCACTCTCCCGGGTTTGTTAGCCAAGGCTTGTTTTATCTGTCCTTCACTTGACAAGGAGCAAGAGCGAGTGAGGAAATAAAGAGAGAATGCCTTAACATCTATCTCCAGATCTGGCAGTGGATTAGTGAGGGGAGTGTGACACGCTCTGTGGATCTCTGGAAGTGTGTATAAGTCTTAGCAGCCACCTCTTGGAAGCTGTGACCGACTACAGACACAAGATCAGAGCTCTAGTGTGATCTGGGCACTTTTTCCATGGGGAAAGCATATTGCCAGACAAGAGCAACAGCGTCGAACAATTCTGCAAAACTCCGGATTACATTAATTGACAATAAAAAAAACGACCACCTCTTCCTTTCTGCAACTCCCACTGAGAATGAGTGGAACTGTTTGTGTGTCAACCAGGATAAATAAAGGTCTAAAATGAGCCGCCACCCCCTTGTTTCTCTGCAGGGGGGCGTAACTCACCTCTCCCTGCCCTCTAATTGATATATAACAACACTAGGACCCTACAGCAGTCCCTGTGACCTCTGACCCCCCACAACCCCTGGTGGTCACAGCCGGGGCACAGTTTGGTGTGATCTAGCCCCTGGTTTCTCTGATCTGTGCTGTAGGTAGGTGTGGCAGCTAAAGGGACAGTAAAATGGAGTGTAGTAACTTGATCCTCTCAAGACATTAAAACTACTGCAACAGGCACGTCTCAGAATCACACAGTCAGCATGCCAGTTCACCCACTTCAAAGACATGGAGGTCAATGGGAGTTAATGGACCAGTAAATGGAACAGTGTAGGGTAACAATGCATTTAGCCCAAGACTAGTTGTGTTGTAGGAAACAAGATTGAGAGAGAGTATCCTCTATTCCTATTTCTATGTGTAACAATAATGGCTTTATTTTATTTTACTTTAATTTTATTTTTATTCTATTTTATTTGTCAACAAGGTCAATGATAGGGTTTTTTTTCTGCCCTACTGAACTCTATTTTAGTGATGTCCCTCCATCAGCAATTCATATAACAACAATAATTGAGAGTAACTAGATCCAGGTTGCAAAAATAAAATAAAATAAAATAATATGAAATAAAATAAAATAATAAAAAGGACATGAAATTAATTAATGAGGCTTTATAATAAAAATCATGGGAAAAGCAAAACTCATATATTGCGTATTTACAATTGTCTGTTATACCTCTACAACTAAAAACTGGGGCGTCCACAACAAGTGTGGAGCCAGCTTACGTTTTGGGCTCCATAGAGGTCGCAGGGGTCACAGACACGACAACTGCAGCATATCAGTCAGAGGACATTTCATCAGCCGGTCTTACCAAAGGGAAACCTGAATACACTCTTCATACCTCCACATCTTCCTCAATCCCCCTGTTTTTGAACAAGCCCCAAGCCTCGCCGTGTTAATCCTCGTCTATGCTTTGCTCAAGGACACATCAACAGCAATTGCTGAAGTATAATGGAAATAAGAGGGCCTACGATAGTCAACCAATGCTGGATTAGGGGGATAATATTGAGGTCTAATATTTTTAATTGTTTTGGGTATCATTAGTGTATAATTGGGGTGTATTCCTTGTACTGAAGGGATATTTGATATAGTTATAGATAAATATGTTTTCATGGTGTACATTTTGCACTGGCTTGTCTCACCAAGAAGAAAGCAACTATAACACACTTTATACTTCCTCCTCCTCTTCCTCCTCTCTGGTCCCTTGCCTCGCCCTGTTAATCCTCGTTTATGGATGGACTTTTCTCTGTACTCTCTCACTTTCTGTGGGTTGGGGTGGGGTGGGTTGGGGTGGGGTGGGGGCAGTGTGTGCTGGTAAGGCTGATTTCACAGATGGGATGGCAGCAGAGCACGGGGGGCTTTAAGAGCCCTTGGGTGACTGAAGAAGTTGAAACAGCAGTCTCTACTCTAAGAGCAAAAAAAAAAAAAAAAAAGGCTGGCTGACTGAAGTGGTGGACCTCGTCCAAAATATAAAAAGCCATGCCATTACACATGCCCCCACCCCCTCTCCTTTTCCAGACCTGAGAATTGGAATGTGAGATGTGAGATGTGCATGTGTGTGGGTGTGTGTAAATATTTCTCATTATTCCTGACAGTAAATGCAGAGTGCACTCACTGTGACCACTGGCTTTTTTCTATAGATGTCAAGCTTCTTCATTGTGACACAAAAGTTCAGTCAGTGCCCATTGTTACTTAGCTTATAAAAGACTCCTGTGGAGGGCAGAAGCCGTAACATGGAAAAAACAATTGCAGGGAAGACATTTCACTGCATATGCAATTGTACATTTTCTTTTTGTTTTTCCTCTGAATGCTGATTGAGCAGTCCCATTCATTCCATCTAATACAATTTCTTCCTGTAAAATAAGCCTTTGTTTTATCAAATCTGACATAAACTTATTTTAATTCAATCATCAAAAAAGCTGCTGTTGAAAATGTTGCAAAATAAGTGACAGCATTTGCTGAACTGCAGGAAATGTGTGATTTTCATTGACTAACTGTCAACATTTTAAATATTTTAATATTTCAGCATTTCAGTCGAACATATCAATTTGCTGGTTTTTCCTGTGTGTTGGCAAAAACTTTTTTTCTTTAAAACAATCAAGTCAATACACAACAGCCCTGGCGAAAATAGGAATGCTGTTGTATCCCCTGTTGGGTCCTATGAAAAATGGACTTCACTTTGAATGTGCCCATTAATTCTATTTTGTATGCAGAGCCAGCGTCTGGGGTGTTGGTTTGTTACTGAAGAATGCTTTCAAAGCACGCAAGAATGTAATCTTTAACACTCTTTAGTCTTGTGAAGGGCTAAGCCCCCTGGACACTGCTCAGCAATCAGCCTGCCTCCCAGACAGATAAAAGTATATCTGGATCACATACACACACACACACACACACACACACACACACACACACACACACACACAGACACAGACACACACGCAGACACAGACACACACAGACACAGACACACACGCAGACACACACACACACAAACTCGTTGGTCGGTATAGCTCCAGAGAGAACATCCTGGGGAGGCTAAGCTCTTAATTTGTTCTGACCGGAGCACGTTGTGTCTCGGTAGGCCAGTAGCAGCGGCCTCTCCATCAATGTGAATGACTGTTTGTGTGTGTGTGTGTGTGTGTGTGTGTGTGTGTGTGAGGGCTCAGTGCCACTGCCACATTATGAGAAATCATTTGTGAGCAGCAGTCTCCCAGGGCAGGCTGCTTATCGGAGCGCAGTCAGTGGATGACGTGAGTAATTACAGATGATTCACCTTGAGGACTTGATCATCAGCAATCTCTCTCTCTCTCTCTCTCTCTGTCTCTCATCCTTTCCTGTCCTTCCCTCTCTCCTCCTCCTCATCCTCCTCTCTTTCTTTCTTCCTCTCCCTCTCTCTCTTCATCCCTTTTGCCTATCTCTCCCTCTGTGTCTTCCTCTTTTTGATCTTCTTTTTCTATCCTCTCTCTTTCTCTCTGGAGTCATTTTCATTTAAAAGTGACATTGGCTCCCATTCCTGCAGCATTTACTGTACAATCGCATGCTTTTCCTCTGAACTTGTTCAAAGCAAATAACTTGAAATAAAGCAGACCTCGCTGCACACACTGCACAACCTCCAACACACATTCCAATGTCCAGCGCTGGATCAAGTCCCCGATACCGGTGCACATTTTCCTACTTGCTCACACGTGAATAACTTCTATCAGCACAACATAAATCTCTCCCTTCAAATGGTCACGCAATTGTCCTGTAGCTTGCAATTGTCTTTGGACTAAATGCATTCTTAAACAGCCTCCAGTTTTTTCCTTTGAGCCATTTTTTCGTTGTGGTTCAACCTCATGAAGAAACTCCGAGCATTTTGACAGTGCCAGCGCTTTACATGGCCGAGGGAAACAAGGTTTGGCAGCTCCACGGAACAAATGACTGGATTACCTTAAGCCACTGCCAAGGAGTAATTCTAACACTTAATAAAGGAAAAACGAGGAAGTGTGCTGTGTGTGCATGTATGTGTGTGCGCATGCGTGTGTGTCTGTGTGTGTGTGTGTGTGTGTGTGTGTGTGTGTGTGTGTGTGTGTCAGTGGGCCAGCCCCGAGGCACAGTAGTCTAACTAGTTAAGCAAATAAACACTGAGTGAGAGCTCACTGGAGGGACATTGGTAGCAGAGAGAAGCTGATAAATGGGGCTGCAGAGAGAAGTATGGCACGATGCTGCTGCAACATTGCTGGTTTGTTTTTATTAAAGCGGTGTAATTCTCATGGTTGGAAAACGTTAGAAAGTGCAGCACGAATAATTGATACACGTAGAACTACAGGAAGGGTATGGAGGTAAAAGTTGAAGGGGTTTGTGTTAAAAGACTAATAACTAATAACTGTAGTTATGTGTATGTGACAGACGGAATGAGGCGCACACTGTCAATTAGGAAAGAATGGATTAACGAGTGAAAAATCAAAAAATGGAATTACAATGTTTACATGCAACAGCAGTAAAATGATGTCTAGTGTTGATGCGATATTTACTAAAAAAGGGGCTCGGCCTATCGACATTCTTATGTGGATGCTTTTGTGCCTACAACATAAAATCCTTTAATGCCTTAATCTTTCTTTAAACACACGCACACTCAAATACTCCAACTCCCGCACACGCATGCAGTACATTTTCCTTTAAGTGTCTTGACCATATGGCAAGCTCCAAATGCTTAACCTTTAACCTGCGAGAGGGAGAATGGACAAAAAAAATGTCTAAAGAAAAGTGGGTTAATCTGCACTTGGCTCATTGAGTCAACATGACACAGTGGGAACCACAGGAGTTTGAAAATCCTGATTTCATGTGGTGCGGGGCTGAAGCCCGCGTCCAGTTCATTTCGGCGTGTCCGTCTCCCAAATGTAATGCAAATGAAAACATGATGTGGGTAAATATAGAGATAGAAAATACTCACCCCATGCGATGGGTAGGAAATCCATCCTAACTCCCCCTGGCTTGCTTTAGAGTCTAACAGGTTGACTGTGGTGAGGAAGAGAAAGAGAGAGGGAAAACAAAGAGAACATATGAGTGTCTAGTTCTTGTTAGCCCCAATTAGCCCTTATCTAATCCCACAGAAGGGATCACCAACCTCAAGCACTGATCATGACTCTATTTACTCAGCTGCCACACACACACACATACACACACACACACACACACCACATATCCTATGTACACCAACAGAGCGAGCTGGCTGTCTTGTCTTGCCGTGTAAAGCTTCAAAGCAGAAGTTGGCTGGTCAAACTGGCTACACCACACAGATATCCTGAAGAGGTACGGATCTAAAGTAGAGCCAACAGTTCAAAAACCAACCACAACAGGAAGTGTTTGTTTTCTAAGGCTCATCCTTTTGACCCATCTGAACCCCCCCACCCCCGTTCCATGTAGCAACACATCCACCCATGGTGATTGGACTGTACCCAGGTGAAACAAAAAAAAAAAAAGCATCAAATCTAAATTCAGATACAACTGCCAGATTCAGAGGTGGTCAGAAATTCAATTGGCCACTCTGAGAACAAACTCTAAATCCATTTATAATGAACGGAAATACAATTTTATGTGTGTGTCCTGCCAAGAATTCACTCTTCTCAAACAGAAAACCAAGCAGCCGAGAGGGAGATTCATGTCTAATAGAAGGAGTTTGACAGAGAACAAATAAGACAAGGAACTCCATTAGCATGATGGTGCAATTTGAGGCTTTGAGTTAGCGATGGGAGTTTCAAATGGTGAATATTTGGTGCCAAATGGGACTTTTGTGCACACGTGAACGGATTCTTTTCACCGACCCGTGATGTGAACATGTCAGCGAGATCAACTCTGACGTACAGCATCTTCCTCAAGCGCAGAAAAATAAGATACAACGTTTTCTATTCTTAGTACATACACATGGCTCTGGTGTGAATTATTGTCATCGAGTACACCTGTCAGTACGGGCCATGACATACTGACAGATGGGCCATGACTGGGGAATGTGGAGGCTGCCTTATGCTCTATAGATTCCCCACTAGTTCTGTAGTGGTTAGTAACACTAGTGCCAGAACATGGAGGACAACAAGACTTGTTGTCCCTCCGCTCTCAGGGTCTATGGTAATAAAGTGATAACGTCTAAGTCAGGTATAACGTTGGCGATAATGTCCTTTTAATCCAATCATAATCAACCACTGTGTCATTCAAATGAAATCTAAGTGATGAGTATGAATTGAGTGTCTGACTATTTGTTCGCCTGACTGCACATCCCGAGTGCAACAGCTGTCCTAGTGAAAAACATAAAGGTCTGTAAAAGTCGCCACCCATTTGTCCTTCATTTCAAATGTAAGAACAAGCACAAAATGTTCTTCATAAGAGCGCCGCGCACTGGTGTTTGCACTTGTTGGTGGACCACTGTGCTGACAAAAAAAAAAAAAAAAAAAAAAAGGATTGAAAAGCTGCTACCATTTTGATCTGGAAGTACCGCGACAGTCAGGAATGTATCTTACTGTATTTCAGTTGTGCAACAACAGTAGGCTAGGCTCAGGTGACATGACATGAAAAACATTCCATCAGCCAAAGCTGATTAGTAACACAAATCAGAGACAAAATATGCTACAACAGCTTGTGAGTATGTTCACGTCGAGTAAAACAATAGAAAGTAATGGCTTATGTAGCTACAATAAACTAATGGAAATAACTTGAAAATATTTATTACTTAAATTAATTAAATTTTAAGATCAATAATTAATCTTTTTTTTTCAGAGGAACCAAGAAAACTAATATGATGTATTACTTGTTGTGTGAATGAGAAGCTACTAAGAGGAAACAAACAGATAAAACCAGTGTGCTCGAGTGTGAGAAATGGTGATACAACCCTGGTAAATATGTGTTGTTCCTTCTTTGTTGTTCATTGTTTATTTATTCATTCATTTTTTGCTTTGTTTTTTTTTCAATATATCTCTTTTGGTATTGAGCAAAAAAAAAAAAAAAAAAAAAAAGACTAAACTTTCTAAAACAGCCTTTTTACAAAGCCTCTTTTTTGGGTTGATATATTTAAAATGATTTTAGAGAGAATTATTAATTAATTTATGTTCATGGTGACCTATTTCGACTTTGTTATGACCAACAACAAAAAAAAGGAAACGAGAAAAAAAAAATATGAATTTACATGCTGTGAGTACAAACATGCACACTGAGTGACCTGCATGAACAAATCAGGGGATAAATCAGTGAATACAAATTGGATAAGGAGCAATAACGTCTCACTGTTTCCCTTTAAGTTAGAACCTGAGCCTGACTCAGCCTCTTTCTCCTCATCCTGCTGAGAGCAAATCAGTCCACAGCTCAAGACTCACACAGACAAGTGTACTTACACACACACACACTTACCCAAGAAAGCACACACACACACACACATACACAGCAAAATGGAGCAGCAGTGCAGTAAGGCCCTGCAGCTGTAACTCTATTCACTGTGCAAATATGAAGAATACAATCCCCCTGTATTCTCCCATTCAAAGCTTCAGCAGGCAGGAGTGTACACATGTCCGACGACAGCCACAAAGAGAACTTGCGGGTCACGAAGGACTGATGCGGCTCTGTGAAAACTATTTCAGTCACGATATTTTACTCCTCACAAGCAGCGTAAACTGAATCTGCAGAGAGAAGTGATTTCACTGCTCTGTGAACTCATTGTTGTTTCACACTAGAATAAAGGTTGAGATGGAAATCACCATTTTCTTCAGGCAAGTCTGATAACTATCAGCCAGCATGGCAAAAAAAAAAAAAGGCTGAAAGGAAAGCAAAGAAAGGAAGACACACACACACACACACACACACACAGAGAGATTTATTATCAAATCCCAGCCTCAAAAAGCGACTAAATTGAGGCTCACCTGCGCTGTATCCATGCTAAGCCACTCAGCCAGTTGAGTGGCAGTAGACACATTCCTATTAGAGTCTAATGAAGCTATCTGTTCATGTCAGATAATAGCAGCTCAGCATCCAGGGCCATTGCTTCCAATTTACATTTCTCAACGAGCCGAGCCCACCACTCAAATTGAGCCGAGCGGGGGAATTTGAGAGCAGAAAATTAGATGGCTCTCATATCGCAGGAGGAAAAAGCCCCCTCCAGCTGCAGTTGGCTGGGGAAATCAGCACCCACACACGCACACACACACACACACCATTACAGAACATGCATAAACACTCAGGCTGTGCGCTGCTTCAAAAAAAAAAAAAAAAAAAGAAAACCCACAGAATCGCACCAAAGGATGTAGCCCGGTCCAAGAAACAAAGAGGAGTAAACACACAAATATATGCACCAAAAATGATGCACGCACATTCACACTTACACACATACAGTATATGCACGTACCCACACACACCACATACTGTATGCATACACTCTTGAGATGCTCACAAAAACATGCACATATTCCCGCACATGCGCACAGAAGCAGGCACAAAATAAGAGCAAACACAAACATTTGCTGACAGTCTTTCTTACTCTCGCTCTCTCTCTCTCTCTCTCGCTGGCTCTCTCCCTCACACACACACACACACACACACACACACACACACACACACACACACACACAGTCAGTTAGCAAGCTAGCGTCAGCCAAGCATATAGCCCCTGCCCCATCAGGGAGTGTCTCTAAACGGGAACTAGGAGTATTAATAGCAAACTGAGCCAGCCTGTCTGGGAGGGAGCAAAACATCACAGAGGTAGAAACAGGTGAATCAATATATAACACATACGTGGGCCACCATCCCACACACATAAACCAACCCTGGCTAAACGGTGGAAGACACAGCGCCACAGGCAACCATGAGTCCTGCAGTTTTCTATGATAAACTGATGGGAATACTGCACCATCCAGCCAGTGAACCCAATGAGCACCTTGCAAATGCAGTTTAAGACCACGGCCATGTGGCATTAATTCTCATTTTGTCATTTGCTAGTGACCTAGTATCGCTTGGCACAGCATATGTTGAAATATTAACATGAAACACTGGAGCACAGACCACGGGGTGCCTATTTTGATGTCTATGTTCTCATAATTTAACAGCTAAGTTAACCATTATGACTGTCTGGGCAAACTTTAAATCAATACTCCCATAATTTTCCCTCACTGCCTGGCACTCAGCAACACGCCCCCAGTAAAACACGATGAAAGAAACTGGTTCCCAGCAGATATACAAGGAAATTTAATCCTCAGCCAGAGACACAATTAAAATGTCTTTCACTCGATGAGTGGAAGGAAAAGCTGTCAGTCAGAGATGCTGGCATAGAATAGAATAGAATAGAATAGAATAGCTGGACATGGGCATGCTCTTCTAACATCTCCCATCTAACACAGTGGATGGGGCTTCGTGTTTGCAGCCTGGCTGTGAGCATGTGAAGGCTGGCAGGCCGCAGTGCAGGCAAAGCAAGGCGACTTGTGTCTGTGTTAAAGGGTGAAGTGTTCACCTCCCATTATGAATTATTCAAGTGCAGAGTCGCTCTGTCTGATGTTGCTGCTGCTTGCCCAACCCCTCTGCCCCCATTCTTCTTTCTTTCTTTTCTTTTCTTTTCTTTCTTCTTATACCTTATACTTATATGCCTTGTATATACACACTTCAACACTTTAACACTCACAGAAAGGCAAACAGTACTCCTGCACAGAGAGGCTACTCTATAATCTTATATCTCTACATATAAACCTAAACGTGCTATCACAGACACAGACACACAAAACACCTTGATCAGAACTCTGAGGCCTGGGCCGCCTGCTGTTACACTGAGGATGCCACTGATCCTTGGCTCAATGTTTGGCCAAGACACACAAATAAATATAGGCCTACAGTATATGTAGAGAAAGGGGTTGGGGTTGGGGTGGGGTGGTGTTTTTAAAGGAGGGTCATGTGAAAGCACATTTCCAGCACCTTGAGAGGTACCATCGCTCACAAACGCCCATTCCTCCCAGTGGGACTGCTGCGCCGGGCTCTCCGGGCCAAGCCTCCCGACCGCCGGCTAAAAATATCAGAGGCCTCCCGATGCCCCGCAGCGGGCCAACGTCACACCACGCCGCGAGACACACTCACCACAGCAAAAAAAAAAAAAAAACAGCTAACAACTTTTTTTTTCTTTTTTTTTCGATTAAATGTGTAAAAAAACAAAAAAAACTAACAATATCTCATATCGCATACTTGCCCAAAGTTGAAATGAATCATCGCCTCTAAATGATATTCTCGGGGATTTTTCTCTGTATTTCCATCAACTCTTCCCAAAAGTTTTAAACAGGGTCATTGCGACCTAATGAAAGCCACACAGTAGAAATGCTATTATTAAAAAAAAATGATGGTGGAGGCACAGAGCCGAGAGGGGGGTATTAGACTGAAGGAGCTATAACTAGACTTCTGGTCTCCTTATAAATGTGGAGGGAGATTATAAAATAGGAACATACGTTTTCTATCGTCCCGTTCAAGTTGAGGTTTTGTTTTCCCTGAAAAAAAAAAATTCTCTACAATCAGTAAGTAGTTGATGCATTTATTAGCCTACTCTATGAGTCTGTGATTAATGAGGCCTTTGATTCATTTCCTAATTTACTAATAGCTTTCATGTAATCTCTCTTCGCGAATTTGCAGCAGATCATTTTATATGACCATCGATTTGAAAGTTCACACAGAGCCACTGACCAGCTCTCGATCTTCTTTCATAATCTGCTGCGCGCCTGCAGGCTAGATCTGACCCCCGGCAGCCTGTTCATATGAAAATAAAAATAAAAAACTTTATTTGATTTGGCTTATTCTTCACTCATGTGAACTCTGACCTACAGTGGAGCAAAATGACCTGAAGAGTGAGGCTTTGTGATTTGTTTGCCACTGTGTCTAATTCTAAACATGAATATAATTTTCAAGGAGAACACAAGATTCATATAGTTAATCAATCCAAGATCTGGTACTTTCCCATCGTCAAAGTCTGCTGGCTGCAATTTTACTCTATTTAAAGAGCCGCGCACACACAACTAGTCTATAGACACAGCCACAGGTCACAGTGTCCGTTTCTTTACTTTGATCCATAAGGACAGAAACTCATCTGAGTTTGTACCCACTTCATGTTCCGCTCCAGTGCTTTTCTCTAACACATATATCTCGACCTGATCTTTCTGACTGTGGCCGGACACTGGAGCCTGAACCGACTGTTGCACGTTTGACTCGGAGAGAATCAGCGCCCTGCAGTCCAAAGTGTGATCTGTGCTCCTATAGATCCATATTCTTTCTGTGTGTGTGTGTGTGTGTGTGTGTGTGTGTGTGTGTGTGTGTGTGTGTGTGTGTGTGTGTGTGTGTGTGTGTGTGTGAGGTGTGTATGAATTCGTGTATAATGTAGACACGCAGCGGCTCGATACTGACACTCTCTGGTAGATTTATGTCTCAGGAAAGGTGAACTGTCTGATTGTCTTTTTCTTATTGACACGTCGCACTTGTACTGTTCCTCCTTGTGAAAGCGGGTTTGAGGATTTCTCTCTCTCTCTGTCTCACACACACACATACACACACACACACACACACACACACACACGCTGAGTTCCTCTCTCCCTCCCTGACACACTCTCCAACACACACACACACACACACACACACACACACACACACACACGCGCACACACACACACACACACACACTCGTACCGGTGGACTACTGTGTGTTTTGTTAGGGTGATGTGTATTTTCTTTGGTCTTGTTTCTTTTCCAGAGCTGAGCGCGCGGATGCTCTGCGTCCATCAGACTTATATTCCAATAAACGACTTTAATCTTCAAGCTGTTACACAATCAGAAAGTTTCTCAGGGTAAAATAAAGATTTGCAGCACAGGCCTGGTTGACCTTGACTCTGCTTCTCACGGAATGGCACATTTCTCCCGATTTCCGATTCATGCGTTCATATAGCTTACCACAAATTAAACCTACTGATCTCTGGTACAGCAGGAAACAGTCTACGTGGCGCACAAAAAGAAGAAAATGCAAACAGGGTATTTAAAAAAAAAAAAAAAAAAAAAAAATCTGATTATTGTTCTACATTCAACAAACCTTTTCGTTCAAAAGAAATAAGCTTTTACATTTTAACTTTTCAATGGAACTTTTTAGGCAAAGTAACTTATGAGTTGGGGAGGAAATCCGGTCCAGGTTCACACACTAAACAGAAAAGAAGCCAGGCTTCAGAGGTGCGGTTGTTGGTCATTTCAGTTACAGGAGTCCTCGTCTGTGTAGATAACAGATAAAATGAAGGGAAGCAGCACAACCACGGTTTGTATAATGTCGCCATTAGATTAGGGCTGATCCTTTGACCTGGCCCTATACACCCAAACTTTCCTAACTCGTCCCATATCAGGATGAGTGACTTGTGACATACTACTTTTTTTTCTTTTTTTTTTTCTTTTTTACAGTCACCGGCTGCAGAAGGATCAGAAACATGCGTTTGTGCATTTAGCACTTAACTTGTCTGCAAACATTTAATTACTGTAGAGTAGATTACAGTCGCCACGAAGGATCGCTAAGATCCGTTTAATCACTTTATAAGCATTAAGGTTTAAATCACTCTAATTCAACGACATTAGGGAACTATCAGTGTATCCATACACTGTACTCTGACTAGTATTTTATTTGTTCGTTACATTTTTTTTTTTACACGGGATATTGTGATCTCTCAAACCATGTCCCTTTGGACAGTGTGACCCAAATCTTCACTCAAATGTATTTTAACCCTGTGTCAGCTACAAAACACTTCAACCTCAACACGTATTTATAGGGCGTAAAAAGTGGCAATATTTTGGAAAAAATAAAAATAAAAATAAGGAAGTTAAACAAATCTTAAAGTAAAAAGGAGGAGAGAGCTGAACTTGTTTCCAGCGCTGTTTCACATGTTTGGAGAAGTGACTGTGCTGCTGAGAGTGAACCGCTCTGTCTCATTCTGCCGATTTTCAAAATAAAGAAGTGAGCGAAACTTGCAGTGGAAATAAGTGAATTTCTCTCGTCTGCACCGCCGTCATTTATTTCATCCGTTTAACGAAACATCGCATTTAAATATATGTCCCTATAAAAACACAACCATGAAACCATGACACGACTCGTGAGATGGACAGTTTACGACATCTCCACTGTGGCATACAAGTCAACTGCTTTGGTTTTATTCAGGTCATCTTCTATTGTGCTCATCTTCTATTTATCGCCTTTAAGTCGGTGCGACTGTGAGCACTAGAACTGGGGCGTCTACCCCAAACGGATTCTTGGATTAAACAGATCGACGCGAGCCCCTCATGGAAACACAGACAGCGGAGTTTCTTTACATCTTTTCGCCGCGTAATAACTCCGCAATATGCGCTTTGGGAGCTGCCGCCATCGCTCAGTTCATTCCAATTTAAACAACTATTAACCGCCCGTTCGTGACATCCGAAACGAGGCTACCTTGTCTGGACCTATTTTCCAAGTTCACTATCTAATTACTGCGTGTTGGTGATCAGACCTCGGCGCTCAGTGATCCTCAGTGTCACCTTCATGCGCTTTGGATCATCTTGTTATTGTTATCACTGGAATTTGGACAGTAGCAAGTCCGCGGCGAGCGCACAGCGCTGGCCCCGATGTGTGCCGTAGCGCACCGTTCACAAAAACACACACAGATGAGAGCGCGCGCACACACACACACACATACACACACACACATACACATACACATACACATAAACACACACATGTCCTGAGCCTGAGAGTTCCCTTACCTTCATTGGGAGGGTAGATGATGGCAAACGCAGGAATAACGCAGGACAATAAAAGAGGTAAAATGAAAAGGAGTGATCGCGGATTGCAATCCATGGCGGCGGATCAGAGGTACATAACTCCATGAAGCCACTGACTGATCTGAGAGCGTCTTCTCCCCACTCAGCTTTCTCCCTCTCTCTTGCTCCGTCTCCCTCCGGTTGGAGCAGTTTTCCGCTGGGTCCTACAGAGTCTGACAGACAGCAAAACACAGCCCGCAAGTTCACCACAGGTCAGTTTAGTTCCTCTACCACGGGCGTCTTCTTGACGTGAGTGACAAACTCAGCTATTCAGCATATTTTACTGCCTGGGTCAATTCAAAAGTGTAATTTGAATCACTGAAATAGAAAGCAGAGGCTGAGAGAAATATTAGAAATCTATCTGGGAACAAAGGGTAATACCATATGCTCCTGTGACCTCCTACTGTAATAATTCAATCACATTTACCAACTTTCTTTCCACTTACTGCATTTCTCTGCTTTATTCTCCCAGGAAGTTAGTTAAATAATAAAGTGATATGGTTTGGTTATTAAAAGGAAATATGTGACCTGCTGGTATATCAGAGTATGACTTGGGCTTTATTTGGCCCAGTAAAAGTAGCCTCCAGCAGCTGAATCCAGCATCTACAGACCTTTGTTCCAACAAGCCAGTGTAAATCAAATGTACTTTCTTTAATTTATTTTTTCAAACAACACTGTAGAACAGCCAAGCAGAACCCGGTGTTTTTAATAAAACAGCCAAAGGTGGCCTGTGATTTTGGTTCATGCATAAGGAACGACTTGGTTTTATCTGGAACAACCAACATTGCCCACTTGCTTTAAATCTAAAAACTGGACCAGCCAACAGGATCCTGTCATGTTTAATGCGGACTTTGGAAGAGCCGGGAGCGACATGTTTATAACCTTTTTTTTGGATTCAATAGAACTGCGTTGTTTGTTTTATTTTACAATGAGTTTCTGAAAGGCATACAGGAAAATATAACGTATGAAAACAATTGTTTTTGTTTTTTTTCCCCCTATTAGCTGTTCCACTTCATGGCTTATTAAAAGCACAGACTGAACTCATATTTAAACTTGTTTTTATGTTTTTCTTTTCTTTTTTGTTCATTTTTATAACTACTTCACATATTATTCACATTAAAGTACAAGATACAATCAATAACCTACCTATCAAAAAAACAAAAAACAAAAAAAAACCAACATTTTGTTCCTGTTTTCTGTGTTATAATGATTGCCAACCAAAAGACAAAGTTTTATTTATTGGTGTGTGACTGGACGTATGATGTGTTTGTATTTGGGCTCACTGTGTGCATTTTTCTGTGAGGGCCATTAGGGGCCCCTGATACCACAATACTTGATCCACGCTGAAAGGCTGGGGTGGCAGAGTAACGCCAGGGCCCTCTCTGAGATGCCAGCTGTTGTGGTGGGGGGTTGGGGGCTGGAGGTTGGGAAGGCATCTGACGTATGTGAAAAAGTTAAACAACACAGCACACACATAGAGGCCAACAGCCCAGCTACACGTGCATTCGTAGAAACTGTAACGAAATTGAAATCACTTTAGAATTTCCTGAATGTAGTCTATAATAAGTCGCAGCAGAGGGTCTCGCTCTGAGAGTAATTTCTGTTGCAATAAAAAATAGCTTTTTTTGTGATTAAAAAAAAAAAAAAAAAAACTTATTTACTAAGCATATTTTAATGTTTGGCATATTTCCACATCTTTTAAAAACTGAAGGTGATGCCAAAAGTCAAAATGGAACATTGTTTGTTTAACTAATGCTAATGTTATGCTCTCACTGAATGAACTTAATGACCTATTTCTTTTTTTCTCTTTTTTTTTTTTTATAGAGGAAGAACAATTATTCAGACCATTAGAACATGGTAGGAAGCATGGCTAAACTTGTGGCAATGTGTCTACGACTATGCAAATTACATACTACATTTTGAAAAATTGCTACATGTGTGGAGCTTTGCTTTCACACGCTACTGCATTTTCAGGAGAAATTCTTTTATTTTATTTTATTATTTGTCATGCTCAGTATATTATGCAGCTGGCAGTGCACTCAGAAGTCCTTTAAAATTAACTGAGGTGTTTTTTTTTGTTTTTTTTTTACAGTGCATTTAATGTAGCTATTTCAGAACAAATGACTGAACAGCAAACTCAGAGCCGTGTCTTAACTCTGAGAGATTTACGAGTTTCAGGTTGTCAATGGATACGGTGAATAATGATGCCAGGAGGTCTCCGGCCACATTATTAAGTGACTGTGGCATGTGGATTTACAGCAGATTTTAGACGTGCCAGCCTCCATCATACATCATCTTCTACATCCCACTAATTCACTTATTACACAGTGAAATAGATTGCCCCACAGCTAACAATCAATCCAAAGGCTGCTTGTTCTGGACTCGCAGTTTACATGTATGAGGATTTAGTTTCAATGAGGAACTTTCTGAACAAACGACTGGATTTATTTTTACATACTGTGCAACATATTCATGGGACAATGATAGAATTGTGCATGAACCGGATTTTGAAATGAAAATCAGGCATTCAGGAATTATCTGCTTCATTTAATCTTAATTTGAATAATATTACGCTTTACTTACACTTTTACTTGAAAACTAAACAATTAAAAGATGCAAATTGAAGTTGAAATGAGACTGAATGTCCCCAGATTAAAATATTTGCAGCAATACAGTAAAGAAGAATGACAGCCAACGAAGAAAAAAAAAAAGAGATTACAAGCATTGTGGATAAGACAGATATAGTGAATGTAAATTATTATATGGCATATTTAGGAACTTCATGCTGACAATCAAACATAATCAGTAGTAATTGTTTTCATTTGGTTGTCTGAGAAGCACTGTCACTGTGTTTTTAGACAATAAACCTGCAAGTTAGTTCAGACTAATTGCTGAAAATCTGTTTCTGATTGTGGTGAATTGGAAAAATGCGATGGGTCCCTCCCGTCTATCCACTCCAACATTTTTCCCCTCTTCTCAATGAGCGCTTGTCCATTCTTGAACTCAGGCCAGTGGAACAATCCAGTATGAGATGGAGGAAAATATTGATTTAGAGCTGCAATTGTAAGTCATGATGTGTCCTGACATGGCTGTATGGCGCTCCAAACTCACAGAGCAGATGTTGTTTAGGAGCAGCTTTGAAACTGCCAGGGCCTGGCCTCTTTACACTATAACACACAAACAAACAAACAAACAGATAGGCTGACTGTGTTTACTGCTTGCTGTCAGTACCCTCTTCCTCCCTGTGGTTCTGAAACGGCACATTCCTCCATACTCGCAGCATACAGAAGGAGGAGAAGCCAGCGGGCTGCTGGCATGTAACTCTATCCCCCCACACCAAACATCATACCAGAGACGCTTTCTTACCATTGCCAGCACCACCGCTCTTCAGCCTTTTCCCTTGTCCTTTTATTTTCTTACAGCACTACAGGGGATTCTAAAACTGAAGAAAACTGCACCGGCCTGCTTACTGTTTTCATTATGGCACAATTATAGGACTATTTTTTTTTTATACCCATGTGTATCATAACAAAACTACAACCTTTTTTTTGTGTTTATTCAGGAAGAATAATAATAATTCTTATAATACTAATATTTCAGTCATACAGTACCATTTGTTCCTTTTGTTCCAAGGAACTGAATAAACACATGGTGTTTATTTGGGTCTACTGAAAGCACCACGCTGCTGCACACAATATATTCAGTGCCATTTAGTAGAGACAGTTCTGTTTATCTTCCTTCAAGGAATTCAGAGATATTGTCAAATAGATTAAAAGCAGTGAAAGTTGGTGCCTTTTTTTTTTCCCCCACACATTTGCAACCGATTTCAGGTCCAAGTTTGTGATTTATCGTCAGGCAGAGGGAGCGGGTTTGAAACAGACGCTAACATCATCGTCACACAAGAAGTGTTTATTCTTATCTTATGAGGAATGTGTCTAGTTGAGCCAGTCTGTTTACACAGAGAAATCAAGTGCCTCTCTATATCCTGTATTTGCACCAATGATTAATTGGGTTATGGTCCATGTGGCGAAGTCTCCCTCTCATCCTCAGAGAGGCAAGTGGGAGGCTGCTCTGATAGGATGGACTGACCTGCCATACCAGGGTCCTGTGAGACAGAGCTGGGCCTCCTTCCCACTACGAACAACTCTCTCTCCCTCTCTCTCTCCCTTTTTTCCACATTCAGCCACGATCATGTCCCATCATGCTGCTGGTGCAGTGGGAAGAGGCTGGCAGGGAGGAGAGTATGAAGCAGGCTGGGAGTAGATTTTTGTGTTTGCTATGGCCTTTTTTTTTTTTAATACAAAAGATGGGATCATTGCCCACTGTTAAAAGAATGGACTACACCCCTCTATTTAAATGATTTTACTCAATAAAACCTGGAAAAAACAACATGCCCTTAACTTACTTCTTAGTTTCCTGTGAAATGTGGTTTAAGATACTTTTTTTTTTTTTTCTGAAAGTTTTTTTTCCGCCTTGGCAAGAGCATTGGTCAAAACTATGGTCACACACGTGTCGGTGTGAGTGACAGCAGTGTAAGCAGATGGTTGTGTTATTCCCTGAGAAAAGCAGCAACATGGCAGAACGAAACCTAGCGCCAGAAACACTATTGAAATGTTTTACTTAAACAGATGTACAAGTACTACAGCAAAATAAATCATTACTGTATTCAAAATGCTGCTCAAGTAGAAGTAGAGCAGAGTCCAGTATCATGACATGAAAGTTTTTTTTTTTTGGAGTGGTCTCTGCCTGAAAATGGTAAACCTCACATACCTCCATCTTGGTGCTCTGCATTTATTGCTGTAGTGTTTTTGTGTTACACATTATCAAGATCACTCCTTAGTTAAACAGCGCTTTTCTTTGTCTGCTCGGCCGGGGCGGACATTGTTGCTCATGGGCACCAACCAGTTCAAACTAGTTAACCAGCAAAATGCCAGACACGTAACTTCCCCACATCCCAAAGAGGCTTTTCCTGGGAAAGACTGACGAGAAGAACAAAGCCTTCATGAGGTTGTTAAAGGTTCCACCACGACTTCCTTACATCTACAGTTAGTGACAGAACGGAACAAAAGATATTTTAAGATATGTGAATATGTTTCTGATTATCCCTCTAAAAAAAAATAAATAAAAATATGTACAACCCCGTCCTACCTGGGAACACATTTAGCCACTGAGGCCACAAGCTGGGGAAAGTCCTGAAACAAAACAGTCTGACATGAGGGTTTATTTACTGGAGGACAACTAAACAAGGCTAAACCATAAGAGCTGGTAATTAGAGAGGGAGGAAACAACATTTGGTCTCCTTGATGGCTGGCACTGAGGTTTTGTCACAAGGAGACGCACAAAAATGCAAACAAGCAGAAGGGAACTCTCTCACTCTTTCAACTCTCTCTCTCTCTCTCTCTCACTCTCTCTCTCTCTGGAGTTGAAATCAGCAGAAATTTTCTGTCTTTGAATGTGAAAGATGAATTATTTTAATTGTGAAAAACAACTGTTGGGAGCAGAATACTTCATCTCTAATTTGACTGTAATAATAAACTTATTTCATAGTATTGCAACATCAGAGTCACAGCCAAGTACAGCCTGAGGTAATAAGCTAAAGTGAATGAATGTACTGTGTTTTCTGCGAAGGAATTCTGTCCTAATACAGGAAGACGTCCATCATAGAATCAGCTCTCATCAATCTTTGAAGGACAGTGTCTTAACCCCCATTTCACTGCCTCTGCTATTCCTTCTGCCAGTGTTGTCTTGGATACTATTCCTCCTCCATCTGCTATAGGATTAGATTCACACGCACACACGCACACACACACACATGCACGCATGCACACACGCACGCACGCAAGTACGCACGCACGCGCGCACGCACACACGCATGCACACACACTCTAACTCGGGTTTTAAAACAATGTCTGCCAAATAAGAACTTGGCAGAAATGCACTTGACTTCCATAACAAATGTAGTTTTTCCATTTTTATTCATAAACTTTCATATGAGAATAGGCCGACATCTCCACTAGTTTGTTAAAAAAAAAAAAAAAGCAAATATATATAATATAAATATTGTGTGTTCACAATCACATATGGAGAGGTTTTTATTCATTTAAAGTGTATTCAGAGTATGTTTAAATTGTATCATTGGGTCTAAAACATATTATTAAGTAATAATAGCACTAAATGTGAGAACATTAGGTACATGGCATAAGGGATATCAGACACTGTAATACTGTGTGTGTGTGTGTATGTGTGTGTGTGTGTGTGTGTGTGTGTGTGAGCAGCAGTGTTCATAGGAAAGACGGTCAGGTCTGTTGCTGCGCTGTTGCAGAGACATTTAACTAAAATATTCAGTAGAAAAGCACCTTAATTATACAGATGATGGAGTACAGGCCCCGAAGTCGTGTGTGTTTGTGTGTGTGTGTGACAGTATCACACAGCTTCCATAATAGCGTCTAATTGGCCCGTGGTTCCACAGATCTCTCACTCTCATTGGGTACATCTGTGTGTGACTGTTACCGCACTTTTTTCTGATGATACACATTTATATGTACAGATACACGCACACATTTGTATGCACTTTCGCACGACAGACATAAGCAACACACACGTATGAATACATGCAAACACATACACACACACACACACACACACACACACACACACACACACACACACACACACACACACACACGCACAGAAAAAAGTGCACAAACATTCCCTCACCATGCTGTGACAGACTTGTGTTTACTTCTGGTGCTGCGGGACAGGAAGACGAGACAAAATGGAAGACACTGTGGAATCAGAAGCACAAACACACACACACACACACACACATATATATACACACTTGTTGCCTGCTGCCTGCCAAAGCTACTAAATGAGGTGTTCCTTTTTCATTAATCATGGCTGTTACCTAAGGTTACCTGAGCGACAGTCGAGCAGTTGGGCAGAAAAAAAGCTGGAGCGCTGAGTGACACTTAACAGCCGAGCGTACGTACTAATTATATTACATTAATATGATTATTTCAGCACCTACTCATTTAATTACACTTTCTGGGCCTACACACAGCATTGTCATTAGGGGTATATGGCTGATTTATTTGCGCAAGAAAAAAGGTATGGGGCTTTGACACAGAATGACATGAGGATTGATGCGCTCTGCAGATGGATGACGTAAAATGTGCTTTGAGATTGACCCGTTTTAAGCTAAAGCTAAAACAGAACAGGATGTAATGCAAACATCGTAATAGTAATGTCTTTGTCTACCGCTGTAAACCACCCCTTATGTGGATTTCTGTGTTTCTGTCATCTGCTTCTAGTCTCGCCTGTTGAGGCCGAACAATTTGGCAAGCTTGGTGAAAACCAAGGCTACGGGTGTGGCACACATCTACAAACCTAATCCCGACTGTGTTTGTAAGACCTTCTGTTGAAACATCAGACTGTGCTGGCTAAATCCTCACTGGAAGCCTCAGTGGAATGTCGTTTTGTTTGTGGCAACACTCTTAAGTGTGCTACGATGCATAATATGCAGATTACCAGCCAACTGGAAACATATCTAAACATTTCTTACAATATAGCTATTCATTAGTCAAACATCACGAGACAAACGTCTCAACCACAAGGCATTTTAACCGCTGTGTCAAGAAATGCTTCCGTCAATGTGTAATGTGTTTGAAAAAGGCCCATTAGAAGCAGAGATAAACTTTTGTCATAACAACTGCAGCATGACTTTATTTTAGATGTACTATCATCCTTAACCATAGCGGCCAAAAAAGTATTGAACCCATATTTTTTACAGTACGTGCCGGGTTACTGCCTCGAGTGCAGTAATAAACAAGTATTTACAAGGAGCTTATGGAGCATTAAAAAGCTTTATAGAAACTGTTAGAGTTCACTTGACTGTGTTCACGGGTAAGAAAACCAAATGTTACAGGAAAGTGATGTTGAGCTGCTGATGTGAGCAAGTGAACAATTATGTGTGCTTCTTAGACTGGGAATGATTATGTTTGCTCAGTTGAAAATAATCACATCAACTCATAATAAGAGGTTGTCACATTAGTGATTACACATTGCCGACGATGCTCGAATCGCTTGTTCATCAAATAAACTTGCACACCAAGACAAAAACCATCACGTATGAAAATAAGACACTGTGTCAACTTTTTATCACCCACAGAGAGTCTGCCGCGCGTGTCCACGCATTTCCAGCCTCACTATAACACCTCATAGCTGTACAGTGCTATCCGAGTCTGTCAAACGTGCTTTACAGTAACTGCAGCTCTTGAAGGCAACACTCGTCGGCTTTACTTTCCCAGTCTGGGAGTTCAAACCAGTTCGGTTGCTAGATGGAGTGTTTTGACTCATGCTCAGTGAGAACGTACACAAAAAAACAACTATAGCTAAGCTAACTAATATAAAGCTGTATTCTACATCGCAGTTTATTAATTAATGAAAGCAACGGTACCGGTCAAAACCACAGTGACTCTATCATTGCTCATCACAACCAACCCTGTTCCCGTAAAAACCAAACAGCACTTCATCATGGATCAGGTATGTTGGCATCCATTATCCCATTATTTGTCAGCGCAGTCTAAGTATGTGTATCCTCCGCCACACATGGTTACCATCAACACGACTCCGACCACAAAACCACAGTGTTAGTCTAATCTCTAAATACCGTGTGTAATGGGCCCGTGTCATTATGTTGCTTCGCTTTATGACACACACACACACGCGGTGCTCAAAACGGCTCCGTGTTTGTACCACATCCGACTGAAACACTGTAATACTGAACGCTAAAACACTCATCAGTCGTCGGAGAGGCTGTCTTTCATGTGAAGAGTGTCTCACGCGCTTCCTGCCTTGTTTCAGACACTGCATTCTGGAGACGGCTTAACATGCTTTTACTGACAAGCAGGCACAGGGCCTGAACGGTGTGAGGCTTGGTGCTTTTGTGTCGGGGCTTTTATCTATGTGGGTTGATGGGGAGGGTGGGGTTATGACGTGGCTGAAAAGCAAAGACATTCTGGGTAAACCGATATCATCCTCTGTCATGTCTTTAACTGTCACCACCTCTCTCTTTTTCATTCCAACTTTCTTCCTCTGCAACCAAGACTCATCCTGAGAACAGAGAGATCACCTCCATTTGTCTTCATTAGCATATTAGCTAACAGACCCTTTGCTGGAGCCCGTGGGAAACTGCTGTAATTGCTAAGATAGCTGTAGACTAAACCACTGAAGGAATCTATAGAGCAGTGTGTACGCGTGTTCCAGTAATGGGGGGGATTTCAGAGATGAACTTCACCTTGACTCTCATGCCTCTTGCTCCCCTCCTCTGTCTTCTATCTCTGTGTGTGTACACCGAGAGTGCAGAGAGCATCGAGGAAACAACAGCCCAGAAAATTACTCTGAGCAGCCAGCTGTTTCTGAATCTCATCATAGGAATTTATCAACAAGCATAATTCTGGCACCAACCTCCTATGGCGCTGCGAACATTTCCATGAAAAGAATCATCACACAACGTTCCCATCCTCGCTTTTAGAGAGCTATAGCTGCGTATGAAGGGGTATTTTTGACTTTTCAGTTCATCCAGATGAATGCAGAAATGAGCTATCCTCGCATATGTGAAATACTAGGGAGGAGAGGTTGTTTGATCCATTCTAATATATGGATGATTGCGATACACTGTGATTCAAATTATGAAGCTTGCACTCATTCTCAAAAAAAACCCATACAGTCCAACTGGCAGCTGAAATGCTCCTAATTGCAAGGCACAAACAAACATGAAAATTACAGCAACTGTGCCCAATTAGGGGATATTTTTGCGTTGCTTTCTGTAGTTTCTGTGGTTCTATGGCTGATTAGCTTCCTGTTCAGGTAAGCAGTTAGCATTGAACACATCTGAAGTTCGGGAAGTTCAGGTCAGAAGTGCGATTCCAAATTTTGCTGTGAATTTGAAAGAATTTGTGGGAGTATTTTCAGTATAAACATGAAGGCTCGGAGCATTGATCATATGAATTCAAAGTTAACTGAAAGTTGAAAGTTACCCTTTCTGTGTGCACCAGAGTGCTGTCTCTTTGCAGTTGATATCCTTCTTTCTCTTGTCCAACTGTCTCATTATTGTTTAAAGAAGAGCAGGGATAGGAAGCCCACAATGGGAGATGACTAAGAACCTTGCTTGCAAATACTATACATGGCTTGCATTAGTCAACATACAGTATGAACGCTACTGTAATCTCAAAGTGCAACATTACATCATTGTTGACAAACAGCAGAGAATGTCAAGCAGAAAACACACACGATGCTTATAATTATTATGCATACCTATGGAAGCACACAGTATGCCAATTTGGCCTGGGGGTGCATGGCTTGCGTGTACAATCCAGCCAACATACACACGCATGCTTGTTAGCCAGTCTAAAGTGTTGTGACACAGGCCCAGTGGCACAATTTCACTGACACACACACTTAGTATCACGCTACTCCTTACCTTCACATGACCATTTGTTTTCCCGATCTCTACTGTTACAGCGGACAGCAGTACTCTGTGCAGCGGAGAAGCCTTGCGTTGTCCAGTCGAGTGAAACGCTTTAAGAGACGCAGTATGATTCATAACTTGGGAAAAAACCTAATTTATTTTAAGTCTTGCTGTCACCAATTGAGGTTGGCCTTGAGCCAAACGTGCAAATGCTTTTCACAATCTGTACAACAATGCACATAACTATTGTTCCCCTTCTCAGACGATTATCTCAGGTCAGTGGAGTGTCTAACCAAGGGTGGCACTCACAAATAAGGACACTTACAGTTTCTTTCATCTCAGCTGATCTGTCACAGCAGAGAGAGAGAGGCTGTGTTACAAAGTTGCCAGAGCGAAAAACGGTTTCTTAGCATGAGATAGACTTCTCATTTGCAAAACACCATTCATAATTGCCTGCGTTTAAGCAGGAAATTAACTGAATGATGACAAAACCTTGAACACATTACAAAATGGTATTCTACAAAATGAGGAGGTTATACTGTCTGTCTGGAGTGAGTGGTGGAGGTTGTGGTGGACATATCATCTTGTTTCAGTTGAGGATGCTGGTATTCATATTGTATATACCAGGATATATAGCATAAACCAGGACTTGTATTAGTTTTGTTTTTGTTTTTTTAAAATCCCATCAATTAATCAATTTTATCATTATAGCCTATGAATAAAAGTTAAAAACTTGAGCCTATGTTTGGATTGCTGGTTTGGGTTGTTGTTTGTGTGTTAAGTCCTTCCTAAGTTCTTAGCAGCTACTAGCAAGTTTCAGACTAGTGATTTCCACACTTTCAAACTTAAGGAATGTCAAAGCTAGACAAGACTTAAATTGGTTGCTACAAAACATCTGTGGTGGTAGGCACTCAGAAGCATCATCTGTTACACAGAAAGTCATTGTAGCTTCACAAGCTGTAACAAAACTTCCAAAAACTACTGTTTACAGGCTTAAATGATATAAATGTAGTTACTATATTGCTTTATTCATGAATACATGGAGGAGTAACTGTTTTTCAGAGCTAGAATGTTAGGTTACTTGTTAAGCTAACCTAACCAATGTGATTTGATATGTTGTATTTTTGTAATAATACATATATATATATATATATATATATATATTTCACCAGCTTAAACTATCATCAAACAGCAAGTAACAGGGCAAATATGTCAACTGTAGCACCTGCTTTTACTTACAAGTAAAATAGCAGCAGTCTAGCGGTAGTTCTGAGAGCTAGCTTGTTCACGATACAGTAGCTACACCTGGCAGTTAATGGGTGTANAATAATACATATATATATATATATATATATATATTTCACCAGCTTAAACTATCATCAAACAGCAAGTAACAGGGCAAATATGTCAACTGTAGCACCTGCTTTTACTTACAAGTAAAATAGCAGCAGTCTAGCGGTAGTTCTGAGAGCTAGCTTGTTCACGATACAGTAGCTACACCTGGCAGTTAATGGGTGTAAATGCTTAGTAACAACTAACCTGAAGCCGATGTAAGAACTAGGTTATGTGGCACAATCTGTTTTTACTTTTGTGATGTATTTATCCAATTAGTCACATTGCCAATTAGACGACATTTGAATTTAAGAACAGCTGGGGCAGCTGGTGGTGTGGCATGTCTGCTCCTGTTAGGTATAGGCCTACAGAGTGGTTGGCATTGAGAGTGGAGAGCTGAGTGAACTGCAGAAATAGATGAAAAAGGTGAGAGACTGATGGAGTTTGGTATTCAGGTTGGCCTGGGACTTCTACACAGGATTGATTGAATGTGATTAGAGGTGCCATGCTGTCTGCCAGGGTACTCCTGCACCACTTAGATTCTGCTCACTTTGCCAACCCACCCAGGCTTACACTTCCACTACTCTCCCATCTCTCCTCTGCTCCTCTTCATCCATCTATCCAACCATAGTAGAGTGTGTGCCAGGGGCAGAACCACATGGGCAATTCCAGAGAGAACAGCACTGTAATTGCACTGACTGAAAAAAAAAAGGAAAAAGTTCTCTATTGACCTGTCTGGTTAAATGAAGAAGGGCGATACCATCCTCCTTTTTCCACACATGATCTCTCCTGTCTTCCTTTCCACCCCTCCCTTGCTGCTGTCTGTACTTCAGAGCCAAGGCCATTCCAGGCCCTGCCAGGGCGAAGAACTCAGCCGCATGTCAGACATCTCACTCTGACACACTATCCCTCCCTTTCTTCTTTCTCTGCCAAACCCCCATCTCATCCTCCCATAGGCTTTTATGGAAAGTTGTCTTTTTTTGTTGTGCCAGAAGCTGCATCCTAACACTCCTTCATCCCCAACCAGAGGTAGCAGAGGTTTTCAAGATGGATTATTTCACTTCTTAGAAAGGCAATAAATCCTGTGTTGGACCATGCAGGCAGGGCAGTACAGTTATTTCCTGTGTAATAACTATCAGCAATCAGAGCAGTTTTGACAGTTGGGATGCCTGTCCAAGGATTCAGAGGATACTGAGTTACTATGCTATCCTCTGCTGGCCTCACACAAATACGGAGTCAGTAAGTCAGAGTAAACACAACCTCGCTTGTAGTTGTGCATTTGTAAATTAGATCAACCGAGTTCTTTCTTCCAAGGTTACTGTCATTATTATGTTGGAGTAGAAATATATGAAAAACTGAAGATATTTCTACATATTACTACTACCTGTAATAATGACAGTAATAATTGTGATAATAATAATTTTACGTATGCACATAGAATCTGTTTGTAAAACAATTCCGGTTAAACTCATCAAACAACCACTTTAAATGGTAAACAGTCTGCACTTATGTAGCACTTTTTTAGTCTTATCGGCCACTCATTCACACACAAATTCATACATCACATCCATACACTGATGGAACAGTCATCAGAGGCATTTCAAGGTTCAATATCTTGCCCAAGGACACTTCAACATGTGGCGAAGGAGCCTGGGATTGAACCACCAACCTTCTGGTTTGTGGACAAACCGCTCTACCTCCTGAGCCACAGCTGCCACTGTAATATCTAGCAGTTATAAACTCACAGGTACATGACAGTATACAGGACTGGTGTTGTTTTTATTAAAAGGTAAATTTAGTTTGATGTATTGGCAAACTGATATGCCAGCCTAAACCAGCTACACAAACACACACAGGAGGACTGCCAGAACAGTGGGCCAAGAGTTAGACAGCTTTACACAAGATACATCCAGACTCCCACCTTCACACCTCATGGCCATTTATGTTCTGTTTGTTTCTGTCTGATCATCTATAGATTTACAGCAGACCACCTGTGAGGCTCACAAACCAAGCAGACAGACATTCTCAAACACACACACGCATACATGCACACGCACACGCACGCACACACACACACACACACACACACACACACACACACACACACACACACACACAAAATAGAACCAGCTGGGAGACAGCAGAGATCCAGTAAAGGAAGGCAATGATTGATGTCTAAACACAGGAACAAATGAAACCAATCAAAACTAATCAGAAACGGCAGCTCAATACAGCGGAGGCTGGGCAAGCATAAGGAATATGTCCGCAGGTTGACAAGGATGCAGCTACATCCTCCGATTACAATAGCTGACTGACATACTGTATACAATCTGTTTCACTGTTAGTCTCAGCTCAGTGTACAAATGTTTACCTTGAGCAGCCTGTGATGAACAATGACTTTCATGGGAAAGAGATGAACAATGTTTTACTGACATTGAAAACATTCACTGGAAATACTCAAGACAGTGTTTTGGCTGGAGCTTGTGCAGGAGCAGCCAGACTGATCTTCGTTTTGTCCACACAGTGCAAAACACACCAGGCATGTCCAAACTGCAACATGTGGATACTGACCACTGATGTTTTCAGAGATAATATCATCTTTAGAGTATCATGTCTATGCACTTTGGTCACTGGCCGAAAATAAATGTAATAAATGGCCTTAATATTAAATGTTGTATTATACTGTCGCAATACCTCAGAGGAAGTAATTAAGGGATTATGTGGTAGCAGTGGAGAGGAAACACTGTCAAGGGACTTAAAGCTTTTATAAGAGCTTTTCTATTATACCATAAAGTAAGTCTAATTCAGTATAAGGTCTATCTCAGAAGTCCTATTTAAAGTGGTTATAATCAATATTCTAATAAAAAACTGTGTATCAAATGAAAAGCCAAATATAGTGATGAGCTTACAGAAAATTCTCAGCCCAAATCTTTAGCTCTCCTCGCCTATATGAAGCTTTTTGTTCACTTTCAGCTCATTATTTACCTGTCCCCACAATGTCACTGTATTGGTTCATCGTCGCTGTTCCCACAGTGTTAAGTTTTCAGTAAAAAAAAAAAAAAAAGCTCTTATATCCCACCTGCTCAGCACCAAACAGCAGAAAGAAACAATTAGCGACTAGCTGATGAACACAGTGAAGCATTTAGCAGCTAAAGAGCCAGATTTCCCTCAGGAGTTGGGGAGAAACCAAAGTGGAGCTGAAAGACAGTAAAAACTGGAATTCATCAGCTGGCCAGATACTGTATATGACTCTGTAAATTAATGCTTATGTTGCTCCATAGCTACTGTAGATGTTTGCTAACAAGTTCACCATATCAACTTAAAAGGTGATAGTATATTAATGTTGCGTATACAACTTGTTTCTGTTGCCCCCAAGTGGCCCAAAAAAATCTACTAATGAAGTACAATTTGATTGTGCACAGCAAACAGAGTACACTATACAGTATGTACTGTATACTGTATTTTTTTCTAATTAATTAAAAGAATGAAAAAGAATAGAAAATATGCCACAGCAGGTAAAATGGGACCTTTAAGTGTTACCAGAGCTACATTATATATGGGTGTATACTTTCCTCTGGAAATCTGCGGTTGGCTGTATCCTGTGGAGCTGGAGGTGTTGTTAAGACATGATTTAAGCAGGACCAGTGAATTGCAGCAGTATGAATGTCTTTCTCTAAAACTTAAGGTTATTCATTAAGCCTCTTTCATTGTTAGTGAGCTCCAAACATGTTGACGACAGATGTCCTCCGTCTCAGCCTGTTACTGGCATCACAAACTGCTGGTAATAAAATATAGTCACAGTAACTGTACCATTAACTCTGCGGTGAATGTACTCTCTCACACACACACACACACACACACACACACACACACACACACACACACACACACACACACACACACACACATACACATACACATTAACACATCACGGTGGTGCAGCTACTCACTCTTCATAAAGCAGCAATGTTTACTTAAGCAACCACACAAAGGAAATTAACTTAAATTCCCCTGTGTGTTACTCTCTCTCTCACACACACACACACACCCATAACGCACACATTCAAAATCATAAATCACTTCAGGGGATATATCTACAGATTATTCTCTTCTAAAATTACAACAAAGCATCCCAAGGAGAAGACATGAAAACAAGATTCAGCAGCAGGCTGAAATGAGCGTAGACAGTCTCACCTGGCTGAGCTACTGCCAAGGAACCGAAGTAACTTGGCCTGTTCAGCAGGCTGTTTGTTGATGGTTCACATATTCACATATTACATCATGTAATTCAGTGTAATTAGTAATACACACTGCACAATGAAAGCTCCCAGTTAAAAAATGTTCTTTATCACAACACATGATCTGGTGACACAATAAATTGGCTGAGCCAGATTTCTTTCAGTGTTGTAATCACTGTATTACTGCTATAGCAACAATAGCATTACTGGCTAATGTGTGGCTTCTTTACTCTGGTTTTCATACAGAGAAATGATAATGAAGCTTTTTTCATTTTAGACTATTTAAGACTTTATATCATGATCACCCTTTAGAGGTCAACAATGTTATTGTGGATATCTTCCCCGATACATCCGAATCTCATCTGAGGTGTGTTGTGCTTGTGTTCTACTCTTTGCATTTTGGCATTTCATCAAATGTGACAACATGGTGACAAGATGGCAACAAAGAGGAAACAATGTGGCAATAAGGTGATAACAAGTTGGCAGAAAAGTGGTGACTATGCTCCCCTGTTGTATGATGGTACAAATTGCCTCACCTGATAACTGTCTTTGGCCATGTCTCAAGCAGCAATGGCACTGTTTCAATTAACTACAAAGGCTGCATGGGTGCGTGCATTTTGCTACAAACCTCAATGCTCGCAAAAATAAACAAAACTAGCATGATGCTACAACTTGACATGCACAAGAGCAAATCCAGAACTCCACCATGGGCGAGCTTTGTCAAAGAAGTAATCATTGTTTGTTATTATAGCTGTGCTTTCTGCATCATTACATATGCAGTTATTACAAGAGAAGGTAAGTCACAAAAGGACACCCACTAAGATCTGGAATCTCCCACACATGATTGAGTGTCATGTGGGCAAACACGCACTGAAAACGATATAGTAAAACATAAATTAATAGGAAACATCTGATTGAGGTGTTTAATATTGACGAGGCAGATAATCAAATCATGTGATGGCCAATCCTGCCGTTTTCTTGCCAACTTTTTGAGGTATAGGCCTAAAGAATGCCATAGTTTACTTGCTGACCTTCATGAGAAGTTCATCAGTCTGGCTTTCACTGGAGAGGTGGCATCCCATGATGTTGTAAATGGTGTCTCAGCCCGCCAAGAGTAAAAGACAGTGAAAAGTATTTTTTGAAATAATCCACACTTGTTTAACTCCAAACCCAACCAGAAAAATGTTGGATGAAATGTAATGAAAGGTAGAGCTATACTCTCTTTAGTTTTAAAGGTACGGTCCAGCTGGAGGCGTTGAGGCCACGTGCCATCAGTGAACCAACTTGGAACGGAGTACATCCTGTTTTCCAGACAATCACAGTATTGAGTTGTTCCCCCAACAGGCCTTTCCTCTGCTGCGGCTAGCTTAAGTCATTACACAGTGTGAGGACGCTGATGTCTCCCCCGGAGGTGGTAAAGAGGTAAATTGGAACTGAAGTGAGGGGTTCTGTGTCCACTGTGCAGAGCAAGGCCCGGACGAACCCCGGGGTCTCCAGGCCCCTCGTTAGCAGACTGGCCTACATGTTTTCATTCGCTGGCAAACTGCAGGAGGTCAATTGCTACTAAATTACCAGCTTTGGCTGGGAAAACAGCGTGCAGATAATTAGTTCACTCTGCCTGTCCACACGATTAAGTTTTCTGAAAAACAGTCTAAGAGATGATTCAGGGCTCCACTGCTGCAATTAGACCAACATTAGTCCAGCATTTGTGTCTGTATGTGTATCTGTGTTTGAAGTGGGAAGCAGAGGAAAATGCTGATCTTTGTTTAGCAGACAAAAACATCTTGTGACTCATGCAACAGTAAAGCTGAGACACAACATCCATATTATTTATTAGCTACTCATAAAGTGCCCTCAGCTTCTGCTTTCATTAAAAAAATCTGTTGAATTTAGACATAAAATTGGAGAAAAAGAAAAAACTGATGATTCTCATAATAATAAATACCATAAGGGTTTTATTAACATGTTACACGCCACTCAATGGTCACTTACTATATATAGCATCACTCAAAGCTGCTCTGAAGTTGTACACACATTAAAAAAAAGTGGAGACTCTTTACTAAGCGAGACAAAATATTTTGGAGACTGGCTGGGGCCTCCCTGTGTGTTCCTCCTCATGTCAGTGAGAGTTTTCTTCCTGGTGCTTTCCTTCTCAAGTTCAACAACATGCATGTTAGGTGAAATGATACCTTTCCATAACTGGAAATGTGAGAGTAAATGGTTATCCACCTGCCACTGTGTGTTGGGACAGGCTCCAGCCTTACCATGATGAGGTGTATACAGCATGTATAAGTATAGAAAAATTGAAGGATGAAGAAAAAGATAACAAGATAATCCAAGACAATTGGACAAACTGTGGAGGTGAAGACTTCTTGAGACAGAAAGACAAGAGTAATGGCATCCAAACGGTCTCACAAATGGTTTTACAGAAGATAAATGTTGCTGAATGATTGTAATCGAAGAATAAATACGAGTCAGAATCAAAGGCAGACTGTGAATCTGTTACAGTTATTGTGATTTTTAAAACTTAATCTGTTGATACATCTATCTTTCCATTTTCTGTTTGTCAAGAGGCACAGAGGTGGACTTTGTCGCGGCATGCATCCTGTGAAAGCCAAGGAAACACAGAGGACAGGATTCCAGTCAAACACGTTATGCTCATGTGTTTTTTTTCCTAATTGCACTGCCCAGTTAGCCACTGGTTATGGGGAGCATTTCAGGCTTTCCACTGTGAAATGATATTGCTGTATTAGGCACTTTGTGCTGTGTTAACACACAGTTGTTATTATTACACAATTTGTCAAAGTGCACATTTGCATACTGGAGACATGGAACAGTGCTGTGCAACATCTTAACTTTAGGCTTCCCTTCTGTCCGAATAGAGACTAGAGTTTTAGGCGATGGGGCCCACAGTGAGCCCTGCAGACCAGAGAGGGCTGAGCTCTGGGTCCTCAGGTTTCATACGCAACCTGAGGAATTCTGAGGCAAAGAGATCCTTAGAGTTTGGCCTATTTCTGCAGTTATTGCAGGAAACAATAAGCAAAATCTATGCAATCTTCTGTTCTGCTAACACCGCTTTGAAAAAAATTATAAATGCAGGGTTAGGATCTTGTGAAAGTCTCCTTAAAAGTGAATTCGATAGCTCAAAATTCTTACTTTAATTAATACTTAAGACAACAGCACTGACTGAGAACAACAGAATGAAGCTCTAAATAAAATTGGATATTTTCTGTAGCGCAGTATCTCAAACTTGATAGGTAGTTTGTCTTGTTGTTGTTTTTTGAGAAACTTAATGGAATTAAATGAGGTTCATTTTTCTACAACTGTTTTTCATTTACTCCCATCTCCTCTCCACTTATCATAATTACCCTGTTTCAGTTCACTTTCACAGTCTTCACTTACACACTGATTTTCTTTTTTGTGTTTTTCGACATTTCTCAGTTATTTCAAGCCACTCACTCTACCCTGTATATGAGTGTGTCTGTCTGGACTGTCTGCCTCTATAGACGCTACATTTATCTCACTGTTCAGTACATAAATTATGTATCATATCCGGCGTCTGTAGCAGGTCAAACCAAAGAGAAAACTGAAGAACATAATGTAAGTAAGTAAAACTGTTTCTTTTTACTGAGTACATTTGCATTACATTTACAGACTTGAGCACAAACACTGTGCCTAAAATTGAAAATAAATACTTAAAATAATCTGTTTACAATTTCGTTGGTTGTTTCCAAATCTGCTAAGTCTTTCATGAGGTCTTTTTGTATAAGTCAAAAAACAAATGTTGACATTTAAAATGGAATAGATAATGGAATAACGGCCAGTTGGAAGCAACACTGACAGGCGCTCTGAGCAACCCTGTTATCTCCAATTATCTGTAGTATATAATCCATGGGGTAAATAGAAAGTAATATTTGGGCTGTGGACACAAGGATTTCCTCTTGCATGTGTGGAGACAGAGATGCAAACACAGTTATCTGCTGCACATTCACCTCGCCGCAGGCAAACTACTCAGCTTTTAATACTGGACTGACCATTACCCATGCTGCACACACGGGCCAACAGACAGCACAGACACACCAGCACACGCACTCGTGCACAAAATGCTTGCATGCATGCTCCGAGAGTGCAAGCAAGTTGAATGGGGAGACTCATGCATGTATGCAGGACAGGCGCAGAGGCACATAACACACAACACAGATATTGCCATCCTATTATCTGACCCTGTCTAGCTATCTCCATCATACAGACCTCATCTGACCCCTAGGGTCAAAGCAGGGTGTGTGTCCTCCCCCACAATGACCTTTGTTGAGGTTAGCAGGGGAGACCCCCAGGGAGGACGTCCAGTAGGGATAGAGCCACACACACACACACACAAATACATACTATACGTAACTAACTCTAAAATAACTATGATATGAAAGAACAAGTTAAACTTGGTTGTAAATAAGTGAGTAATTATAATTCTATGAAATCAGTAAGTCTCTGTACATGTATTCCTATATATACACTTTACTTGGCAACTTAGACACATATTTCCTCACACTTATGTCAGTATATATGCAGTTATACATACACATGTAAAGGCATGTACTTTATATACACATTCTCAGAGTCAATTTAAAAGGTTGTTTCAATCTGAATCCATTTATTTAGTTGTTATAAGCTGAATTTAAAAACCTTAGCCCTGGACGAGGGTTTATTAGTTCTGTTTAACAAAAAAGTAAAACAATAAAATGAAACAGGTTAACCCTAGTTTCAAAGAGTAAACGTGACCATAAAATACACACATAGTGAAGAAAATCTGCTGTGGCCTTTTGTCTGGGGTGAACTTTTTTTTGATGATGTTCAAGGACAAAACAACTGACCACACAGTGACTTGGTTATCATTTTTGAAATATGTCACTGTTACTTATAGTAATGTCTGGACAATTTTGAAGACACAGACACAGCTTTCCCCTCAAGAGCCAAATTAAATAGTTTTGTCAGGCTGAGACACTTAACTCCTCTGCACCTGCATCCTATTAAACTGAATCACCCCTGAAGAAATGAACATTATCAGACTGCTTCTATGCCATTATCAGAAATAATGTCTACTCTTTGGTTACCTGGGTAACCAAAGACATGTCGCATTGTCATTTCTTTTTAAATGGACAACACAGAACGGCCCATTCAGTCATCCACTACTGCTTATATAATAAATACCTATCAATTCAGTTTATTTAGTATTGAGCAATAAACTGACATTTGAGGTACATATGAATCATATCTTTTATGTCATTATGGCACAGTGTAGTATGAATTTGTAAATGACTGATTTTGTGATATCTGCAAAATGATTATCACTTAAACAGTTGCAATTATTTAAATACTTATTTTCCAAAATACCTTTCAACTGTGAAATTATGTTGAAAGCTCCAAACAGTAGAAGTGAACCTGTGAGAATATTTTGTGACACAAACTCCAAAATAAGATCTTTGTCCAGTTTGCAGAACACAATGACTTCCATTCTCACTGTGCAAATCTGTGGGACATTATTGGCCAAATCCCTATCCCTATCAGGGATTGGCTTCCCGTTAATCCACCTATTGTTATTCATTAGGCCTGTCTCTTATCACGGCTTCATCTGTGACCTTTGACTCTTCTGTCGAGATAGATTAGCTCATTGACTCTTATTAGCACATCATCTGTCCCACCTCGAGGGTCAAGTTCATTATGCACCGTCCTAATTACACATTTCCCTTGTTTAATTGGATGTGTTTGTTTGAGCTTACATGGGTCATCTGGAGATGGATTAACAGTTAAAGATTCAGGTAAGGAAATCAAATCTTAACAAATTAATGGGAATTCATGAAAAAAAAAACAGTCAGTATGGCTCTGCTGATATCAGTGACATTGTGCTGAGAGGACGAGGATGACATTTCAGCTTGCAATAAGTAAGTCTCCACACAGCTCCATTGGGACTAAATAAGTCATAGTGAGACATTTCCTGAGACCAATCATCAAAATAATTGAAGCTTTCATCCAAGTGCTTCACCTGGTTCTGTCATCTATTTCCAATTCCAGTTGCAAAGGCCCCCTTTATCTGGAGCTGGTAGATGTGAGTGGTGGCTATAACTCAGGCAGATCGAGTGAGAGGAGAAGAAGAGGAAAGGAGAGAGAGAGAGAGAGAGAGAGAGAGAGAGAGAGAGAGAGGCCCAGGCCCTCATATGAACAGTAAAATGAAATATACACCTGACGTTCAGAAAGAACCATTGCTTTTTTTCTTTCTTTTTTTCTTTTTTTTTTTGAATTTGGCTGGTAGAAATGGAATATATAATGAGGCTATATTTAGGGCTTGATAACATGAAGGCACAGAGTAATGAAACAGCGAAGGTGGAGATTCATTACCTGCCGCATTATGATTTAATCAAACTGCACAAAAGTATATTAATTTTTTCCAACAAAGGACCCCTTCATATCTGGCCTTTTCCCCCTTGAGCCTGCACAAGGATAGTGGTGAAACTACTGCACCGATGGATAAAGGTCCGCTGAAGGGAAAATAGGATCTGTACATGGATGCGAAAGAAAAAATGGTGAAAAAAAGAGAAGAGAATTTTAATATCCAACGTGTTGTTAAACCAATATTAGTTTGCCTAATCATTGGGATGTGTCAGCCTTTCATTAAAAATCAGACATCAGCCATTTGATACCATCAACTTGAGGCTTTACATAATTGAATAGAACAGTATTTAATTATTGAATGAATAAAAAAAAAGCGCTGTATAGGAAATCCTAAACCTGAAATTTGATTCCTCACAAGCATGTAAGAGAGAAACACCCCATCCAGCCTTCTATTATTACTACCATGTTTCAAAACCCAGTATCTGTCAGAAATGAGATTTTTCTCAGCCTACACTGTTTAAGTTACATACGTCTGCTTTGTTTTAAATCACCTACGCAGACATAGGGTACATTAGATATGTACAGACATGAACATGAACCTAGCAAGCTAGTAGCTCCGTACTCAGGTCAGCAGGGCAAACAAAGGGAAATAGCTGGAAAATGGGTCTCACCTGTTAATGTGCTTTGTCCCAGTGCAGTTTCTGCAACTGCTTGGTTTTACTTTAATTTGGCCGTAGACTTTGTGGATGTCAGCGACAAGCAGTAGATTACAATTAGCCCGATAATTACACTTAATTAATGTTTAGTTTTACTTCATTCATTCAGACTGACACTGTGTTTTGTTTGGCCCTAACCAATCAGTAGAGAGTGACATTTCAAACCTGTCATTGTAAGAGTTGGTATTTTCTGTAAGTCAACTTACAATTATTTGTGGCAGCAAGTCCCCCAAACTAAATGAGGGAATACGTAGAATACAACCTTTTTTTTTGGATCTGGCTTTGGATTGTACTGGATGACATTGTTTGCCTATCCTTTCCAAGACAAATCACTGATGAACAATAAATCCCTTTTATGATCAAAGTCGATATAAATACTTGGTTAGGTTTAGGGAAACATCCCAGTTTGGGTTAACATGACTACTTTGTTAAGGTTGAAGGGCCTTTGCCATCATAGTTACTATAATAACCACTCAGTTACAGTTAGGAAATGGGAAACCATCCAACCTGACCTTTTCTGTCTGGGCTATGTGGCTATACAACAACTTCACCCAACTTCCTCTTTTGTTCCCAATGGACAAAAGTCAGACAAGTAATTCCTGTGGCTGTTACAGACCTTTGTCATTTGAACGTAAACATCTGTTATTGTGGGGAATGGTAGAAATGACTGATACTTTAGTTTTTCTTAGGAGGACAATGGCTGTGTCCGAAATCACTCACTACACCATTTTGTAGAGCTGCCCGAATATATAGTGAGAATTATTTTACCCTATATAGATGACTCATGGTATCCCACCATGCATCATGAAAAGTAGTGTACAACAGATGGTTACTAACCAAGCAATAAATACCATCATGCATTGAGCTCGAGCTCAAAGAAAGAAAGACAATGCAGAGAAAATGACCCGAGTAGTGTCCGAAAGTTTTTTTTTCATTTTATCGATGAGCTCACTGGATAGTCCTCTCCATAGAACTCCCTGGATAGTGAGTAGGGAGGAGTGAATGAGTGAGTGATTTCGGATACACCCAGTCTCACTTCTACAGCTGTATCAATCTCATCCACACTTAGCGTGTTTTTTGTCACTATCATTTCATGAATGGTAGGTAGCAAGCTGGCTAGGTAGGGAGGTCAACTGGCAAACATTTGAATGTCTCCTAGTATGAATACAGTACATCATGAAGGTAACATGTAACACAGAAAATTATCTTAGACAGATACATCTACTGATGGAGATCATGTGATACAAGTGAAGGTTGAAGAACTGCTAATAAACAGACCTTGGGTATTACATTGCTTTGTCAGCTGCAGCTTCTAAGGTCTGTCTTTCTATTCAGTCTCAAACATATCGTGATATATTGTAGATGACGGTCTTGAAATATATTTTGTCTTTCAGAATCGCCTGAAGGTCATGGAGAAAATATTGCCACAGTATCATATCATGAGTTACCCTTTGATTCCCAGCCATATACAGTATGTGTGTATCAGCATGACTGCATGTGCAGAGTAAGGTTATCTGCCAAAGGAGATTGTTTGTTAATACCACTGACCCTGTTATGCTTGCTGCCACAGCAATACCTCATTGAGATGCACACTTTGCAAGGTAAACAGCGTTCTAAAGGATCCTAAATGAGGTAATCCAGCAGCGGCCTCTCCTCCTCTTGCCCCAGGCGGGGTTTTGAATGCGAGAACTGTTACACACCCTCTTTTATGTTAATCTGCTCCTCTGGCTGCAAAATAAGAACCACATGTCTGGCAGAAAGTGCTTCAGAGTCCACTGACAGACTGGTCTTTCATGGAGAGGATGCTGTAGGCCCTGGCAGGGACACCGTCAGACTGACTGAAAGGCTGAGGCAGACAATCTTAGTTGGAAAGATCTACCAAGATATCGAGAGATGTGGTTATTTAATACACTTGACGTTTGGCATTCTTGTTTAAGAAGAGCGCCAGCCTTGCAGAGATCAAAACAAATGTATGAGAACCAATACAATGCTGCCTCTTTCTCCCTGTTACCTATTCACTCTCCCACACCTACACAAACACTCAACCCACACTCACTCCATCTGTCTGTCTTGTCGTGATTCCATTTAATTGAATCACATGTAACACCTACATCTTGAGTTTATGTGCTTCAGGTTGACTGACAATCATTTCAATGGATTGCTATACTGTCACTCCCCGGGCTCTGTTTAGACATGTACTTGAGTGTTTGAAAGAAATCATGGATGTGGACAAAGCTGAGAGCTTGCAGTATCTGTCTCCTCCCACTCACACGCTGTTGAGCTGCTCATCCCCAGGTGTAATGCTCAAGTATTCCACACATCATTTTGAAAATTAAGAGAGAAAAAAGGGAAGGGAAATGGCCAATATCACCAATCAAATGCTGAATAAAAGACTTAGAACTTGATATCAACTGTTTGTTATCAAGATCAACCATACGTCACTAATTTTGACTGGAAACCAAACAAAAGTTACATTATCAGAGGTTTGGGTCTTAAAGGTGCACTATGCATTCCTGCATGGTTTCAGCGCAATTTTATTTTTGTCTAAAATCATAGGCATCTCCCCTTGATCCGCTAGCTGCCTGCCCCCTGAATACACTGTGAAAAAAGGCAGTCTCTGGAGACAACACAGGCGTCACAAACGGCAAACAAACACTAGGGGCACAGGCTGTGCCCCAAAACATAACAAACCACGTTCCAGCCAATCACAGACAAGAACCGACGTAGCACAGCTCCACTTTCGATTTCGATGCGCGTTCATGACAGTTATGATGTCTGGCCAGTGGGTGTGTTGGTCCAGTATTCTGGCATCATGTGTGTCGGCTAATGTTAAAAAGTGACGGTTGTTTATATTCAACTAACAAAGCAACAAACAAAACCAACAAACGCTGTTCATTTTCTAATCCACAGTCAACGTCGGCTTCTTTTAACCACAACTATAAGTGTTTCTTAACCTTGTCTTGTAACCATGGTTACAAAGCTTAACAATACAGTACTGTCATTACTGCTAGAAAGTTCAAAAATTCATTGCATTTGAAAATTTGGTTGCGATGCAATGATTTTAGATACAGGGCCTTGAAGTAAAGTTGAAAATCCTGACTCTGACTCTTCGTCCACTTTCAATAAATCCACCTTCTTCCTTGTCCCTCCATCTCACTGTGTCTCTCAGAGCTTTTGTAAGAAGCAGCTCTTCCTCCTGGTCGAAGCATCGATTTGCCTTTCACCTGTCCGTTAGGATGCAGCCTTGTCCAAGCAACTGCTCCCATATGTGTTATTCTAATTAAATCTATAGTGTAGTTTACTTCTTTGACAGCACATTCTCTAAGTTATCCATCTTGCCATCGAAACAGAGTGGTACTCACTCTGTGTAATTGAAAGATCTCTCTGGAAGTGCTCCAGGCTTTAATGTGTTTGGTATTTGCAGCTCAGGACTGTTTGCCTATTTCTTTTGCACTTCTAATACATTAGCCATCCTGTTGTGATTCATAGCAGCAATAGATCTTTCAAAACAGCAAACAATTGGCCGTTACAGTTATTGTTTCTCTAAATGCTGTGTGCTTTCCGTATGCATTTAATGACTTAATATTATATCTCTTATGTGTGTTCTTAAAGTGGCACATTAACAGCTTTTATTGTAAATTACTTTTATGGGTATTTATTGATTTTCTTGATTGAAAAGGAGCAGTACTTAGTCTATTAGCTTTATTTCAGTTGAAACATAGTGACACTGTCTGTGTTGTGAACCACTAACCAACTGTATCAAACAGAAGTTTAACAAAATTCTTTTCCAGCTAATTTAGTCTCTTATATCTCAGTTAAAACAGCATGTACTCACTCAGTGATGCACATGGGAGGCCAACGCAGCGCAACTCGATCCCTACTGTAGGTTTACTTAACCAGCACTATAAGCACAGTGCAATTATACCTATTTTCATGTTATAATACCATCTGTAACACTCATACAGGTTTTCCTCAGTCCTTTCACCTAAAATTATTACCAGACCAAATACAGACGTTCAAGGGAGAAAGGCAATACTGTTTGTTTAGCCTGTGACCAACCACGGCCACTTCTCTGTGCACCGAGCATGCAGCCACATGAGAAAGGAGTGGGAGCTAATGGAGAAAGGGATCGCCAACGTGAGAGGGCAGCGGCGGGCTGAGAGTATACATGTGTAACCCATTTCACAGAACCACGCCATGGGAAATATCTACCTTACTCTCAGCTCCTATTTCCATAAGATTAATTCAGGGAGAAATAAAAACAAAACTGCAGCACTTGTTAATTGGGTCGTATTTCAACACTTGCACAAACCTGTCCATTAATGATATTAAAACACACAAGAGTGAAATGTTTTTCTTATAGCTGGCCAAGGCAGGGGCTTCCCCTTTTGCACACACACGCAAACACACACACACACACACACACACACACACACACACACACACAAAGCTTGGGGGTGAAAAAGATTGTCTTTGGTCCAAAACAACCTGCTCAAGCTTTACATGAGCCTTAAGTTTGGAAAAGTCTTTACATCTTTGTGGGAATGTACAGTAAGAGGTGAAGTGGATCACTTGCTCATTTCCCCTTCCTGTTTCTTTTACTCAGGTGCATGTGTGTGTGTGTATATATATGTGTGTGTGTGTGTCAGACTGCGTCCCTGTCTGAGCCTGGTTAATGGTCATTAACAACGGAGGGCGTTATTGAACGTCTCAGTGGTCATTTCCCTTCCTAAGACCAGCATTTACCACTTGAGCCTTTAATTTCCACTTCTTAGTCAAACACAGAGGGAGGGAGAGAGAGAGAGAGAGAGAGAGAGATACTCACTAACAATTACACAGAATGAGCCAATTGTTATGATTAGTTCATTATTTCTTAAATTTCTCCAAAAAAAAAAAAAAAATCTCTCAAGGAGAACGGCGTAGATGTGAGAACATGTGATTAGATTCCACTAATTCAACCAGCCATGCAATTACTAACCAGTGAGCCATCCTGCCACCTGTAAATTAAAGTTTAAGTTATAACCCTGAGGATTTTCATCATATCAAACCCAGTTTTTGATAGTAATTATGGGTAGCTTTTATTCTACTATAGCCATTAAACATATTCTACCTCTCTCTGTAGTAGTATGCATTGTCAGTGGCGGAGTCCACCGTTCCTGCAGTCGATTCAGATGGCAAGCACTTGCCAATTCACAGGAAGCAACGCATGCACATGCTGGTGGAAACAGGAGATACTCCTCTGCCATTAATGTCTATACATTTGCTCAAGCAGGGATTAAAATACTATTACCGTACTTGTAATGCTGGGGCTAAATTTGAGGTTCTGGAATCCAGGGGTCAGCCCCGTCTGAAGCCCCCTCGCACAAACAACAGCCCTAAACTCCCATTAGCCATGCAAATCCAATCTGTGAGTGTTGATTGTCTAAGGAAGAGAAAGAAGCTGGAAGTCTTAACCAAGATCCAGTTCAGCCTTTACCCTTTCTTTACCCCTCTTTCTCTGTCTCCCCCTGTTTCTGTAACCCTGTATTGCTCATCCTACATTGTGGGTGTCTTTGTGCGTGTCTCTCCTCACTGTAGCCTGGTTTAACCACAGACACTGTCCTGGCTCCTTAAGTAGTTTCTCTCCCTGCCACTGTTGCACAATGCCCCCCTACCAACAACTGTGTTACGGCTGCTCAACTGTACAGACACTGCTATGGCAGCGAAGATTGAGACCATGCTACAGGAATTAGACACACACACACACACACACACACACACACACACACACAACAACAAGTGCCACCTGCACGCACACAAGATGCACACATATAAACACACAAAGAAAAGCGCACTCTTACTGCCAAGTGAATCGTTGGATTTGCATCTCATTTCACCGGTGTGTGTGCATTAGTTTTAGTGTGTGTGATTTTTTATAGCTCTTTGAATACCTTGGTGGCACACAAAGGCTTTCTCTCTCTCTGGAAAGGCCTGCACCATTGCAACAGGGAACAGATTTAGATGCGCAGTGACAGCTTAATAAACTGGATGTCTTTGGATGCCTCCATCTGCAGGAGGAGGTGTCTGGGTGGCTCAGGGAGCTGCTCAAGATGCATCAATAGGAGGAGGATCTTTCTCTGGTGGTGCTAAGGCCTACACAAAGCCCACACTGGCTGACCTACAAAATGGTGGTCAAGATGGGGCTTTATGTTCCAGGGCTGAAAGGGAGGAGAGGTCTGATTAGTAGGTTAGGGAGAGTTCAGTGGCTCTGTAAGGCTCTGGAAGACCTGCCGAATGGGGTCTGAATAGGCCTGGTGGCATGGTAAACAGGCTGAATAGGAATCCAAGGCGAGGGGAGGGGAGCAATAGCGCTAGATGGGAGGGGAAATGCTTGTCTGGGTTCAGGGAACCCTCACAGGAGCTGTGTAGAGGGCACTGGCCCTGAGTATAGGAACCTTTGAGGCTGGCGCTCTGCGAAAATGGGGCTCCGTGGCATGGTGTTAAACCAATCCCACTTCACAGCTAACCTCCCATTTATTCACCATCAAAGCAGGAGAAGAGCTCATGATCATAAGAGCCTTGGAGAGAAAACTCAGATAAGTTGTGAATCATTTTTTTATTCCAATAGGAAGCTACAAAACAGGAAAATCCTCCATATCAAATTTGAACACCTTGTCTAAATATTTTACATCTATTGTGTGCATGCTTCCGATGCTAACCAGGACAAAAGAGAAACCCAACCAAAAACCATCAACAGCGCTGGGCTTTTATAAACTGCTCAAACTACTGTTCGGTGCCAACCAATTGCCAAACTCTCCTGAATGAAATGTCTTTTTCTCTTTCCAGCCCTCTTTCTCTCTCACACACACACATACTTTTATTCCTCCATCTGCCTACATTTCATCAGTACTGTACACATCTCCGGTTTTGTTTTTGCCATTGTCCAACAAAAATTGGTTTGGGACTCTCTGGGGTCCCATTTGAGTCATATGCAATTCTCCTTTTTTCATTAAATTCAAAATAAGACCCATCCCAGGAGCAGAGGAAGAGGAAAGAGGGAAGGAGAGAGAGAGAGAGAGAGAGAGAGAGAGAGAGAGAGAGAGAGAGAGAGAGCTGCTTGCAACTATTGTGCTCAGCTACATACGTAAGTTCAGATCTCTCTCTCTCTCTCTTTCTCTTGGTCTGTCAACCATTGTGATGCTGGGGGGGTCAGACTTGTTGTAAAGCTTCTTTATTAGGATAATTATAAGTAGCAGACATGTGCTTGTTCTCTCCACAGTTGCCCTATTCATTTGCCTTTTTCATTCATTTTTATCCAGCAGTGAATAATAGAAGTGTTCATTCACTGCAGCAAAGTCTAACCAGCGCTGCTGCTCTTCATCCCTGCAGTTCTGCATCCTCTCTTAACTGCTTTACCAAGAGATCTATCCATCCTCTTTCCCCATCCCTGGGCCTTTCATGGAGTTCAGCACCAGTCCTCCCACCTCAATAAGAGTGAATTAGGTGAACTGGAATGGGGATTTCTCAGTACCTTCTGCTGTGCTCCGGTGTCCAGCAATTATGCTAATGCTAAGCGGTGGCCCTGTATGCGTAGCCCCAGGCCAGAGCAAGTGGGCCACTCCCCATTCAGGCGCTTAACCCCAATCTAATGCTCCATTAGTGCCACAATACTATAGCTCTCAGTTTAAATGCTAACTGGCTGCTTTTCTTGTGCAGACAGGCCAGGAGCGCACACAGAAGTCTGTTAGTAATCCACTCTTTAAGTCTCAACATGTGTTTGTTTGAATGGGTTTCCATGAGACCAGAATGGGCAATGGTATGATTACCATTCACATTTTGGTTCTACGCAAATGAGGACATATCAGAAAGGAAACTTCAAACACGGCCTTGATTTTTCAGTCTCCTTTCACAGAATGTAAAGACACCTATATCCCATTGTCCTCTGTGTGTGTGTGTTTGGTTGTGTAAGTATACTGGTCTGCGAGTTGGGCGAGGATAGAGCGGTCCGTTCTGCATTATGGCCATCATGCCTCTCTGTCTATTTTTTGTTGTTCAAGGGAGGATGCTAAGCTTCTCATTCTTTACTGGAACAACTGAATCAGTCAAAACACTTCAGCGTCACAGAGATCTGTGCAAAAGAAATAACTCAGCGATGCGCTCCCTTCAATACAAAACATCCATTATTCAAGTGAAATCTTAGCCATGCTGCCTGTGTATTAGCACTGTCATGAATCTAATATCTCAGCCTGTGTGGACATCTCCTAATGAGTCTGTCTGGGCCTGTTTTCCCATAATATCCTTGGATGCTACCTTACACTGTGACAACACTAGTCTGGAGCCTCAGTCCTTTTCTTCAGAGCGAGACAGAGTGGAAACCGTTATTAAATTCCAGCAGAGATTCTCATTCTGAGGCAGGCTTAGCTCATTAAATTAAAATGACGAGGATCTTTGTTTGCTGCAACAACAGAAGAGCCTGCTAATTGTCTTTTTGATATGAGGAGCTCTCGACTCCAAAATAAATCAATCCGACTTTTTAAATAAGCCAGAGGAGCTGAGAGGCACTGATTTTGAACGCATTATGTGAACTTGCACCCATGCAGAAGAGTAAATTGATTGTTGACGTTCAGCTTGAAAAAGGAAGTGCAGTGTATTCTGCTGGATCTGCTGATATTATTTCTTAAAGAAAAAAAAAAGATGTTAAACCTTACATAACAAAAAAAGAATGGTAAAAGATAATACATGATGTTACACCAATGGAATATGTAAGTCAGATCAAGCCTGTTGAAAGCTTCATCCCTGCATGGCCTTCTTCGTTTGTTTTGGACAAACCAGAGTTCACTGTGGTTAAGCTGAACCCACTAGCCCACATCTCTTGGCTCACAGGGCGCTCCTGTGTGTGTGTGTGTGTGTGTGTGTGTGTGTGTGTGTGTGTGTGTGTGTGTGTGTGTGTGTGTGTGTGTGTGCGGGTGTGCGTGCAAACAGGATTTATCTAGCATGTCGTACACAAGGCTGCGGTGACTGGCAATCTGGATGACCACAGTGGGAAACTAAGCCTCACAATATAGAGTAGACTCCCTCTCTGCTGAACACATACACACTCACATACACAAATACACACATAGTCAGACACATGCACAAAAAAACAGTGAGAGAAAGATGCTAGAAAATCCCATTTGCTTTGTGCTTGGACATGGTATCCTAGACCCACACAAACACACTGCTAAAAACACTAAGCCAAGGCTTTCTTGTTCTGTCGTATACACACACAGAAATAGTCTGCACACAGATACACTGTGTTGGATCATGTTCTACACCATGTGATTATATGCTTAGCACCACTGATACTGAAAGAGATTGTGAGGGGTAAATGTTAGAACACTGAAGCGGATGAGGTGTGCAGGTATGCTTTATTGCATTCTCTGCATTTCTATGAACAGTGTTTATATTCAAATTATTAAACAGTGGAGAGCTTAAAAAGTTCATACCTGTTTCTCCCACTTATCTGACATACTTACAGTGAAAATTTAGAAAAGCTACTTAATTTTGGTATTCCAACTGTAACTGTAAGTTATCTCTGCCACTAGATGTGGTTTCTTGCCAGGAGCGAGTGGTGGTGATTGTCACTTGACAGGAGCTTCGGCAATCGTTGTCTTTATAATAAAAGAGGTCATAATACCCCCCCTGAGCAATGCTACATGCCAGGGCTAGCTGGTTAGCATTTCTAAATTAGTCTTTATTTATGTTTTTGGTTGACAAGTAGCTTTAAATTAGCATTAGTCATTACTTCTCACACCATTTCAAGAATCCACTCAAACTCGCACACTCTCCGTTTCTCAACACCCATACTTCTATATTTATCTTACTAAATATATGCCACATTCATAGGAGCTATTCAAACCAACAGTCATCAATTACTACCTCAGTCTTCCTTCTCCTCACTTGACATCTCACCCTTCAGTCAGCTATCTCAAGCACATGCACACTCTCTCTCTCTCTCTCTCTCTCAGGAGGGTTTTGGCCAACGCAAGCAGAAACACACCTCTCCACAAGGACAAAATAGTTGTTTTCCACCCTTTCCTGCTCCAGTCAGCAGCAAAAAATTAATATTCTCTCACGTCAAGCCGTTCTTGAGGAACACGTGAAAGGAGAGCGGTGTATTTATAGAGACTGCTTTGACATGCAAGCGTTTCTTTCAGCTGCTTCCTAGATTTCTATACCCCTATAGCTCTGCCACCCCATTGTCTTTAAATCAGATTCTCTGTCAGATGATATATCTATCTAGGATCTACTGTATCTATCTATCAGTCAAGAGGGGCTTAACAAATCAATGTCAACACAAATGGCAACAGTATGCTGAATCCTTATTGGGAACACATGGGCTTTAAATGTACAACTACACTTTCATGAAAGGCTTTTAAGAAATGATATAATGAAATGAAAATGAAATGAAATTATGTTTATAGGGGGATATGCTTCTTCACATATATTATAATTTTAACAGGGAAGACAGAGTGGAAATAACTAACTCTTATTTAACAGCTCTGTATTTGGGCACAGTGGTGATTTGTAATAAATGCTTACTAATGGTTTGGCCCCAGCTTGATTCGGAACTGGCTTTTCTTCTCTTCAATGTGTGATAACCTGATGGCTATATAATGTTTTTGTTGGCTCTCCTGTGCACAGGGTAACTTTATTCAGTTGTAGTTCTTGTTGTGTGTTTAGTAGCTGCTTTCATTGGGCTTCCTAACACCTTGCTGAATGTAAAGAGAGGGGGGAGTTGTGGCTAACAAGGCTTTTGTTTTGATCTGAGATGCTGGTGGTCTCTTACTGTATTTAGTGGCAGTGACAGTTTACATAACATTTCAGATATCCCCCGTCGGCGGGCCAACACAACTTCAGTATGTACTCTCTAGTGTATAAGTGTGTACTCATCTGTCATATCTTTGGATAGATGAACTAAAAGCTAAGATTCAACAACAGCAGCGGGTACAATCAGAACCTCTGTCAGACCAACAACTAACAAACAAACAATTCAAAAATATTGAGGCAACTCACCCACCAATGAAGTTTCATTGTACTCCTCCCATCGATAAACTCCCTTAAAAATGGTCTTGTAATGTTGGTGAAGGTCCAGTTAATCCAGTCCAGTGAAGTACTTAGTCCAAAACACATTATTCCATCAATAAATACACACGGGCTACTGCTGCTGCTGCTGCTGCTGCTGCTGCATCCTTTCAAATTACCTGGCAGACGTGCACAATTTTCCACATGTTCTCCTTCATGACTTGAGTTAGCATGTAAACATTAGCCATGTCATCGCGGCTGCCCTCTGACCTTTCCTTTGACACGATTGACACCTCACGTGACCAATAGGAGCGTCCGTGTCCGCCTGAGCCAATAACAGCCAACCAGAGTCCACATTGAAAGGAGGGACCTGCCCCTCTTCTCTCGCGTAAAGATCCAACCAATTGAAACCGAGTGTGCTCATGACTGGCGCTTTGTATAGCCAATGAAACTGTGAAAACGACGTTATGCTGATTCAGAGGATCCCGGACGGTTGCAACATAGAAATTCGCGCACAAATTAAAGTATCTGCAAGCCGGAGTCTTGTGCGCCCTGCGTCATAAATACGAAGTGTTTCTGTTTGTTAATGTAAAAAGTGTGTTGTAAATGTAAATTGTTGTAAAAGGTTTGCTGTGCTTTGTGATGATAACAGTTTATGCGGCATCATTATTTATGACGTTCGTATGTGTTAATTTTTTTCTTCATGTGAAAGTAGCATGTATATATGTAGCATTTGCTGTATTCTGTTTTATATAAATTATATTTTCCACCACACCACTTATTTGAATTCTTTATACATCCACAAAGGGAAAAAGCACTATAATGTGTATGCTTCAGTTAAAGTGTCAGCAATACTGATATTGAATCTGGATATGGGATAGGATAGGCTACCTCTTATGTGTCACTACATTAGAGCCCAAAATTATAACTGTATATGTTGAAACATTCCAAACTGATAGCCTTTGTATCCTTGGGATGTGACCCATGGTCCTTTTTAGAGTCTCCAAATGGCTTTTTTAGGAAAACAACTACGCATACCCTTAGAAAAACATGTAAAATATTTTTTTTAATTATATTAAAATTTTCTGTGGTATTGCTACCAAATTTGAACTTAGACTAGGTAAGGCTTTATGCTGTGGTCCCATTGTGTTTTCCAGCTAATAACTTACATCTGGAGGGATCTGTTTTTCCAAAGAATACTCAGGCGGAAATTTAAACCTTCTACTCTTGTAATTCGCTGCCAGTGTGCCAAATTCAGTGGCAAACCACTCCATAGTTGTTCAGATATTTCAGTCTAACCAAAACTGGTGGACCGACCAACAAACTGGATGGCAGACCAACATTGCCATTCACACAGTCATGGCACTAACATGGCTACTTTAGGGGTGTACAAGAAATGTTCCCTTTCTATCAAGCTCCTGGGAGGGTGTGTTGGTGTGTTTGGCTGATGGCAAAGGCAACAGGTTGAGCCCTGGCAGAGGCATGGAGAGGCAAAATAAACTCACTTGCCCTGGTAAATGTTACCTGCAATTTCATTTTCATGGAATTAAAACAAATTAAAAATGTTACAGTAAGCTGAAAAAAAAGTAAGTTGAAACCACTGCCACAACAAAGCCAGAGTTGGTAAAGTTTTGGCACTGTACACAGGCACATGGGGCCATTTTTTTTTTTACAACAGCACATGCCACAGGCTTTAGCTATTGAAGTGGTATTTTTGTCAGCAGCACAGGTTTTTGTCTTTTTATGTGCCTGTTTTGTGGAGCACGAGTTGAGTTTGGTGAGTAATATTAAAGTATTTGCAGAAATTATCGATGCCACATTTCTCTGATGTGTGCAATTTCTTTTTTACACTCTTAATGCTCAGCTTACAGTAAGGCCCTACCCAATCGTGAGTTTTATTGCAGCCCCTCCTGTGAATAACATATAATTTAAGCATGACTTATAACTCAGTTCCACCTTAGGAGGCAAATTGTTCACTTAGCGCAAAATACAATGACATGTTACCAACTTGTTGTGAAAAATAAACTGATGTTATCCAATGTAATGATACACCCTTGAAGGGAGTGTTGAGCTGAATGCTGGCTTGTGTTTGGGAATGTGAATGGAATGGGCGCATCTAAACAAGACAGAGAAAAAAAAAAAGAAAAACAAGATTTACGCAGGAAGCAAACAACTGTTGGTGGCAATTTGCATCCATTGTTCACTCTTCAAAGTGAATCATGTCTGCTGTGTCCTTGCTTTGCTCCCTACAGCGTATATGGAGATGAAGACACAGAGAACCAAAGAAAACATTTCTCTTTCTCAATTTCTTACCCTCCATTTATTCCTTCTTTCCCTCATTCTCACAAAGGATGGGACCATTACAAGTGTCACTTTGACAGGTGGGAACTATCCATCACCCTATTAGAGCTCGGGTTTGTGGGATTTGTAGCCACCCAGTTCACAGCACTGCTAAAGTGTGGGTGGGCTAAACAAGCAGCACAATTAGTCCCACTCATTGGTGGGAAGGACCAGAAAATGCAGATGTAAAAGTGGTATTGAAGTACAACTTTCAAAACAACACATTGCTTAAATTTTACTTCCAGTAAGTAGATGGAAAATTACTGATCTCAAATATCGGCTCACTAAGTTATCACTAAATCTTAGTAAATCTTAGTTCAAAAATGCATGCATAGATGCACAGATCTGAGATGAAGAAGACAGGACAAACTATGTTCTTTTAAATGAAACACATGCAAAATATTGTAGTCAAAAGCAAAGCGTGAATGAAAGGTGGTGAATAAAATGCATTTAAGCTATATTGTCTACCACTTTGTTTGAGAGTGAAATCAAAAGTGAGTTCTCCTGCAGAAATCAAGTAATTGAACAGGAAAACTGTAGGTGCACCAAAGACCAGTATCAAGGGGTGCGAGTGATGCTGGTGCACACAGGCTTAGATCCTAAGTAGGCAGCATATGAACAGCACATGTTCAAGAATGCAATAAAAAAAAGAAAAAAAAAACACACAATATTATGGGTTATGGTTACAAAATCTGCTTGCAAATTAAAAGTCAGATGATGTTTCATGACAGCCAATACAGACGCCAAACTGACAGGCAAGCACTTCATTTGTAAAAGAACAATATGGCTTATATTGATTTATCACTCCAACTTAATGACTACAGCTCCTCTCCTCTCATATAGGAGGTAAGAGAGATTGGTACTTGAGGTCACAATGGTTAGATTAAAACCAGGTGATGAGAAAGAGCCCTCTGATGAAAGCTAAATGGCCCGGGGTGATGGAGTGAGCAAAACAAACAGCAAGAGGTGGTCAACTAACAGAGCGCTAATGAAACGCTCTGCGGCCACAGTCATTAGGATGAGGAACAGTCGAGGTCTGCAGGAAAAACGTCTCCATGTGCATAATTTACGAATTGGAAACTATCATGGAAATTTGCACAAATCTACATACTATGTACACACACAGCAGTGCACACCTCCCAGTGGAGCTGTTTGGTTGCTGTCATTTAACTTGTTTGCAAAGTGTTGCGCTTTGTCCAGCTCATCTTCTCTGTGTTTGTGTGTATTCGCGTGTCTACTTACTTATTATAATACCCACCAGATACTCAAAGGATCTGTTACTGAATCCTGACAGTGTTTGGTATTGTAACTGACAAAGAATATGATGAGGAGCTCCCCAGATACCAAACATCTCCGCAGTCTCAATGCTCAGCTTTGACAGAGAAATGTGATTTCTGTGTCTCACAGAATGTGCAAACGTGTTTGTTGCTGTCCATGTGTTGTTGTCTTTGTTAATTTTGCTTAAAAATAACATTCACATTTATTCAAAACGGTTTCCCTATTTCTTGGGAGACGAGGCATTAGTGCTAATAGTGATTGCATTGGGTTTAACTTGCAAAAGAGACGGTCTCCATTCAGATAGCCTTACAAATCTCTTTGTTCGAGGTCAGTGATGTCATTAAAGTCTACAGAACCAAGATGCAAGAGCTGAATGAGATTCATCCTAAAATGCTGAAGGCGCTGGGTGTTCTTATGTAGTCAGGGCTGACACAACGCCAGAAGACTAGTTGCGGTCCCTCCAATAAAAAAAGAGAGAGAAGTTGAGGG